>NC_091731.1:30193257-30496287 GCF_030179895.1 Drosophila kikkawai | reverse complement strand
TCGATGAAGAGGACGAGGAGGACGATGCCGAGGACAACAAGTCTGCGAGCGAGGAGAGCTCCAATGCCGACGATGAGGAGGAGGAGCAGCAGCACGACGAGCTGTAAGCAGGTGCAGCTCATTACAGCCCACATTACAGATTGTACATAAGGGGGTGTGGAAGTTAGACTGAGTTCAACGTTGAACCACCTGGCGGTCGTTTCATAATCATTACTCTCTAGATTCTAAGTAAAGCAATTTCGTAATCCTTCGCCGCCAGTCGTCCAGAGAGCACTCCATTACACAACACCAGAACACCACACACACACTCGGAACATTCGGCTTTCCTTTGTTTTTTTAAGGCAAATGCTTGCATGTATTTATATAAATGTAATGCGTAATACAGAACAGATTCCAAACAATGAATAAATGAATAAAGAAAAACACGAATTTACACAAGATCTTGGTGAACCCCGCTGGGGTATTTCAGTCGAATTTTGAAGAGTAATGACCCGACATCAGCCGTCCAGGTCGGAGCTCAATGGATCGTTGTTCATGGCCTTCAGATAGGAGTTCCACCTCAATTGGTCCTTTATCTGACGCACGGCCTCATCGTGGGACAGCTTGTACGTGTCCGTAAAGAGCAGCACTATCCAGAGGGGCAGCAGCCCATTGATAATCAGGGACGTGTGGTTCTAATGATGATCAGGAGTCAGGAATTCCATTAAGAACTTTGCTTACCCTCTACTTACGCTTTTGGTGCTGTAGCTTGCCGCCAGTTGCTTCATCATCTTGTTGCGTATGTCCGCGTTTAGGATGTCCATGACGTCCATGTGACTAACATTCACATAACTGTGTGTCTGCGCCTTGTTCTTCCGCTCCTTGAATAGCTTATCGAAGTCGCTTCTATAGCGCTCAAAAGTGGCCAGAACATCAGCTTCGCCCATATTTTCCAAGAGCCTGAGACAATTGAATGAACGCGGCCGGTTGAAGGCATTTTCGTGAGACTTTATTAACGTTTTCTACAATTGAAACCACTTACAGTATCTGAACTTCAGGTGGCTTGGATATGGCCAGCATGCTGTCCAGCCGCTGCAGTGCATCTAAGCGGGCGCCATCAATCTGCTCCACCTTCAGGGCCTCGGCTGGTGTTGGTGTCAGAGACTTTTCCTTAGGCGCCTTGGCTGATGATGAAGTGGCAGGCTTCTCCTTCGGTTTCCTGACTGGGGATGGCTTCTTCTTGGTTTTCCCATCCCCCGAAGTGGGTTTCTTCTGCTGTGTGCTGCTGAAAAGTTAAACAAATTAAGAGATAATGACTAGCTTATACAGCTAATTTTCTATGGAGTACCTCAAAACAAAATTGTTAAAGCGACTTGGACAAATTGGAGATCGGCCGGAGCGCCGAGCAGTCTTAGACTCGACAGAGCTGGCTGCGGAATTTCTGCAAATACAGGAATACGACTTAATTATTTATAAATTTTTCAACATAAAACTGTAACTTACCTTTCTGATGTGCTTATTGAGCGCCTTTTTCTCTGCCTTGAACTGCTGCCATTTTGGCTGTGTGAACCCTGTGAAGTGGATCGGCGTCCACGTTTGATCTTGGTCAAAGGTGGGCAGTAATTATCATCATCGTCTTCATCGTCGGCATCAATGTGTTTCGGTTGTTTAGATTGTGAAGGCTTTTCTGGAAGACTAAGGACCCAAATTTCTACTTAATAATAATTTTTCTTTTGTAAATGACTCTCTCCTACCCAGCTTTTGGCTTAACTCCAGCGCCCGCTGGCTTGCTTCTGCTGCTGGAGCTATTTTTCGTGGTGCCATTGATCTCTGCCTCCGTGGCAACTTTACGTTTCGACGTGTGCATGCCCACAATTGCAGTGTCCTCGACCGTCATGTACTGTAGCTGCATGTCTAGGCTGAGGTCCTCTGGCCCCAGCTCGGCTCCGGCCAAAAGGCTTCTCGACGCAGGATGCGGTTTCTCGGTAGCCTCGTAACGCACACTTATGTGATCGATCAGCAGCTCTCCCCGCAGCTTCTTGGCGTCCTGCCACTGGGCCAGATTCTCAAAGAGGCGCCACAAGGCGGTCTCGATCCTGGCCCAGCGGAAAGCGGTCATCCAGTGGTAGTCATTCGTGGCTTCCCGCTCAAAAAGGGTCACAGGTGTCGGCAGCACTTTGACGCTGCAGGCGACGCGGTGTCCCTTGTACTGAAATGGTAGTGTGTTGGGTAACAGCCTGCGATTGCTTCAAATTACCTACAGTATAAATTTGCGACAATAATTGGCAATCTCCAGTGGCAGAAAAAGACATTTTAACAAAATTGCTTAAAACAAAAAACAAGCTGCAAATAGTGTTGCCAGATGACAACTTTTACCATTAAAACAAAAATCACAAATCTCCTAAAAAATCCAGTTTTCTAAAGAGCGCGAAAAGAATTCTAATTTAAACGTTGTATTACTTTTTAATACATATTTGTGTATTTAAATTATAGTAGATAAGATTCTTGATCAACAAAGTACAATCTTATTGCAAAAAAAATTATTTTCCCTTATTGAGGTAGGCAGAGCTGTGTACAGCTGCATTTTGACAGCTGTTTTTGGTTGTTGAAGTGCTTGGTAATTTTCACTTAAATCACTGATTTGGGCCCCAATTGCTTTCCCATTCGTCTTATTCACTGGATTGGCTTAATCGCAATTAATATCCTTTTCCAAACATCAAACTTTAAGAAGCCAAAGTTAGTATACCCTTGCAATTTGCAAGTGAATCATGAAAATCGATCAAAACTGAAGCAAAAGTGCTTTAATTTCAATTCGTAAAGCAAATCTTTGTTGGTTTTTATTAGATTAACATTCAAATTTACATTTTTTATTAACATTTGACAATTTTAATGACAATTTTTTAATAAATTTAGAGTTTAAAATGACCCAAAACAGCAATAATTATAATTACAGTTAACAAACAGAATTTAATTTTGAAAATTTATTCAATTGTTGAAATTGAAAGCCCCTTTATACGCTTTATCTAACAGCTTTATAATTCTTTATAATTATTAACATTACATAGATATTTGTTTAATGTTTACATTTCTGTAAATATATTTAAAACTGATTAAAATAAGGGGCGTTTCTAGGAATTCCGATAAGCAAAGCTTGCAAAAATTACATTTGATGCGAGAACTCATAAAAACGGAAATTTTTGACTACTTTTTTCTTAAAGACTGATAAATCATGACTATTATTTAACCTCCTTGGTATTTAATTCAAATTAATTTATAAAATCTCTCCCTTTGGAGTATTAGCAATCCAGTCAGAAAGTGAATGAATGGCACCGCGTAATCAATGAATGTGTTTTAGTTAAAAAACTTACAAATCCTTATCAACGCCAGCGCGTGGCTTAGGTCAAGTATTGAAGAGCGGAGAGTCAGAGCCCATTATTCGCCAATCCGCAATCTCTGGGAGCTCGGATCGTAGAGACTGCGTCGTCTGGGGGCTCCGGAGCCTGTTCAGTTCTCAATCGCGGCCTGAACAAAACAGTCGAGCTTTAAGTCTAGCGCATGTAGCCCTTAGTGATTACTACTTAAATATACATATATACTTGGTGTGTGCCTGTTCCGATTAGTTTATGAATCGGGGCAATATGTTTTTAATCTCGAATCCGTGGCGTTTTATTTACGCTCTGATCTGCGTATTTTTGTTGACGTGCGAAGCGAGAAGTGTAAGGGATTCCCAGGATGAAGCGGATAGTGAGAATGCGATTCCAGATGCCACGTCGGAGTTCCTGCGAGTATACGGGGAAAAAATGAAGTCCTACATGAACTTCAGCGTGGCTCCTTGCGACGATTTCTATGAGTACGCCTGCGGGAACTGGAAAAACGTGCGTCCGGAGCACCAATCCCCCCACAAGCGGAGTAATCTCCTGGACATCGTCTACACGCTAAATAACGTGACGGAGGAGCTTCTCACCCGGACGGAGTTGGCAGAGAGGCTCAACGTGTCCGCCGAGTTACTGGTTGTACAACGATTCTATAACGATTGTCTCGCGGCCGTTGTCTATCCACTGCCAGCTGCGGATCCCGCTTATCTGGAGCTTATCAGGTCGATTGGTGGTTTTCCCGCCGTAGACGGCCACGCGTGGGACGCCGCCAACTTCAGCTGGTTCAACATGAGCTCGCATCTCACCAACTACGGGGCTCATGGATTGATTGACGAGCACATCCTGCCGCAATACCCCTTTGAGCCTTACTTTAAGCTGCCGGAGTTGGGTTTCGACCACATCGTCAAGACGGAAAACGTTGCCAATGCCAGCTCCCGAGCTTACACGCTGAATGAGCAGCGCATGCGCGGCTACCTGGAATCCTACAAGCTTCCGGAGGACAATATCACTGCCGTCATCGCCGGCGTATTTGACTTTTGGCGTGAGGCCCTCATTATTGCGGACAGATTTGACAGTGATCCCGATAAGTGTGAGCAGGTTGCTAACGATGAGGAAATAACTGCTCAATTTCCTCAATGGAGAAGCTACTATGAGATCGCCTGGAACGGGCTGGACTTTTATAACGGAAGCTATGTCAGTGGATTTTGCGACTACTACTATGTGGAGCTGGACAAGCTGTGTGCCAAGCACCAGGAGGCGGTGGCCAACTATCTGGCCATGCAGCTGCTGTATCGCATGGACGCCAAACTGAAGGGAGCCAAGGACCAAAAGGATCATTGCCTGCTAACTGTTCAGTTCTCAATGAATCATCTCTTCAACGAGCTATACATGGCGGTGAGTTTTTAATTATTATTTTATTTTTACTCTAATCCGATTCTCTTTCCTTACAGGAGCACTTCAGCGAAGACACCCGCTTCGAGATTTCCAGCATGGTAAAGGAGTTACGGAAGAGTCTGCGCCAAACCCTGGAGAATGCCGAGTGGTTGGACACGGAAACGCGTCAGGCGGCTCTGGATAAGGAGTCCTCCATGATGCCTGTATTCGGTAGCTACAAAAACTATAACCTCACAGAAAACCTGATCCGGCAGGTAGCAAGTCTAGTGGTAGACGAGGATAGCTACGCCAAGAGCATGATCAACCTGCGGGAGTTGACGACCCGTCAGCGCCGCTACAATGGTCTGCATTCCGAGAAGATGCCCAACGACACAAAGCCTCTGGAACTAATGCTGGGGATGCAGGTGAATGCCTTCTATTACAACCTGGATAATTCCATCTATGTGATGGCCGGAATCCTGAATCCACCTGCCTACCACCGCTCCTGGCCGAACTCCTTGAAGTTTGGTACCCTGGGCTATCTGGTGGGTCACGAGCTAACGCACGGCTTCGATACAATAGGATCCACATTCGATGGGCATGGCGAGTACCGAAAGTGGTGGTCCAAGAAGTCGGATGCTGTGTTTGCGGAGCGGGCCAAGTGCTATGTGGACCACTACAGCAATTACCTGATACCGGAAATCAATCGCAAAGTCAACGGCAATGAGACCAAGGATGAGAACATTGCGGACAGTGGCGGCCTACGGGAGTCACTAGCCGCCTATCGGAGCCACATGAAACGCCTCCAGCTAACGAATCAAGAGGACAATGAAACGATTGCGCCACGCAGCGAGCAGATGCCCGGTTTGGATCTCTCTCCGGAGCAGCTCTTTTTCCTCGGATTCGCGCAGCTCTGGTGCTCCGCCTACGAGGTGGAGCATTACTGGGAGGAGCTCACGAATGAGCACACAATCGATAAGTACCGAGTGCTAGGTGCCGTATCCAATATCGAAGCCTTTGCCGAGGTCTACAATTGTCCCCTCGGAAGTCCAATGCATCCAAAGCCAGACACCTGTCGGATTTGGTAGTGAATTCTGGATGGGATAGCTAACTTAAGCAAAAATAATCAATAAAGAAATAAAAAATGGCCATTAACAATTTGAATATATTTCTAATCATAAAATTAAACCATTCCTCAGAAGGAGCACCTGTTCAGTCCTAGTGGGCCACATGCTCCGAGGATTTAAAGGCGTTGGCGCCGCGGTAATTCTCCACCAGCAATGACTTGTAGCGCCGCAGATGCACACTGAGTCCCTCCTCGCGTTCGCTGGCGGAGAGGATTGAGACGCGGGCCACCACAAGGTGGGAGGGATTCGCCTGACTGAAACCTCTTATCACATCGATCTCATCGCCGATTTCAAGCTGGCAGAAAAGAGCTACATATTAGCGAGCGTTCCAACTGGTCACTGAACTGCCTTACCTGGGCACTCTTCTTTTGTAGCTTTTTCCCGTTGACGCGGATCTTGCTCTCGTAGAAATTCAGCTCCACCTTGCTGGAAGGAGATTTGTAAAAAAGTTGGTCATTGATTTCCATCGTGTTCTGGGGGATATGCTTACTTTCTGGCCATTCCAAGACCCGCTTTCAGTAGCAGATCCGCGCGCAGCGAGTTCACCTTGGTCTTGACCACCTTTGAGTCCCGCTCGTCCTTGAAATCCTCATCGTCCTCATCATCGCTGTCCAAATCATCCGCCGCTCGCGAAGATTTCTTATCATATTTCCACGCTGGGCCGCTGGTATGGAGCGGCGCCTGCAGTCTGGCCGAGATTGCCGTGGATTCGGTTGCTGGTTTAAGCAGACTGCTGGCCGGGAGTGGTGTTTTTAGGCATCTTCCTAGTCTGGATATTTGCCGCAAACTTCGGAGCATCTTAAAAATTACGATAACACAGTGATAACATAACCTACAAACTACAGCTGATGGGTGGCCGCGTTGCCAACTATTGCGAGGAATTGCTTGGCGGCTGCTTTTGCTTTTTGTTTCGTTTCTTTTTGGGCTTCTTGTCGGGATTCGGCCGTATCTGGTGGACAGTAAGTGGGCGATAGGTATGCAGGTTGCTTGGCAAAAAGTCGTCCTCATCAACGACCGCTTCTGTGTCCACTTCCATGGGCTCTACGCTTGGGGATTTCTCCCTTTTCTCGGGTTTTTGGTCATCTTTGGACTGCTCACCTTTGGCTTTCATGGCCAAATGGCTGAGGGCGGCACCTAGTTGCTGGGTCTCCACCTGGACATCCACTTGGTCCAGCTTTAAAGACGCCTTGTCAGAAGAGCAGGAAATAAAGTCGTCGCCCCAATCCTTTTTTTCCGGTGCAGCAGGAATTGCAGGCTTCAATTCCTCCGAAGATTTCTGGGGAATCGTGGCCTTTTCCTTGCGCTTCCGATGAGATTTGGTGACAATGGGAGTTACAGTTTTCGGTGACGGAGCCGAACGTTTCCGCGCATTAACCCACCGCTCCAAGTCCTCGCTGATGCCTTTCAAGTCCAAAGGTAAAGCTAAACTTATGGACCTTACTCCAAAGATCTCTTGGGTTAGCTCCTCCAGCTTGGGCTGTGCATATATGGGCGCCGTGGGAACCTTCACGGATGCACTGGTGGCTATCAGGCGGATGAGATGCGCCGGGCGGAGACTCAAGGAAATAAGCAAGCAGGAGAAGCGCTGGGAGTTGATGGCTCGCAGGGAGCTCTCCAGACCAAGGTGTATGCCGTGACGAGTGACAAAGGATTTGTCTGTCTCCTCGCTGCTTTTCTTTGCCTTTTCTAGGATCTGGCGGAACTCCAGCACCTCGTCGTCCGTCAAAACCGGGCTGTAAATGGATGTTTTTTTTACCTGTTGATGAAGTTGTATCTTGGGCTGCCTCACCTGTGTTGCTTGTACGGGTTGGCCAGGACTGTGCGCAATTTCGGCAGCACTTTCTTCTTGCCCTTGGCCTCCCTTTCTTTTATGCTAGACAAACTCATTGTTGTTTTATTTATTAATTCTTATTAAATTGCAAAAAAATGTGTTTTGGTTTCGGGCCAGTGTGACCATAGCACCATAGTTAAAATTAAACTGTTATAAAACTTTTATAAATCCAACAAGGCAATAAAAAAGCGCATTTATTCAAATCTAAATTAATTTTTATTCTTATTTATTATAAATTAAAATGCTAGTATTCGGGCAATTCGGGTTCTGTATCAGAAGTGTATCTATATTTGATCTTCTTCGGCCTGATGGCATCTTCGACTATATTGGCACGTCTTGTCGTTGTTGTTGGTTTGGTGGACTCAGTTGTGGTTTCTTCTTGGGTTTCAGTTGTAAAGTTAAGTCCTGGCGGTGTGGTTTCAGTTGTAAAATCAGTTGCTTCGGTGCTATCAATAGCTGTATCCAAGTATGATGTTGTAGTTTCGATTCCAGGAGTCGTGGAAATGATATCCAGCAAGGATGTGGTGGTTTCCGGAAATAGGGATCCTGACGTTGTTGATTCAAAAGTTGTCGTCTCAATTATTGATTCTGTTGTGATATCTGATGGTTGTGTGGTGGAAAGCGAAGGCCACACAGTTGAAGGAGTGGGCTCCGTGCTGGTGAAGTAAATTGTCGTAGATTCCTCTTCGGTTGATGTTGATATTTCCGGGGTTTCTGTGGTGCTTAGATCTACTTCCGTTGTGGTTTCCGGCGGTTCTGCGATTACCTGATCCACCAAAGATTCTAGAGTTGTACTTTCCGTTTCATAGACGCTGCTTGCTGTTGTGGTTTGAATTAAAGTGCTTGTTTCTGGAGACTCTGTAGTTATTTCTGAAGCTTCAGTGGTTGGCCAGCTTGCTGTTGAAGATTCATAACCACTAGTCGTGGTTTCCATAAATTCCGTATTTCCAGAGATTGTTGTAGAGTCTGGCAAAAGCGGGGGCTCAGTAGAGTAATTAATTGTTTCATCCGGAATGTCTGTTGTTTCCCAAAGATCTCCGCCGAAGGAGTTGGTTATGTTAACTACTCGCGGCTTGTATGGCTCGTAGTTTTTGAACTTATACGGCTTGTGGTTCCTTATATACTCCTTTGCAATGCTAATCCAATCGTCGCGATCAAGAATTTGGTTTAAATTTCGATCCGAGACCACAAAATGTGCCATCAGAAGGAGCAAATATAACTTTGCCATTGTGTTACTGACGCCGTCAGTTGAAATTAGCAACTAATTACTTTTCCCTGCAGCGGTGTCATTTAAACCTAAATTGTCGCCTACCTAGGATTTTCGCAAGCGCTACCTGCTCTTGCTGGAAAACGTTAACTACCCTTAATTAGGTAACTGGGAATTTCAGGTTCAATTTTGCCGCCAATGTCTGCCTTTACCTTTCGCAAAGTCTGGCAGCACCAAAGCAGTTTGTGATCGATTTAAGTGTGACCAGCTGAACCGTAGGGATATATCAATGTATCGATTGTCGATTGTTTTGCAGATCCGCGTTTTTGTGTAAAATTTGTAAAAACAATTTAATTGTTGATTTTTCTGAATATATAGAAGAATAAACCGCTTCTAGACGAGTTATTAACTTTCGGTGAGTAATTGCAAGTTTGAAGAATGTGTCCGCAGGTCTTAGTTTGGCCAAATTAACACATTTCTGAAACGCCGGTTGTGCAAACCTTGTTTTCTCCTACTTTTCAGAAAGTACTATGGATTCTGATTTATACGACGAATTTGGAAACTACATTGGTCCAGACCTTGACAGCGATGAGGACGACGACCAGAGCCTTTACGGGCAACCGGATGTGCAGGATGATCCAGAGGACGCTATGGACGAGGACGAGGCTGAGCCGCAGGAGGATGAGGACAAGGAAGTGACCGCAGTGGTGCTGCACGAGGATAAACGCTATTATCCATCCGCCGTAGAGGTATACGGGCCGGATGTGGAGACCATTGTGCAGGAAGAGGACGCTCAGCCGCTGGACAAGCCGCTCATCGAGCCGGTGAAGAAGCTGAAGTTCCAGATCAAGGAGCAGGACATGCAGGAGACCACCTATGACATGGAGTTCATGGCAGACTTGATGGACACACCGCCGCTCATCCGCAACGTGGCTCTAGTAGGCCACCTGCATCACGGCAAGACCACGTTCGTTGACTGCCTCATGCGGCAGACTCATCCGCAGTTCGAGAACATGGAGGAAAGGCAGCTGCGCTACACGGACACCCTGTTCACCGAGCAGGAGCGCGGCTGCAGCATCAAGGCCACGCCGGTGACCCTAGTGCTGCAGGATGTCAAGCAAAAGAGCTACTTGCTCAACATCTTTGACACACCGGGGCATGTCAACTTCTCGGACGAGGCCACCGCCGCCATGCGTATGTGCGATGGTGTGGTTCTGTTTATCGATGCTGCCGAGGGCGTTATGCTGAACACAGAGCGCCTGCTCAAGCATGCGGTGCAGGAACGCCAGGCCATCACAGTTTGCATTAACAAGGTGGGTTTTAAGGAGACTAATTAATTAATTTCTTAATTCTTAACGTTTTATTGACCTTTTCAGATTGATCGTCTGATCTTGGAGCTAAAACTGCCACCCCAGGACGCCTATTTTAAGCTGAAACACATTGTGGAGGAGGTCAATGGGCTGTTAAGGTAAGTTTTTCCTTACTTTCTTTTGTAATACAATCCGATTTCACTTTCAACTTATCCTTATGCCTTCCCTACAGCACCTATGGCGCTGCAGATGACAATTTGCTGGTTTCTCCCATTCTGGGAAACGTTTGCTTTGCCAGTTCCTTGTATGGCTTCTGTTTTACCCTGAAATCCTTTGCCAAGCTCTATTCGGACACCTACGAGGGTGTCAGCTATCTGGACTTTGCCAAGCGTTTGTGGGGCGACATGTACTTTAACAGCAAAACGTAAGTGTAATCCATAGTTTTCTAATAAAATTACTTATAATTTGTCTACTGACAGGCGCAAGTTCTCAAAGAAACAACCCCATAACTCGGCGCAACGCAGCTTTGTCGAGTTTATCCTGGAGCCCATGTACAAGCTGATTGCCCAGGTGGTGGGCGATGTGGACACCACTTTATCGGACACACTGGCTGAGCTGAATGTTCGTGTGTCAAAAGATGAGATGAAATCCAATATAAGGCCTTTGCTGCGTCTTGTGTGCAGTCGTTTTATGGGCGATTGCAGTGGCTTTGTGGACATGTGCGTCGAGCACATCAAGTCGCCATTGGAGAACGCCAAGCGGAAGGTGGATCATATATACACCGGACCCAAGGAGGGTGACATCTACCGGGATATGATCTCGTGCAATCAGTACGGCACCCTGATGGTTCACAGCTCCAAGATGTATCCCAACGATGACTGCACCTTCTTCCAGGTGCTGGCCAGGGTTGTCTCTGGTACTCTGCATGCCGGTCAGGAGGTGCGTGTCTTGGGAGAGAACTACACGTTGCAGGACGAAGAGGACTCCCGCATACTTCAAGTGGGTCGCTTGTGGGTCTTCGAATCCCGCTATAAAGTGGAACTGAACCGAGTTCCTGCCGGCAATTGGGTTCTCATTGAAGGCATCGATCAGTGTATCGTGAAAACCTCAACGATTGTGGATATTAATGTCCCGGAGGATCTGTATATTTTCCGGCCACTGAAGTTCAACACCCAGAGCATTATCAAGATTGCCGTAGAGCCGGTGAATCCCTCCGAGCTGCCCAAGATGCTGGACGGTCTGCGTAAGGTAAACAAATCCTACCCACTGCTTTCCACGCGTGTTGAGGAGTCGGGTGAGCACGTGATCCTGGGAACCGGCGAGCTGTACTTGGACTGTGTAATGCACGACCTACGAAAAATGTACTCGGAGATCGACATCAAAGTGGCGGATCCAGTGGTGGCCTTCTGCGAAACAGTCGTGGAAACGAGCTCCCTGAAATGTTTCGCGGAAACGCCGAACAAAAAGAACAAAATAACCATGATTTCGGAGCCGCTGGAGAAGGGTCTGGCCGAGGACATTGAAAACGGAACTGTCTGCATAAATTGGAACAAGAAACGCATCGGCGAGTTCTTCCAGGTCAACTACGATTGGGATCTGCTGGCAGCGCGTTCCATCTGGGCCTTCGGGCCCGACTCAACGGGACCCAACATTCTCGTTGATGATACGCTGCCATCGGAGGTGGACAAGAACCTGCTGACGGCGGTGAAGGATTCCATTGTGCAGGGCTTCCAGTGGGGAACGAGGGAGGGTCCACTGTGCGAGGAGCCCATCCGGAATGTCAAGTTCAAGATTCTCGACGGCGTCATTGCCAATGAGGCCCTGCATCGCGGTGGTGGTCAGATAATTCCCACTGCCCGCCGTGTAGCTTACTCCGCATTCCTGATGGCAACGCCGCGTCTGATGGAGCCCTATCTGTTTGTGGAGGTGCAGGCGCCCGCAGACTGCGTGTCCGCTGTTTACACCGTGCTGGCCAGGCGCAGGTAAGTTCTACCCTTTGTAAAACCCTGTTCACTGTTGCTAAATTTTATTTTACTCCATTTGCAGAGGTCATGTCACGCAGGATGCCCCCGTTTCAGGTTCACCCATTTACACGATCAAAGCATTTATTCCCGCCATCGATTCGTTCGGTTTCGAGACTGACCTGCGCACGCATACCCAGGGCCAGGCCTTCTGCCTATCGGTGTTCCACCACTGGCAAATTGTGCCCGGCGATCCGCTGGACAAGAGCATTATCATCCGGCCGTTGGAGCCCCAGCAGGCCTCCCATTTGGCGCGCGAGTTTATGATCAAGACGCGCCGCAGGAAGGGTCTCTCCGAGGATGTCTCCATCAACAAGTTCTTTGACGATCCCATGTTGCTGGAATTGGCCCGCCAGGACGTGCTGGTCAACTACCCCCTGTAGACGCCAATTATTTAATAAAAACCAATAAACTTTTAGACGGATTTCGGGATATTACGAAACTTTAAGGTCGGTCGTCATTTACTCTCTATATTTACTAATTATTTATTTAAAGCCCGGCTGGGGCCAAAAATAATTTACAAAATAGTATACAGAAAACAGCTACGGTTGTGTTAGGCTTCAGGTCCTTACTCGAGGTTGCCGTTCTGCAGGACCTCCGACTCGTAGCCGTCGTGCTCGCCCTGCTCCTCATCAAACTCCACTTCGTCGTCGGCCGTTGCCTCCTAAAAAATAAAAGGAAAAGTAATTAGATTAGACAGTCTAGTGATTGGTGAAGCTGTTGACGCACCTGGTACTGCTGGTACTCGGATATCAGATCGTTCATGTTGCTCTCGGCCTCTGTGAACTCCATCTCGTCCATGCCCTCGCCGGTGTACCAGTGGAGGAAGGCCTTGCGCCGGAACATGGCGGTGAACTGCTCGGAGATGCGCTTGAAGATCTCCTGGATAGCAGTTGAATTGCCAATGAATGTGGCGGACATCTTAAGGCCTCTGGGCGGGATGTCGCAGACGGCCACCTTCACGTTGTTGGGTATCCACTCGACAAAGTAGCTGCTGTTCTTGCTCTGCACGTTGAGCATCTGGGTGTCCACCTCCTTCATGGACATGGGACCTGTTAATTATTGAGTGAGCGTGAAAAAAAATGCCTTTGGGCGCGGCGGAAACTTCCTGCGCATTTATGTACATCAAAAGCCAAGTTCGCTTTGATGCGAATCCCAAAATCCCTGAATATGAAATACTAAACGGCTTCTAAGTCCTGGCAGCGCACCTTGCCACCTGGGCTGCGTTCCCGTTCCCGTTCCCGGAGAGGGAAATGGGATGCGGACACAAACAGTCCCAGGAGGTAACTAAAAAAGTTGTTTAAATTCCTTTGCTGGCATTTTTTTTCTCCTTCGTTTCCAGCACATTTTTGTGATTAATTATTTTGCAAGTATTTCTGGCAGTCAGTCGGAGACGGATCCTGCGAGAGGGAGGCTGGGGAGCTGTTTGGAGCGGAGCAGTGCAGCCCAAGTCACGTTCGGCATGATTAGTTAAGCCAGGGGCCGTGTCAGGCGGCGGTCGCAATTCCCCAATGGATCTTGAAAGTAAATTTCTAATTACGCGCGTTTTGCGAGTCATCAGTCAAAAGCAAGGGCACGGCTAACGGCAGGAGGAGGCGTCACATAAGGAATAGCAAATGAAATATTATGCGGCATACTTTTGGGCGCCGCATCGCAGTTTATTAATTTAAAAATTAGCGCGAAAAAATGCCAGCAACCTTTTGGAAAGTGGAGCGAAGGACTCGAACTTCCCTGCAGCGGGTGCGAGGGGAGCTAACAAATTTGCGCTACGTGTGCGTTGACGGATTGCAGCCTTTTTAGCCGCCAGCCAGCCGGCATTAATCATTTTTAGTGGCGGCCATAAGTAGGCCCAGTGGCTCGGCTTTGGCTAATAAAATTGTCGCCAAAGCCAAGCCCCCGGAGAGTCCAAGGTGTTGAACAGGGGCGTAGCTAGGAAATGGTCAAGGTTGGGCGCTCCAGATACAGCAGAAGTAGCTACCTCAGTTTAAAAAATACTTTAACTGTCTTAAATCCTTTAAAATGATGTCCAGAAGTATGCCAAATAATTAAAGTCCTTAATTTCGCTTAGTATAAAATGTCCTTAACATAACATTATTGAAACGTTTTTCTTCCATCCTTATTCCTTCTTTTTTTTTAGACCCCACGGCTGATAATATTCTAAAAAGGTTTAAGGAATTCTCCAATTAATTTTTAGAAAACTCCAAGTTAAAAACCACCCCCTTGGCTACGCTCCTGAAAAAGTAGCTACGTGCCTCCGGTCCCGGAAAAACAGCGGACAGGTGCGCCGCCGGGTGCCCGTGACAAAGTGACAAAGTTGGCGCGGATAAGCCGGTGCGGGGCTCCTGAATAAATGAGCGGATAGATGAATGGATTCCTGTGTTCTGGCAACGCGTGGGGATGTGTTTAGGGTTTGTTGTTAAAAAACTATTTTTCTTTTCCCACCCTTGGGGCAAACATTTCGCCTCGTCACTCACCCCGGAAGATGCAGGCCACCGTGAGGTAGCGTCCGTGCCGGGGATCGCAGGCGGTCATCATGTTCTTGGCGTCGAACATCTGCTGGGTCAGCTCGGCCACGGTCAGAGCACGGTACTGCTGAGATCCCTTGGCTGTCAGAGGAGCGAAACCGGGCATGAAGAAGTGCAGGCGCGGGAAGGGAACCATGTTCACTGCCAGCTTGCGCAGATCGGCGTTCAGCTGGCCGGGGAACCGCAGGCAAGTGGTCACGCCGGACATTGTGACCTGGTCGGGAGGGGGTATGCAATAAGATATATTATTATTAAAACCAAAACTAAAAAAATTAATAATATATATATTAGAAAAAGTCCTGTTTTGGTTGGAATTAACTTTATCCTGACAGTTTTCATCCTTCAAGTCAGTATCCACACATATATTTGTCTACTTACGGACACCAGGTGATTGAGATCCTCGTAGGTGGGCGAGCAGAGGCGCAGGCTCTGGTAGCAGATGTCATATAATGCCTCGTTGTCGATGCAGAATGTCTCATCGGTGTCCACAATGAGTTGATGTACCGACAACGTGGCGTTGTATGGCTCCACCACCACCTCGGACACCTGCCCGTTTCCGGGAGTTTGAATGCCAGGAAAGTGGATGGATTTGGGTGGAAGTGGGGAGAGGGACAAACAAAGGACGCATTAGATGGATTGACTAGATGGTACTTACGGAAACCAGATGGTTAAGATCGCCATAGGTGGGCGACGATAGCTTCAGCGTGCGGAAGCAGATGTCATAAAGAGCCTCGTTGTCAATGCAGAAGGTCTCGTCGGTGTTCTCCACCAATTGGTGGATGGAGAGCGTGGCATTGTACGGCTCCACAACGGTGTCGGACACCTGGACGCATATATGTATGCCACAATACGGTACGAATGAGAGAGCGACATGCACGAGAAGGAGCAGAGTTCGTTAATTAGCAATGCTATTAGCACAGTCAAAGGAGTGCAAGTTTTAAATTAAAGATGAATGAGATGAATGGGATTAGGTACTACATACAGAAATGTTGAGAAATATTTAGTTTAGTTTAAGTTTTGGTTGTTTAAGCCTAGATTCAAGTCTCTATACTTCTACAGGCCTACAAGCAACTGCCTCACTCACTGTCCACTTTTTTTTTTTTGGGGGCCATATGAAAGTACAATGGATGTTGGGGGCATGGACATGAAAAATGCATTCTGCCAACAGGATGCAATTCGAATGCAGTGCTAACTGAATAGCAGACCCTATTAATACGGTGTTTGCAGTGGTTCTTGCTGCAGTTGCTAATGCTATTTTGAGCCCGGAGCGGCACTCAGGCGGAGAGTTGTTGCATAAATGCAGTTGCATGTTGCACAAACATCTGGGTGCGTTCTATACCCCAGTATCCGTACACCTATACCCAGGCATGGGGTGTGTGGTGTGTGTTTCGAGTGCTGCAAATTGAAAATTATGTATAATCTTTGGCTTGCCCTCTATATTTGTGCAACCAAGATGCATTGCTCGTCGGTTGTCGGAGGCAGGTGAGGATTGGGGATGAGGAATGCGAGAGCTGGAGTATGGAGAGTGGAGGCTGGGGTAAACAAAGGGGTGGGGGCGTGGCTGGTTAAGCATGCGACAAACTTCACTCGAGCTTCGGTTTGCCGTATGCCAAGTGTGTGCACATAAATTGTGGCAATTATTTAATGGCCATAGCCCTAGAGCGATAACGTGCAGTCCCACGCACACACTTTTAGTGCAACTTTTGTACTTGGAAAAATATTTAAATAAATAAAATAAGATTCAAATTCAAGAGCTATATTATAGCGTATAAAAATTATAGATTCCAAGCCTTGTTTTCCATTTATCGCTCTACCAAAATATCATTTTCTTTTGCAATTTTTAAATCAATAAAAATAAAAATGTATTATTTATTTCTCCCTGTGCACGCACTCACACCCTAGGCACACAGGCACACCTATGTATGTCTGGCTAGGCGGTACATGCAGTTAATACTAACGAGTTATGCTCGGGCATATGCATTTTGCATTTTGTATTTGGTATTTGTTGCTGCTGGCTCCCTATTTGAACACCGCCCGGACGTAATATTTGCCAGCTCTGTGTTTGTGTGTGTGTCTGAATCCTGAATCTGGGGGATTTACGAGCATGCATTTTGATATCATTGCCGTGTCCAACAGGCAGGTGCAAATCTCGGAGCCTCCCTGGCAAACGAACTGGAACTGGACAAGTGATTCATGTTGCCTCGAAACGAGGGGCGAAGGAGGTTTGGGCAGTGAGTGATGCCCGTTAATTAATGGACGTAATTAAAAACTTTAATCAATCGCAAAAATATCTGGGAAATGCTGTTTTTTATGCCAGGATCCCTAATTATTCTCGGTGAATGCGCGCGCTGCATTTGCATAAATGACGCTTATCAAAGCGCGGCTGCGACAAAGGCTTTACACGGCTCCGATCTGATGGGCATGAAAAACTATTAAATTATATATACGCGCATATTAAAACCGCTATAACGTGACAGGCATGTGTCAGGCCAGGCCGCAATAAAATGACCGCCGAAGCCAAAACATTGCGGTGAGCCAAGCAAACCCAACACGGCCCATAAATAACGGCCCCAAAAAGCAGCAGGATAAATGTGTGTGAGGGGGGGAGGCAGAATATATTGGGGCATTTAAAGTTAAACCCGGCCAGGGGTCAGGCACTGGACGGGGCTTTGGACTGGTTCAATAGTTGACCATTGGCGTTCAGCCGTGACTGTAATAAAAGTGCAAAGTGTAAGCCTCGTGTGTGCGAGTGTGTGCTCAACTAAAAATTCCAT
Source organism: Drosophila kikkawai (assembly GCF_030179895.1). Classification (NCBI taxonomy): domain Eukaryota; kingdom Metazoa; phylum Arthropoda; class Insecta; order Diptera; family Drosophilidae; genus Drosophila; species Drosophila kikkawai. Next base: position 30,478,765 of record NC_091731.1, on the reverse strand, counting down.
AAAATTTATTGTGCACTTCGATATGCCAATAAGAACATTGTCAAATGTTAATTTCACGCCTCACGGACTGCTCCTCCTCCCTTGAGGCATTAAGAAACATCTCAAATTACGAATCACAATTGGTTTGATAGCAACTAAGACCTCTTGTCAATAAATTCTTGGATATTAAGTTTAGTCTTTGTACATTTTATATATTTTTCAAAACATTTTTCATTGGGTTTGGTTTATAAAATAAGGTAAACCAAATTCTACTTGTATTATTTAAAGATCAACTAGTTTATCTTTCCATCTGTACCAAGTTTTCCGTGTGTAAATATGCCTGTCTAGTGACGATATCCTTTTTTCCCTAGGACACCGCCTGCCAATAATAGTTAATGCCAAACTGCATTAATTAAATTAAACGTCAAAATATTATATTAAATACGAATAATGCAAATGAAGGCGCATCACGTGCCGCCCTCATTTACCAATATCTACAAATTCTACGTCTATATATTTCTGAACGCATGTGTAATATATGCAACTGGGTTAATTAAGCGGCAATTGAGGCGTGTCAAAAACGCTGCTAGGCATTGGAACCACCAAAAGTAAAAAAAAAAAGAAATACTGTCGCATTGGGTCGCGGCAGATGAGGTCGAGTGCCACCTTCTTGCGAGTGCGAGCCACTAAATTGCATTAAAATTGCACTGGCAATTAGGCTTTGGCCCACGGCCACTCGATGGCGGTGCTGCTAATTTCGCCTGCAAATTAATTAGAATTATTCGGACAAAGCCCGGCCAGGCGGCGCACAAAGCCGGCAATTGAATTTAGCGTATGAATTGCATAAATAAAACAACATTTGTGGCGTTCTCGCTGCACTCTGCGGCTTTCGTCTGCTAATTTGGCAAAAACGCGTGCAGGTGTAAAGCGCTTTGGGTTTGCGGGTCGGCTTACTGGCACCGTGGAATGGCCGAGATGTGTGAGTGTTACCATTTGGTTTGGCCAAACGGGGCTCTGATTTGCGACCCACTGTGCCGGGGGGCAGTAAGCTGATTTCGCTAAGCGGATTGCATTGGTCACAACCACACAATGACGAGGATCGGCGACAGGTGAGCGAAGGAGCTGATGACATGAGATGATTGCAGGAAGCGCTAGCATATAGCGTTGCTTACCTTGGGCGAAGGCACCACGGAGAATGAGTTCATGATGCGGTCCGGATATTCCTCGCGGATCTTCGAGATGAGCAGCGTGCCTAGGCCGGAACCGGTGCCACCGCCCAGCGAGTGGGCCAGCTGGAAGCCCTGCAGGCAGTCGCAACCCTCAGACTCCTTGCGAATGACCTCCAGCACGGAGTCGATCAGCTCGGCGCCCTCTGTGTAGTGGCCCTTGGCCCAGTTGTTGCCTGCGGAAAGTAAGAGAAATTAATATAACTAAGACATAAATTCCACATTAAATTATTTAGTTAAAATCTCAAATTCTCTTTATTTAATTAGGCTTTAATTTCCCGCTGCCTTCAGGCTTGACTTCGGCTCTTGGGAAATGCAAATCAAAGTTCGCGGCAAATCAACAGCAGCGGACTAACCAACATCATGCACAGCCGCTGACATGTACAAAATTAATTTTCATCGTCATCCGCAGGCCATTCTATAATTACAATCATCCTCACCATCAGCATCATTAGCTGTGCTGGGTGGTTGGGTGATAGGCAGGGTTAGTAGTGGGCCAGTAGGCCAGAGTCACCGCCCAATATTGCCTCCGGCAGTTGCAGCAGCTATAACAACAACACGGCTTAATGCATCGCAGCGGCATTTGGCTGATAAGCTCGCCTGTGATAACAGTGTTCGCTATGCTCTTGGCACTTATCAAAGCAAGGACAAAGCACTACTCCTCTGTACCACCAATATCCGGAGCTCCTGCTTTCGTTGTTGCAACCCGGAGAGGCAGCTGCAATAACTGCCGTGGCAAGGGACAAACGCGGCGGCGTTGACAACCACCACCACCATCGTCTATGTGGGATGCGAAACAAAAGCATATTATCCCGAAAGGCTACTGGGAAACAAAGGCCACGTACCAGAGGACGAACACGACATGCACCCATTATGAAGTGCAACGGAAATGCATTAGCAAAACGAAAAAAAGGGGCAACTGAATAGACTTGTGCATTCTTCGCGCATATGAAACCAATTTGAAAGTATTCTTTGTCACAGAGATTTTGGGATAGTGGTTTTTATAGACCAAGCTTTTGCAGTTATTTAATTTATTTTCTGTTTCAGAGTCTTTGTCAATGAACATTTTCGTTTTCAAGAAGGAAATTCTACTCACCGGCTCCGGACTGGCCGTAGACAAAGTTATCCGGTCGGAAGAGCTGGCCCATAGGAGACTGACGAACGGAGTCCATGGTGCCTGGCTCCAGGTCGATGAGCACCGCACGGGGCACATACTTGCCGCTGCTGGCCTCATTGTAGTAAACGTCGATCCTTTCATGCTGCAGATCCGACTCCCCGTGATAGTAGCCATTGGGATCGATGCCGTGCTCATCGGAAATGATTTCCCAGAACTGTAAGAAAGAGAAGAGTGAAATATATTTCATTTCTGTCATCTCAAGTTGATATTTTAAAGATATTTATTATTATTTTCAATAAGGTTTTTCTATTGGAAAGGATTCCGAAGTTCGTAGAAAATTATTTCCGTGAATTTCCGGAAGGGGAACCGCCACTTTAATGCCGATTCAATAATGATTTAAGTGCATAATGGATGCCAGTTGATGTATGCAAATATGCGGCGGTCGCAATGAGCGCATTTGCATATGTGTGTGTGTGCATACCGTCCGCCTCACATGACGTATGCGTGATATTTCATGACAGCGCCCGTTTGTGTGCAATGAAATTTCGCGAAACTCTTACCTACCGCGCTCCCTTGATTTTTTTCCCCTCTTTTCGGCACGGCACAGAAATATTATTTTACAATCAATGTTCCGGCTCGTTTGTGTGAGTGCTGGTGTCCCGTGTGCTGAAGTGTGTGTTATTGGATGCGTGTGTGTTTGTATTGCATTGCTTTGGCAATCAATGCATATAAATATGAGTGTCCTTTTTACATGGCTCTTGCTTTTATTGCCGCCGCCATTGAAGCTCCCGTATCTGTCGTCGATTTATGCGCGCGTGCATATGCTGCATGACCCTGCCCCTCCTGTCCTGTCCCTCCTGGCCCACGCACACACTCGCACAAGCAATCGCACCCGCAGCACCCGAGCACTTTACATGCCGTGAGCAATTTCTGTTGCATAGTTTCATGGGCGCGCAATTTTTTCCGCGCCGTGTTATTCTTTTTTTGTTGTTGTGTAACGAGCGGGAATAATTGAATCCTTTTAGGTGTTTTCATACACATATACCAGCACACACACACACAGTTATGCTATACATACATATTTCCTGACCCCCATCTCGATTCCGCTCCTCACTTGTATTTATACAAGAATTCCCTTAGCTTGCCTCGCGTTTGTTTTGTTCTTGGGTTGGCTCTTTATTTTTTATTGCACAATACGCTTGGCAAAACATTTCACGTTTGCTGCGCATATGAATTTCAAATTTTTAAAAATGTTTCAATCGCTTCCCCTGCCCGAACTTGCCTTCTCCCTCTGCTCCTCCCCTGTTTCTCCCACTCGACAGGTGTATGTGCGGGCAGGTGGGCAAGAGGCGGGCAAGCGGGGAAAATGCTAATTGTGAGAAAATCGCAATGTGCGCTCGGCCTGCCACGGCTCCCATTGATCGAAATGATTTTTAATGGACTTAAAGCCAGCCAAGGGCCATGGGTTCGTATTTTTTTTTAAATATATTCTTTACGCATGTATTCCTGCTTCACTGGCACTATTGAAGGTCGGCTGCAGATTGATTACTGAATATGAATTTTAATTAGTTACAAATGGCGGCGAAGGGAAGGGTGACTTTCCCAGTTGTCAACTTTTAAGACAACCTGTCGCGGGGTAAACATATTTGGTTTTATTCTGTCTCTGTAATGCTTTATAAATATAAATCTTTTTAGAAACCATTATTATTTAAGCACTATAAATTATTATAATTCTGTTTTATATACTAAACGAAACTAACTTATTTATAAAGCAAGTCAATGAAAAATTCCTAATTTATTAAAAATGTTATAAATATTTTTGTACAAGATTTCCTGCCAAAAATATTCCCAGAAAATGCGGACTCTAAGTTCTTTCTACCCTGTAAAAAAGGAGTTCTGAATAATGCATGACACCCGGTGTTTATGTCAAGTCCGCTTGTCAGACATTCCATCGAGCACTCGGAGGCACACTCTGCGCAGGATGCCCCCACACACATGCACATATATATAGCCATAAATAGTTAAGTGGCTTGCGTGAAGCGTTGAAGTCTTTCTCGGTGTGGGGCGAACAAAGGGGGACAAGGGTGAGCACCGGGGACTTGGCCATGTTGAAGAAAGTTGTAAAAGTTCGAAAAATTTGATAACGGCTGATTGCACACACACAAAGCGGGCTTCGGCAAATGCATGTCCTTTGTGCCGGCCCCAAAGCGTATGCTACTCCTTTTTCGCATTTCGCATTCAGAGTCTTCGAAGACGCCATGCCATGCTAATCGGAGAGCCGCATAAATGTTTGCGCTGCCAGTGCGATTGTTTGGCAAAAGTTTGCTCCTCCATTGGCTTTTAGACACGCAACAATGATAACAAGTTGCATGGCCAAAACACACACACACAGAGACAAGCAGGAAAGAATCGCTGGCCAGGAAAACTTGCCAGTAAAAGTTTGGCCCTCACATGCTGGCTTTTTGCATACATAACAAACTGGAAATATGACACTCAATTGTACGCATCGGTGGGCACTTTTGGCTTGACAATAACTTTGATTTGCATGCGCCTCCACCTTCCACGGTTTTCCCTGGAAAAACCCGCATGGGATACGGGCCCAAAGTCCCCGGTGCCTGGCACTTGTTGCCCCGTGGGGAAATTCAAATGTGTTCTCGTGCCTTCTTCTTCGAAGCCAATTGCAGATAAGCGCTTTTCCTTTGACTACTCTCGCTCCGTTTGCCAGCCGTTGGCATTGAGTGAGCAACATAATTTATTTACGCAAACTTTGCCGGTCAATCTGCCTGCCCATCATCCCTGCCCGTCATCCTGACAACAAGACATCGGCAGCGCCCACGTTTGGCAGCTTGAAGTGGGTAAAGTGACCGGAGACAGGCCATCAGCTTCCTATTTGAAGCTGAAAAGTGGAGCCAACAAGAAACAGAAAAAAAAAAGGAAAACAATTATGCTGCCTTTCATTTGCTTAAAACTTTTTACTGGCCGCGGTCAAATTGCTTAATTACAAAATTGCGTTGATGCGCGGGTCTGGCGGCAACCTGGGAGGGGAACCTGGCCAAAGTACTTGGCCAAAAAGGAAAAATGCCATGATCAAATTAAAAGTAAACAAAGAGCTGCGTGCGTTGACCAAAGCGGCGCCATTTTACGGCGCCCGCTTTTTGTTTTTTGGCCACCAAAGTCTGAAGCTCTCGAGCCCAGGACTAACTTGAAAGAAATCCAACATTAAAATTCCCAAAGCGTTTGAAAAAAAAAAGAGAACTGAAACAAAAGTCAAGTGGCTAAGACGCGATCCGCAGGAAGTTGAAAAAAACGCGCATAAATTAATTGTGGCCAGCTTTTACAGGGAGGAAAACTGCAGAAATTTATTTGATATTTGGAGATAATATTTAATAAAATTATATAACTAATACAAGAAAAACCGTAGGATAATCCCACTATTTACTATTTTAAAAAAGAATTTAGATTTACAAAGAGTTTTAATATAAATAGGAATAATAAATTGGTTTTCTTATCTATTTCAATTTAAATTCGAAGTATTTCCTACATTTAGCATACTTTTTCTCCGTGTACTTTGCCATTGTGCCCTCCTCCTTAGCCCGTGGTTATAAAAGGACATTTTAGTTTGCGTAAGACAGGGATGCGCAAAGCAACGGAAGTGCATGTCGCACCGGAAGTGAAAAACGGGCGATGGCGCGGAGAGAAAACGGAAAGGGGGTGGCAGATTGCTCGGCAGCTGCGTTTGCATACTAAATTTGATGCTGTAGCTCGCGGCTCACATAAATAATAAACAATTGCAGTAATAAATATTAAATGATGGCCAAGTTTGCCTCAAGGCGCTGAGCTTGACATGCGAAATGATTTCGTTGGAGGTCCTGATCTCCCGGCTATTAATTCATATTTCGGAAAACCTATTATCTAATTAATTTAGACATTTGTTTTTGATAGACTCTTCATTGTCGGATTTGATTTTTTTGTTCAGCAAACAAACTGACGGAAGATTTAATTAAGTGTCAGCAGTCCGAAAATAAATTTAAATAATTCATTAGAGCAATGTAAAGTTGTCTGATAGTATGCTGCCGCTTTTATTAAAATTCAATTAAAATAAATAATTAAATATCCATATATATTTTCAATATGCCTGAATATTTTGGGATAAAAAAAAAAAACATTGCAATGTGCTTCTAATTAACATTCAGTGCGTGGCTGAACGCTGTGTATGAAAATCATTAAAAGTTCAACCGCATTCGCATTAACCCGCTCCGCCCGCAGCGATTTCTTAACCCATTGCGGAACGGCGCCCGAGGAGAGACTAGAAATGCTTTCGGTTACCGGCCTTAAACTAATTATAAAATAATAAACAGGATTTCAGCGCATTTCGATCATTTGCCAATTTACAAATGTGCGACAAATCCGTGCGATTTGCGGGCAAACGCTTAAAATGCAAAGCGTGCAGCTAAGTTAATTTATTTTAATTTCGCCGAGTGAACCGAAAAATCTATTTGAATTTTTGGCATGGAGGGGGATTGCATTTGGCGTCCATTAGAGTAATGAGCTTTGGCCGGCGGTCCTGGGGGCGGTGCGTGGAGTGGATTGGGCGTGAAATAACCCTTTCAAAATAAGGGCAATAAAACTGAAAATTCGAATGCCAAAATGCTCTGGAAACTTAACGGCCGCCCATCGATGGATGACACTTTGCAGCCTGCGGCCATAAACCATTCGTTTCGATTCGATTCGGAGTGACAAAAAGAACAAAAAGGATAAATCCAACATGTACATGACATATCCCGGCGCTATATCCTTGACTGGGCAGCTGGAACTGGAGCTGGAACTGGCAATTGGCAGCTGAGCTCCATCCGTCTCCGACTGCTCAAAAATGCAATTTATGTGTGCGCAACGCAAATAACGAATTGTACCCCAAACTACGCTTAATGCTTCTTTACAGGGCGGGGCGGGGCGAAGGAGAATATTTTGTAATAACACTAAAAGGATCTTATCGACAGTTGACAGCCGCAGCAGCACTCGCATGCTGTCTTTATTGGCCAGCGTCGTTTAGGGCCATAAAACGCTTCGCAACGGACTGAGGACTGAGGCCATAGCCTGCTTTTCGGAGCGAGTCCTGCGAAAGAGGACGCTCCATTCGGCGGCATAATTAGACTCACGTAGCCATTGCGAATGAAGCAATTGGCGATGCAGCTGCAATTTATGGCCCGGCATGCGCATGGACTCATATATGGTAAGGCAGCCTCCATCCGGGCAGCACGTGTGAATTTCGAGGCGAGTTCGGTTCGCCAGAAAAATGCAATTTTTCCCTCTGTAAATTACCCTTTGTACACACATGCATGTCGGCTGAATTTGCAATTGCATTTATCGTCAAGTGCACCAATTTAAATGTGGCCACTAATTGTCATTATCAGTGCGTTGCGTGGCGTTCCGTTCCGTTCGCTTGGTAGTATTTTCCCATCAATTTTGTTGTATGTTTTTCTTTTTTTTATTGTAGCTGGTAGCTGCTGCACTCTGTTGTTTATGTTGTGTTTTTATTTTTATATTTTCTTAATTGCCTGCAGCATTAAAGTGCGTAATGACCTTTCGGTCATTTGCAAAATTCAAGATGCCCTGCAACACTGCACGATACTAATTTAATCAGCGGAGGGGCGCAGAGCGGGGCAATAGGACCAAGGCTTGGCCAAAGACCGTTGTCTGGCAAGGATATGCAAATGTTTGTTCATTAGTATTGGTCATTCGGCTTATTGTGTGGTCCCGCCTGTGTGCGTATGCGCACACCACCACTGCCACACACACACACGGGTCGGCAAGGACAACGATGACGCAGTCTAAGTGCAACATCAAATAGCTTATAATTAAAATTTCCATAACTCATACGCACTGTTGGCGGCGGCTAGCGCGGGTGGAAATTAAATAATTAACCATTAGGTAAGAGGTAATAAGCTAAGAAGGAATTAAAAATAATATTATTATAATTCTTGGATATTTGAAAAGTATCCACTGAGATAAAGGCAAGGCCACCATACTGCATATAGTCCAGCCCTTTTGGGGCAACTTCTTAAGCTACCCTCGCCTTTGGTAAATAGCCCAACAATTGCTTACAGGGGTTAACCATCTGATGGCATCTGTTGCCTCGTTTTTCCTTCCTGCCGATATCAATGTCCCAGTAAATACATATATATATATTCACGTTTAATTGTAGGTGTGTCAACGGTGCGTATGGCTTCATTTAAACGCACACAGGGGCATGGCATGTGGCGGCTAACAAACAATTTCAATTGAGATTTCAATAATTGTCGATTTAGATATGTAAATATTTATTGTATATTTCGTTGGTCGAACTGCTATTGACTTAACTAATGTGCGCATCGTGCGTCTGTGTCGGTGTCTGTGGATGTGTGTGTTTGCTCCTGCTGTTGTTGTTGTTTTTGTTATATGCACGTCTGGGTGTATGGCGTTAGGTGTGTGTGCGTGTGTGTGCCCACCATGGTTTCAATTGTTTGCTACTCCGTGGTCAAAACGAGGCAAACATGGCCCGAATCAGATTTGATTTGGGCCCAGGTGTCGCTCTAATGCCAATGCTGTCGGTGGTGATGGAAAATACAATGTTCCATCCATCAGGTTAATTCTGGTATTCAATTTTCTTGGGTTTAGCTTGTATTTGAGTTAATTTTTAGGTTAATACATGGTTGATATAAAATATATTTGGAATTACTTTACATTTAAATATATTTTGTATATATAACTTATAACAGAATAAACCCCTGGATATATCCCTCCTTAGTCAAGATTCACAATAATTACCCTTCTTAGGGTTACAATTTTATCTCTAATTTATTCCCGATTGTAAGCTGTTTATTATTTATATTCCTTACAATATTAAGTTCATAATAGATTATTAAATATTTTGTAGTTAAATCTTTGGTGCAGTTTCCACTAGCTAACTAAAATATTTACTACGTTTTTGTAATTTAAAAAAGTTTAGGAGAAATATTTCATTGATAGATGGCTACAGTGGAGTCAATTCTTTGGCTCCATCGGCCAAAGGGTTGCAATAATATTTGCTAATGGCCACTGTTTGGGGAGCAGCCTCCTCCGCCGTGTGTTTTACGGCTGTGCCATGCATATAAACGAGCAGCACTTGCACTCCATCATTTCGGGCCGTTGGCCTGGAGCAAAGAGGGTAATAATAATAATATTTATATGGTAAGCGATATGAAGTTCATGGCTTGAAGAACACTTTGGCAACAGCTAAATAAATAAACAGTGTCAGGCAAACACACACCATATATCGTATAGGCGCACAAACATTTTTGTTACCTCGGGTGGGAGCCCATGTGGTGTTAAACGGCAAGTGGTTTCCCCAACCACCTGGCGAGGTGAGGGAGCATCTGAGCCCCCATTCCGAAGGTGGAGATAACATTTTCAAGGGAATATGGAATATCTCTAAACAAAAATGCAGCAATTAATTGCCAAACGCAATCTGCATTGCAAAAACCAGCAGGTTTTTTACCTTTACACATTTTTCTTTTTTTTCTTTTACAGTTTGCTGCAATATGTACCAACGTTTTTCCAACCAGCCAACATTATTTTTTATGATCTGCTGTGTTTGAGGTCTGGCTTTATTAAGTGCTGGTCAATAGATTCACTGTGGGTTATTAATGACTATAATAGCATTACTTTTTGTTGTTTTCTCAAGTGGCGGCGCTTCACTATCAAAATAATTCACATGTTTTTTACAAACAAACGGGCCGGGCATTTAATGATTGCAAAATGCTATGAAACCGATAAAAGGACAACGGATAAAGAACTGAACAAACTTTCGCGCCATTAATCAATTTCGATCTCTCGCTCTAACCGCATCTACTAGTTGGGCATCCCTGACCCGCTGGCCGTGTGCATTTGCTGATAACACTTGGTCATTTTGCGGCAATATCCTATAACGATTTTTATGATTCAACAATGGAATTAATTTTTATTACGACCAAGCGTGAATTTCCCTTTGACCATTTGATCGGCCGGGATGCCAATGCAAACTTTTTACATCTCGCTGTTCCACTCGCCGCGAACTGTTTTATTTTTCATTTTAATTGCCATTTGGAAGCGAAATGCCTGGTAATATATGTGCGGGCATAAAAAATCCAATTAATACTGTTTGTCAAATAAGCCCGAAATGAAATACAATATAAGGCAAATGCAAATACGGTCAAATTGAAATGCTTGCATGTAAAATGCAAAAACATGCTGCCGGCTGTCTGGGCGAGTTTTAGGCCAGGATTCACTCGAAACCTAATACACTCCAGAGAAACGAGCATAATTGAATCGAAATCGGACGTTGCAAGAATTAAAAAATAATTGCACTACTCCGAAGCTCTCGAAAATATTTGGATTAATTTCGTTGCACTAACTTGATAGACCACAAATCGAAATTATGCCATAAAATGTGTCGGTGTGTGTGTGCACAATTCTGGCAAATGTGTTGATCTAGCCGAAAACCGAAAACCCGGATTGTTGATTCTGATTTGGCCCGCATTTAGGCTAAGTTATTCGTTCATTTGCGGTTTTGTTCCGCCTGAAATATCGCTTTTCTTTTGGCGAACCATTTTTCCCGCTACCTGTCATAAATTATAAAACCGATGTTAATCTTTCAAGGACGGGACGACGGACAAATGTTTGTCCAAATAAATGCAAACAAATGCTATTTGAGCGTGGATTTCACAGGAACACACATAAATGATAAATATTTTGACCACATTGGGTTTTAATGAGGTTTGGTGCACTCGCTTTCGTTATTTTTCGGAAATATTTGATACAGTTATTGGGGGTATAGTCAGTTATAGATAAAACATATACATGAACTTAGTCTAAATATCAAAGAATTCTTAGGTAAAGTCGTTATCCTTACAGGGTTCAAAAATTCCAGGAATTTGTTGCAGCAAAAACAAGTTTATTATACATTTTCCCATTTCAAAAACCCTTAAAATTCGCTTCTCTTTGATTACGAATCCTGCAAGAGTATAAATAAATTCGTTGTACGAAGCATCCTTTTTGTTTTGTTTATTTAGGCAAACCATTTCGTGTTTTTCGGTCGCACAATTAGTCAACGCAATTTGCGTAAATAAAATAAAACGAGGCAAAATGAATCGAAACAGAACACGTGCGAAGCAGCGCAAAACCAATCTTGATTATTGTTATTTTCGCGAGTTGTATTTTTGGCTTAATTATGTTTCGCTTTGCCATAAATTTGCTGGCATTTTGCGGTTAATATCTGCCGGCCAAATGCTTTATCTGCCGGCTTTCCCCAAAGCCCACGGCGTGTGTAAAATTCCGTAGCCTGCTTATCGGCAAGACAGCAATTTGTAGCTCTGTAGTCGGCAAATCCAATTGCATAAATAATTTCGCTGGCTGCCGAGGACTTCGGGCGCTTCCCCATAAAACGCACTGGTGAATGTTGCTTTATTGTATTATTAATTTTTTTTTTTTTATTCGTAAATACCAGATTACAACAGTGCAACATATTTCATGGCGGCCGCTATCTGCCGGAGTGCACAGCTCGTTGGCAGTGTAATGCGCAATAATTACAATTTGCGGCTTGCAATTTCAATAATATAAAATTACCAAAGTAATTGAAAAACTGCAGAAAAAAAAGCGAACGAAAAATGTGTAAGAGCAAAACAATTGCTCGAATAACAATGGTAATGAAACATATGCAGCCTCTGCCTCTGCCGCTGCCTGGGCCCACCTTGTCCTGGCAATCCAACTCCACTTACCATATGCAATTTGCACTTTTCCCGGAGACTGGCAGGCCGAATGGGGAAGGTTGGATGGCGGCGTTAAGAGCAGCATGAGAAATTAATGAGCAAACGAGCGGAATGCTTTTTAAAAGTGTTAAATAAATAACAAATGGCCATTTGCCGGACTCCCCACATGGCCATTGTTGTTGGCCTGGTCAACCTGTCTGCTCGGTGGAAGCAAGCGGCTTACAGGTGCCCATAGGTGCGGTGCCCTGGTGCGAAAGGCAGAAGCAACACTTGCTCTCAGTTTAGTTAGGTTCGGGGAATCTTAAAGGAGAACAGACACCAAAGACTGAAATTCAGGCTTTAAGTCAAGTTTGATTTATCAGCTTCAAATTGTACATTTTCTTTTAAATATTTTCTAAAATAAGTAAGTATTTATATCGATTCATTCCATATTTATATATATCATTACATTTCCTTTAAGGAAAAAAGCTGGTGGATGGTATGACAATATGGCACCGATGGTGTTATGTCTTTATCGCTGTGTGGTATTTTCTCTGCACGTTTCCCTAATATTTATGCGCAGTTTCTTTTTTTGTGATTTCCCCTTTTGTTCATCAATTTGCGTGCACATGTTCAAAGCAAAGCGTAACGGAGCAAAAATATATACATAAATAAGTAATTTTTATATTCCATCAAGCCAGGAGCAGTGAGAAGGCCCTGGAATGGGAATCGCTGTGTGCGAGAGGGTATGAGTGCGGAAAATATTTATAAAAATTCCCTTTTGTTTATTTATAATCAGTTTGTGCAGCGGAGCGCTGGCTGTGCCCTTCCACCTGCCAGACCCTCCTTCGGATCGCGGGTTATCCGCCACGCCCCTAGCTCCATCGCCCTCTCCTATTTTCTATTGCATACAGCTAGGCGCAAGGTTGCTGGGAGCTAGCAGCTGCAAAGAGATTGTATATATGTGTGTGTGTGTGTGCGGCTCATTTGGTATGCATAAACGCATTTTTATGTAAATTGAAAAATATTTCGTTGGCGAAAAAAAATGGGATATTTCTCCCTTGGCCCTCTTGCTTCGTTTTCGCCCACGGAATTTCCCCTTTTCGATTCTTTTTCGCACATGGCTTATTGCATGTTGAGGTAATTGCTGACCATGCCAACCCTCGGATAGAGGCTGTTGAATATCGGATTCCTATCGGCACATATATGCCCTTGCCAATTGCTAATCAACGGCTTCGAACAGAGCCATGAACTGAGTACATTAAATCTGATTACTGGAGACGGAGCTGTGGGCACGCGATCGCTGGTTCCGCCAATTTGCATGTGGAGCAGGTGCAGGAATTGAATTTAATTGTGTGCGATATGGGAGCTGGTAGTCAGGTGTAAACAATACCAGGAGAGTGGTGCCACCACAAGCATCTGCACTCGAAGAATCAGCTAAATCAAGTTTAAATTTGATTGATAAATTAGGTCGTATTTAATTTATTCCTTTTAAAAACATTCTAAAAGCATTTTATGATTTGAAATAATATTTATAATATATCTTTAATATTAGGTATACCAGCAATATTTCATTATTTTCCGGCACTTCAATATATTTACAAGAAGAAATACATTTAAACCACAAAAATATAGAATATTATAACTGTATAAATATGAAATAATCGAAAAATTCTATTCCAACTGTACGCCACAATTGAATTCCTTGCTGAATCGCTGAAATGAAGATGCCAACTAAGTTATCAGTTTCTTGTTTTTCCAGCTCCGCCCATCAATATCCGTGTATGCGGTGGTGCCACCTGGAAATTGCATTTGCATATCACCCATGACGTGCCGTAAGGTAATCCAAGGATTTCCCAGTTGTCCGCTCAATATCGGGTAACCGTAAAGATATTAGGGCTGCAATAGCTGCCATCGATAATTCAATTTTGTGCATTATTTTGGCGCTGCTCGATGATGCCCTGCTGCCATTATGTGCTAAGCAAATGCATCCTGAGGCGAAACACCGGAGCACGGGCTCAAAGGAGTCGCTGCAGCCACGTTGGCCTGGCTTATTCCACTCTTTAATTTTATTGTCTGCAGCTTGGCTTTCTCAGCACTCTCTTCTCTTCTCGTCTCTTTTCTTTTCCACGCTACACTCGTCTATAAATTTCATCCGCACTTTCCCCGCCACGCTGGCTCAACGCTTTTCCTCCGTCTTTATGCCATGCCGTAAATAGATTTTCCTTGTTATTGTTCACAAAATGATTTAGGGAAAATTAGGTTTATGTAAATAATGAAAAAAGAAAACGAACTCACGCTGCAGGCCAAAATATCCTTGGATAGATGCCTTTGCCTGGCTGCCATACATACATATGTGATCAATTTCGGGTGTTGTGTGTTGGCAAAGGCAAGCCGGAAGACGCTGTTTGCGGATATCTTACAAAAATTAAACCCAACAACGTCTACGTACGCAAAGTGCCAAGTTTAAGAAAATGGATAAGAGTGTGCAGCAGCATGGCCGATTGGATTATGCATAATTTAATGAAAACATTATGTTTTCAATGGCTTTTCTAAATAAATCCACATATGCCTTTGCTTCGACTAAATTCAAAGCTCTGTTTTTATAATCACAATCCTTTTTATTCGAGGGCCATTCATGTGTGAATAAGCTCTGTTTTTAATGTGTAATCAATCTGTTCGATTTTTTTGTTGTACATATTGGCCTTTATCAGCAGAGCAATTAGTTTTGAAAATTTATTTAAAAATCGCACACACTATTTACGCTATTGTGCTCACATTTTACTACAACGTAGGCAGTTTTGCATATTTATTATTTGTTTATTCTGGGCTGTGACAATAATTCATACTGACAGCCAATTAATCAGAAAAGGACATTCAATTAAGGCACAAAATCGTGTTGTGTAAAAAAGCGCATGAATAGGACAGGCAACAAAATATGTTCGCTATTATTATTTCAAATTTAATGCACCAACAAACAAGTTTTATGCAATCGATAAAGATTCGATAAGCGGCAAATTGCATAAATAATCGTATGTTATTTTTTTTTTTAGATTCACAAAGGACCGCAACAATGGCGACAAAATATGGATGTAATAATGCCAGGGTTCGGGGGCGTAATGGGCGTATAAAATCGGATGGGATTGGCCTGGGCTTTATCCCCGAAAAGTGCGTTCTAATTAACTCAAAAGGCGCTGTAGAAAAACACGCGAAAAAGTGCTTCAAAATATGTGCGGATGTGTTTACATAAAACCCGAGTGGAAAAGCGTGTAAAACGGCGAAAAGAGAAACGGAACGGAGAAAACTGTGCTGGGAAACGCAGGGAAAAAGACACAAAACAGAAAAAAAACGAGGAAAAATCTGTGTCAAACGTCAACGACTTTTTGTTGCTACTGCTGATGATTATGTTGTTGATGTTTCTGGCTTGTCATGACGCGGCAAATTGTGCGAGTTAATGTTAATGCGCTGAATTAGCTTAGAATGGGCAGCGAGTTTGGTGCGGATTTACAGCAATGTTTGCATTCCGGCTTTTCTAATTGCCAGCAAACATGCTTACCGCCCTGTTCACCCGCTCTAAGTATATTCAAAATGCTGCATGAAATAGTTGAGCGCAGTATGTAATTGCTATTTTCGGCCCTGGCCGTATCAGTTCTCCCGCTGTCAGGTACTTATGTTCAAAGTTTTGTAAACAAGTTCACTGATTAGACCCCATAAGTTGCTCCGATAGCGGGAAACACACATAAGCCCGGCAGTTTGTCTTAGTCAGCCGTGAGTCAGTTGCTCTTCCTTCTGCTAGATATGTGCACTACAGATATTATTTACAAGCCCTGTCCGTGGTAATTACAAATACCAACGGAGAACTCTATAAGTCGGTCGGACAGGTTTCTAGATCGCTGTAAGATCAGTCAACTGTACGAGGGCAAACATAAAACATTAAGGGCCCATGAAAAGTACGAGTACGATCCGAAACCAGTTGGGGAACAATAAAAACGTTCGGAAGACGGAAGCTTCAAAGAGACCTTCGAGCTAGTTTCGAAATACATTTCTGTACAGTCTTCCACAACTTCCCGCCAAAAATACTTGGCTCACGGATAGGATTACTTAAACGGTTCAAGATCTACATAGGTGCACAGAAAGAAATTATGTTACTATTTAGTGTTATCAGTTCTAAATGCTTATCCCATTGTTATATTGAAAACGAAATACTCCTCTATGCTAAATTACGATTTAATATATCATAATATTTTGTTTACAGCTTTCTTATAGTTTTATAAGCTTTTTAGTCCAATACTGATTATTATGAAAATAATTAATAATTAATTTTAAATTATTATTAAATAATATTAAATTGTATTAAATGTATTTTTAGTTTTCTCTAACTAAATAATTAATTCGTATCAGTTAAATTTAAGACCAACAAATTTTTAAAAGAATTTCAACAATTCAGTGCGAAATACCGCAGTGTTATTTGCCTTAGCGGCCTGATCACAAGCTCCTAACTAAGCGCTAAGCTAATTGTTTACACCTGACCAAGGTAGCTTCGCTGGGTTTCCAAGCGAATTTCAGACCTTAATTGGCTGTGATATGCTCCGAGTCCAAGGTAATTTGAATGAGATATTTCGACCGAGCTGATATTCGTATCTTGGCAGCGATAAGATACAGGGAACCGGCGAAGCTCGTCAGGTTTCTTTTATATTTTGCAGTTCTATAGTTTCCCGAACTAACGGCATAATCTTTACCCGGCCCCACCACCCCCCATTTTAATTGGCCCAAGAGGAAAACACATAAAGAGCGGAGAGGCGCACAGCGATAAAGACACCGAGAGAGAGAGAGAGAGGGAAAACGAGGAGGAGAGCGCGATTTATAGTCGCTGCTCGTTTTCACTATGTTTTATAATTAAACATGTGAGGTTAGGATAGCGAAAAAATAAATAGAAAATGGAGCAGAGGTGCGCGATGCGGGCACCAACTGAATATTAATTATACGCACCTTTGAACCGATCTGGTTGCCGCACTGGCCCGCCTGCAGATGTACGATTTCCCTCATTTTGAGAACGCTCTTCTGGACCTCGTTACCGGAATGGGGATTGGAATTGGAATCAATTGACTGCAATGACGCTCTCACGCACTATCAGCAATTTTCGGTCACTATATTAAACCGAATCTGAGTCGCAAACACAAGCACACGAACGCACTGGTTTCGGATCGGATCGGATTGGATCCGGAGAAGAGTTAGAAGAAAGCCTCGGGAGCGGAGCGAAACTGAAACTGAACGGAACGATCGACGCGCGCTCGCTTCGGGAATCCAACGTGAACTGAGTGCCCGGCGAGCGACCCGTTGTGGCATTAGTGTCTCTATTGACAAAAGGGGGCGGCATTAGTTGCCCCACTCAGAGAAATGGAGCTAAGGTAATTAGTAAATATATCAAGATTAAATTTGTTACAATTTTTGTTTATCTGGAAAACCTATAAATCTAGAAATCAAAAAGACAGAATAAGGTGAAATGTAAGAAATCCATTGTTGAATTTCTAAATTATGTCAAAAGACTCATTTTACTTTATTTAAAACACTTTATTTACAATCAAAGATATAATTTAATATCTTTTAGAAATATATATATTATATTTACAATTAAAAAAAATGTAAATACATTTTACATACATTTTTACCTGCCAACCTATTCTTCAAATGTTCCCCCCTACAATTATTTAATTGCCCTTATTTTTTAAGTGCAGAGAGCGCCAAGTGAAGAATGAAGAGCGTAGCATGGAGAGTGTAGAATCGAGGTGGTGGGGCATGCAATAGTTTTGAAATAAAAATTCTGCCGGCGACCGCTGAGAGCAAGGTGAGACTTGTGTGTCACACACACAACGCGATGTTTTCCCTGGCCGCATGTTTTTGTTGTCTCTTCTGTTTTCTACATTCTTCGTTCTTTAGTTCCCTTTCTTCTGACGCTTGCCGGTGGCGTCGGAGGCGCCAACGCTGCACTTTTCGCTCTCCCCCCACGCTTGGCTGACCAAATAAGAGAGTGGGGGAGGAGAACGCCGAAGAGGGCAGCCCCAACGAAAGAGAGAAAGAGCGAAGCCCACAACACGTGAGTTTAAGGTGCAGAGAGGTGCACTTTCTACATTCTACACCAGAAGAACAGGTTGTAGAATTATAATTGACATATGCTATGTACGTAAAAAGGAAGAGCTTTTTTTTACACTATTCCTGTGCCATTATAACAATTTGATATTATTTATTATATTATTTTAGGTTGTCAGAAATTGAGAAATGTTAACTTAGTTATAGCCCATTTCCTTGATAGTGCTTTTGATGAACTTGGCATAGTAGCGAACGCTCATGAAGACGTCGGGTTTCTGGTTGTCGCCGCACTTCCACGTCCATGTACTAATGCCACACACCTCACCCCGCCATATGAGAGGTCCACCGGAGTCGCCGGAGCACAGGGTCCGATGGTTGTAGGCGCCGGCGCACAGGACGTTCGGAGGCATCTTGCGTTCTAGCTTCTTCTCGCAATCCTTATGCTCTACGATCGGAATTCGCATGGTGCGCAGGTAGTTCCGTTCGCCGGGTTCCGTACTTTTTCCGTCGGTGCCCCAGCCGGCCACAGTGACTGTGTCGACGTTATACAGCGGATATTGGCATAGCTTGGCGTAGCCAATGCTACGGCCCTTCAGCGGAAACCGAGTCTTGACCACGGCAATGTCGGCGATAAACTTTTTCTTCTTGAAGGCTGGATGCAATCGCACCTCCACCATTCCGTTCTTCCTTATCGATTGGGAACTGGCGTTAAATTCGGCGGTCATTCCGGCCACTACATGGAACTCGGACTGGTCCATATTCTCGAAGCAGTGTGCCGCCGTGATAAGGTGTCGTGTGGTTAGCAGAGTTCCCGTGCAGACGAGTTTGGTTTTGTAGAAGATCTGAACGCCAAATCCACCGATAATGCCATTTGCTGTAGATTTACCATTGTAGATCCTGGGCTGAATCTTCGGATCGGACTCCTCAGCCCCTATCCCAGACGAGGACATCAGGATGAGTGAGACGAAGAGCGACCAGTTAGATGGCATTGTTACGAATAACTGGAGGAACAGCTTGGAATAATTATGATTTAATATTTTTCGCCTTTGCCTTGAAATTGATTCGTTTCATTTAAATTCTTAACAGTGACTTACAAAATGGAATTTATAAACAAACTATAGTATCAAAATAAGAGTTTAGGAATAAATAATGTAAATATTCCTTTTCCTTTTAACCCGTAATATTTAAAGATACATTTCCTGTATTTTCAGTTACCTAAAATTATCTTTCTCACATCAATACCCAATCGATTTTCCATTCAAATCTTAAGTTTCTTAAAATAGTACTTTTCAACAAAAGACAAACGAATTTTACTCGTCGTAAAGTTTGGATTCAAGGCGTTGAAGGACTTGGCTTTTCATGAAGCAGTTCCACTGGCCAATGGGAACGGGGCCATGACAGCGGCGTCGCCGAGTCGATTACGCGAGGAGTTCTCTGTGTGAGTGGAAAATTTAACCCATTTTCCTTTGAGGATTCCCATTGGTCTTTTTGTGGAATCGCGGCACGTTTTGTTGCCAGTACATTTGCGGTTATATGCTCATTGCAAGCACACACGCACACCCGGACATATTTATGTGTGTGTGTGTGCGTGCGGCTCTTGCCAAATTGTCGATTTTATTATTTGTGTTTATATGATTTTTCAGCTGTTCTGCATTTTAAAGGAAACCGGAAAATAGATAGGAAGATAGAGGCAGAGAGGCGGAGGACTGAAGGGGTTTTCTCTTCGTAGCATGCGAGGCGCGTCTTCAACCTCATTTCTTATTATAATGTGAAAAATATCCTTTTACAAATTCAAAACGTTGAAATGTGTGATTTCTTTTGTTGCCGATTTTAACTGCCAGATAGAGAGATACTATGGCTGCACTGAAATAAAGGCTATCTTCAGAGAAGGTAATTTAAGAAAATATTTAATTAAATTTTGGCTTTCATTTATTTTGATTAATCTGAGATTTATCAACCAAATGTAGATAAGAGTTGAAGGATTTATCTAAAGATAATAGATTTTACAAAATAATTCATTAATTTAATATCAATGACAATGCTAGTCAAAAATGAAAGGATCTTTGAGATCCGCAACTTAGAAATACAGAATTTATAAAATACTTAAAAATCTATAATATATCATTTCTTTTTCAGTGTATTTTTGCATGTCTAGTGTACGTGCAGTGTATCTGTGTGTGTTTATTTGACCCGTGTGTATTGGTGTTGAGCTGTTCCGCTCAGAACTGTCCGGATCACGTCCGTTTTGCCGCTTACGGAAACGTTTCGCATGTAGTTTACGGAGCAACTCCGCCCAGTGAGATATTCATCTTTCTCTATTGAAATATTCGGCGCATCACTGGGTGGCAATTTTCAAAAATTTTCGGCTGCAAACTCATCGCTGTCACTTGCTGGATGAGGCTCTATAAATTGCCTTTCCGTTTAACTCCCTCCATGGTCCTCTGGTACTATTTGCATGTAAAACTCAAGAAGAACTCTTGAAATCACAGATTATCAATGACCAAATATTCTTTGAGTAAGCATTGAACTGCTATCAAAGTTTCTGTCATATTTATGCTGTTATTTAAATTAATTAAATTGTAATGAAGTTTATTCTTAATTCTATCTAAAAATCTTTGTTTAAGGCATTTTTCAAAGCAAATAGTAGAATATATATTATTAGGGTTTTTACTTTAAAGTCCACAGTTAGGAAATCGTAACAGAATAATTTATTATTCAAGTTTAGGTATTTTTATACCCCAAAATGTAGATAGAGTTGATTTAAGCAATGAAATAAAAATCATTCTATTTTCTTCGCAATCTGGGGGCCATAAACATTAGTGGCATTAGTTTTTCACTAAATTCATTTCGATTGCCCATTTGTTTATGTTTTTTATCATAAAAAAAAAAAATTAGAGAAGAGGAAATTCAACTGCAGCAAAGCCATTTTGGCAGCAAAGCTTTTATTAGTTTAGTTTTCGAAATTAAACGTATTTGCATGTCGGGCTGTCACACACACTCACGTTCCGAATAAAAAACTTTTGCATTTTGCATGTGTGTGTGTGTGTGTCTAGTTGATGTATTTTTTGCTGTTGCAAATGTTATAATATTGTTGCATGATGCCTTTGGTGTCTTTTGTCGACGGTTTGGTAATAGTTGTTGTTGATTTGCTTGGCTTTTGCCTGCTACCACTGCCGAGTGTACAATTTAATTGCTTTTTGGGTTTTTGTTTGGGCCACACACACATATAGCAATAGAATGCGTGTGAATATGACGGAACTGGTTGTCGTCTAACAATTTTTGGAATTGCATTGGACAGCAAAAGAAAATCCAGTTGAAATTTCACGCCACAAGGGCACAAAGAGAGGGAATGATAGTTGGGAAAATCAAGAGAGGGCTGTGTGCCTGCTACAATATTTTGCTTTTAACTTGAAATCTATAGTTTAAATGTCATTTGGACTTGAATATGAATGCACAGAAAAAAATAATGAAGAGTTTACGTTAAAAATTTATAGACATAAAAGCTATTGAAGGAGAGAATTTTCTTGAATACAAAAATTAAGTAAGTAAAACCTATTAAATTTATATACAATATTTTAAATATTAATCTTACACATTTAGATTATGAATCACGTATGTATTTATATTGAATTCATATTAAATTGACTCAATTTCTGCCAGTGCTTTCCCACTCACCCTCTTCATCTTTAGCTGGTGTCAACGGAAACCGTCGCAGTGTTTGTTAGTTGGCTGCCATCGAAATTCCGGATTCAACAGCAAAGTAACCAAAATGCAATTGTTTTGCAATTGGCATTTTGACCACATTCTGACACCCATATGGCCTGGCACTGGCAGCGGCGATGGCGATGTCGGTGGCAATGGCAATGGCACTGGCAGGCACTGTAAATTTCGAAAAACTAAATATGCACAGACATGCGCAAATGTGTGTGCGAAGTTTGCGTAATTTAGTTAGCATTTCAAATGTTTTTCCATTGCGAGCATTAGGCCCAGGACATTTTCTGTCGATATGCCGAAAAATTCTTAATTGAAAATGAATTTGGTTTCGGCAAAGTGCTGCGTTCTAGCACTGGCCAATCTTTTTCCGTTGCCTTGTTTTGCTTTCTACTAATTCGGATTGTTTTGTGTTTTATCTGGATGTGATGGCAATTCGAGCGGCGAGGGGTTGGGTATGATGGAGTACAGAGGGCCGTTGGCAGACATTTGCATATTTTCAGAGCCTGCAGTCGAGTGCTGTTATCCTTTGGCACAGCTGCGCCTCTGTTTACTTAGTGTCGCTGAATCTGTATCTGAATCCGAATCTGAATCGGGCACCGGCCATCCTCTCCTCTATCGGCCGGAAGAATGGCAGGAACATCAACAACACACGAGGCTGGGCAAATACAAAAATTCTAGTCTACATATTCGACAATGAACGGAGCGAATGCCTCTGCTAGGTCCCTGAATTTGATGAATGTAGGAATAGCCGGAGCATCGAGGCACTCTTATCCTCAACTGCTTTCGGATATTTACACAGGGATAAAAGGATTATATATGGCAAATTGAAATAATAATACTTAAATCAAGAATTATGTAAAGATACAAATGTTATTTATTTACGTAACTGAAAAATAATTATGAATATTCTATTTAAACAAATGTTTATATTTAAGTAGAGCTCAAAACATTTGTTTTTTTTGTTAGAAAAACACAGTAAAAAGGAAATGTTGAAAGTGTAAATTTAATTAGCCACCAAACATGCATTTTAATACCCCTGAAATATTTTAAGATGAGAATCCACAATTATATTGGTTACAAAAAAATAGGTAGCCAAAGTTTCCCCAGTGTGGATGCCGTTGGGTATTTATTTCAAATATAATAGATGGGTATGCCAGATATATAGACGGACAACTGGACAGGCCGGAGGCTTCATTTGGATGCTGCTGGCCATATTTGCCGTTATGCATGCAAATTGCACTAATGAGCGTCGCAAAATTTTGCATAGACAAATGCCTGAAAATGTCGAGAGGCGGCAGGGATGCTGAATCTCCAGCAGCAGCAGCATGCTTAAAAGAACCAACCAACCAGCCCTTAAATGAGGTCGACCTCGAGGAGCCGAGTAGAGACCACAAAAGTTTCCCCCATCGCCAGCTGGAGGGCAGTTTTCACGCACGGTTTGCCCCGTCCACGGAGCTGTGACAGCTTTTTGCAACTGCATCTAAAGCTGGAGCTACTTCTGGTGCTGCTCCAAGTGCTCCTGCTCCTGCTGCTGCTGCTGCTGCTGCCATTTTTGCTCATTAGAGTAAATGCACTTAATTAGAGCATGCCAGCCATCGGGGTTTTCACCGAAAGAAAAAAAAAAACACTAAAGAGGAGCCGGGCAACGGCTATGATTACGCCGTTTTTAATAACAAAGATGGCAACAACTGAGGGCCAGGAAAAAACAATGCAGTTTACACTTTAAATGAGTGCAAATAAATAAATGGCTAAGCGAAATGCGACAAATAGCTGGGAAATGGCTTACAAAGTTGCGCATTTTAGTGGCCACTGGCCACCAGTAACCACTAACCATTCCCCACTGGCCACTGGCCACTGGCCACACACACTCCTTTGACCAGTAATTTGGTTGCGACAGGACCCCGACTTACTTTGCATTTCCCGGCAATTGTTGTTGGGCATCATTAGCGCACGGGTAGTGTGTGGTTCCGGCGGATAAAGTATACTGAGAAAAATAAATAATACTTTTAGATACATTTTAAAACAGAAAGTATTTATTTTAAATCAATGAGTGACTAGAAATCGTTTAATATAAGATATATTTTATCAAGTAAATTTATTCTGCTCATCAACCTAGATCTCATTCTTAGTAGTTTATTTTTTTCTCTGTTTACTGGCACGAATTTCAGCCGCTGATTGCAATTGCAGACTGCTTACTTCGGTGAAGTCATTAAACATCATTAAAATTGATTGCACTGGGCAGGCTTACTTAACGCCGCTGCAACATTGTGGCGACCGTAAAGATCGCGGCGGGAGACACCTCTGGGCGTCGTCTAGAATTGAAGGCTGATCTGCAGAGCTTTCATATTTAAGTTTTCAGACAAAAGAGAGATTCCATGGTTTGATGGTGCAGTTCAAAGTCCGTCTGTCGCTCTGAAGTAAAGAGAAAAGTGCCCTGGGCAGTGGCATAGCCAAATGGTGCAATGTGCGAGGGGAAATTGTTTGCCTTTTGCTTGTCTTTGTCGTTTAATTAACTAAAAAATTGCTTTTTTAAATAGTTTCCAGCTGAAAGTCAGCCAGAGACAGCAGAGCATCAGGGCCATTTAGGACGAAGGACGAGGTGGGCAGAAGCTGGGGCTACGGCTGGGGTTTCCGCTGGGGCGAGTCCCTATTAAAGAAACGCTTGAATAATTTCAGCCTTAGGCCAGTGGGGAGCAGCCATTGGAATATTATGCTTGCCATTTGCTTTGACGCTCGCTTTTAGTTTATTAGATGTACTGTGCCTGCTCAGGCGCCATCTCTCACTGTCTGCCACTCCCACCGGCCGCCCGACGCCCATCGCCCGCCCGCCCGGTCGTTATGCAATATTTATTAAAGTGAAATAAAACACTGAGCGGGCCAGCTCTGCTCTAGCTGCCGTTGTTGATTGCTTAAATATTCTCTTTTGGTTACCTCCAAGCGTGCCATTTTTTCACACATCCCCCAGCCCCTCTGGCTCCGTCTCTGCCCCTCTCAAGTAGTTGTAATCCAGCACATATCTCCATTAAATATTCGCAATGTAAATACATAAATACTTGAGTAAGACGCTTAACCGGCACACACACACACTCTGGCACACTCGCACACATTCCTGTGCCTAGCTTAGCGTAGGCTTTGTCCTCCTTCCTCCGGATTCCCTTCGCCTTGAGCTCCTCGTTTGTGTACGAATCTACTTAGCATTAGTGCATGTACTTGGGCTTTGTATTAATTTAACCGAACAGACACGGGGCGAGGTGGAGTGCCAATGCCAGGGCTTCCACGCAGAGGGACGCGAGAGGAGCTGGAAGCCTGATTTTCCGGTTAGTTGAGGATCTCCTCCCGGGAGCGTTAAGTGGGCGAGTGAAACCCTAAACCCATTTGGGGCGTCGTCGAGTGACGCACATGTAATAATTAAATTTCAAGTTCCGATGGTAATTTGTGGTCGCGATTCGGATTGCAGAAGGTTGAGTGATTGCAATCTCACAATGATATCCAGGTGTGTCATAGTGGCTGGTAAATACTATTATCATGGCATTGAAAAGTAACAAGTTACCGAATTTGGGTTGCTCTTTCTTTAAGGATAATTGAACTTTTAATGAAATTCTTTGTCTGAGAAGCAAAGAAGAAGTTGAGAGGGATATATACTTACTAATTATAGTTTCTATTAGAAATTAAGGATTCATATTGAAAGGCACACATGGTGACAATGTTTATAGTTTACTTATGCTTAAATTTTAAACCTGTAACCTTTGTATAGATTCGATTGACTTTACCCTTATTGTATATCTTGCATGTTGTTGCAGTCCACGACCTAATTAATCCTTCGCAAGGCTCCTGTCTTAATTGCTTGGGCCTTCAGAATCTTGCTGGCTGGCAGGGACTGGGGAAGTGCCCATACTTGGCCTATAAATAAATATATTTCCAGCAATTTCCGCTGCAGTGCTGGGGCGTGCCCACTTGGCACCGGGGTAATGGAGTGCCCCAATGCCCTGAACCTGTACCGGGACATGCATGCACTCACTACTCACTCTCACCTATGACGTGTACAAATTGCGTCACTGTAACTTCTCATTTTGACCATTATTTTGTGGGCCATTCGCTTTGTTCGTCGTTCGCTATTTTTTCTGGCCGGCTTTTCCTCTTTTAACGACTTTGGCCGGGGTGGCTGGGCCTGGCCAGGCCTGGCTAGTGCCTGGCTGGGCTCGCAAAACGCAAATTTTTCGGTGCATAAATTAAAATGCAAATCCTCCGCATGGAAAATCCCCCTGTAATTAACATACATTAGCACGAGGAAATGCAAAACTTTTCTTCCCATTCCTTTTTCGCCTTTCTCCGTTCTGTGTTCCTCTTTCTTTCCTCTTTTTGTTTTCGTTTTAAGTTTTTTTTTTTTTAATTTTGCTCTTGGCACTCCCAGTGTGTTTGTGTATATATTTTCGTTAATTTCTGGACAATGACAGTTAGGTGGAACTGTGGGGACGGGGTCCTTTAGGTGTCTCTGTCTGCCTCGGTGTGCCTGCTAATATAAAAATACAGCAGTGGAAGGACCTTTCATGCATATGCAGTATGTAAAGTGAGCAGCGCCCTCCCTCGTTTACGTAATGCACATAAGGTCGGTGTTGCTGGGCTCGTATAATGAGTAAATTACACAATCAGCCCTGTCCATTCTGGCCTCACTTGACTTTCGTGGAACTTTTGCAGTTTTCCTCTATCTCTCTATCTCTCTCTGTTTTGGTTTTCCACCATTTTTTGCTAGTCCTTCTCCGCCATTTTTTTTCTTTTAATTTGCAGCTCGATTTTTTGTGCTTAAAATTTTTCCACATGGAAAATTATTTGATTTATTTCCACTTGGACACACTGGCACTGCAATAAATCTTCGTTCAATATGCCAGAGTAGCACAGCGGGCAAGGGGCTTTTCACATGTGTCTGTGCGCCCAAGGACATTGTGCGTGTATGCTTGTGTGTGTGTGTGTGTGCTTACGCAGTTGAGAACTGAAATTTTATTTAGTGTTTAGTGCAAGCTGCAAGGCAACAACAAATGCAGAACTTCTGCCCAAGAATTCTGTTGGCCAAAAAAGGACAAAAGCAACAATATGGGGTGGCCACTGTAATGCTTTCAATTTTGGGGGCCGCATTTTCCAGCAAGCTGCTGCTGCTGCTGCTGCAGCTGGAAAAGCTAGAGAAGCGAGGGTATCGCTGGAGGAGCGGGGAAGGCTGATGGGCACGAGTTATGCTTTTGAGGCTGCGGCTGCGACTGCGGCTGTGGCGTCACCAAAAGCTGCCCAGACGTGCTGGCAGGTCTATAAAATGAAACTTTATTACACATCACACTCAGGCTCTCCGCACACACACACACACACAGATGTAGATTGGGGGCAGCCATTTTGCAACGTAATTGAATTGTTTCAGGCTTCCTTCCGGCCACACACTCACACACGCAAGGGTCAAAGATGAACTCGGAAAAAGGGGTAAGGGTAAGGGTATGGGTAAGGGTAAAGGCAAGGTAAGGGGGAATTTCACACATGCCACGCCCACCCCAAAAATGCCCATTTTTTGTAACCACTCGTCTTCATTTGCCTGCCAGCGAAAATTTGCCTATACTTGATTTTTTCTTCATCCTAGCTGCTAGCTCCTTGCCTGCTTTTCGGCAGTTTAATGAAATTTTATTATTATGAACAGGCCCATTAAAGTTTATTATGCTGCCGAACGAGGTACGTATGAGTGTATGTGTGTGTGCGGCTAGAGTCCTTGGGCTATTTGCTTGGGACCGTGGTGTTTTGTCCCAGGTTAACCGCCGAAAGTTGGTGCATAGCTCAAGGCGCCGGGCAGGGTAGCATTAAAAGAATATCTGAGAATCATTTGACCATGAGCTCAAAGGAATTCCCAGCTCAGGAGCAGCTGCCAGGCATTGGGCGGTTTCTGAAGACTCGGCCGTCTCCCTCTCCCACCGTTTGAAGTGGGTTGTAAAACAAGGGCGTTGGAGCATTAAAATAAATACAAATTAAAATATTTTGCCCCGATGTGTGTGTGCGTGTGTATAGCAGAAATTGTTCGAATGAAATGGCTCGGAAATGCTTCTTTGTGGCTGCCGGAGTAGTTGACGCCGAGAATTAAAACTTGGCCGGAATTCGGTAGGCATTCAGGTGAATACTTTCATTAGTGAGTGAATAATACAATATTTCACCAAGCTATGACTACTTTAAACCCAGCCAAAGGCTAAAGAATTCAACTTTAAATCCTTGCAAACCCATTAATCATTTATGCGATAAGGCTGGGCTGAGCCCTTGAATCTACATCAAATATGCCGCAAAACCAATGTTAAATACATATAGAAATTAATGTTTTAATTTCACGCCCGAGTTAGCATTTAATATTTTGATATAGGACGGGTTGTTGCCTGCTTTGTTTACATCTCTCTCCGAGTGGCAGATTGGCCGGATGGAAATGAGTGACAGCCGGCTAGAGTCTTGGTCTTATCGAACCAGCAAATCACAGGAACACGAGGGTTCCAACCTGCAACTTCTGACACGATATCGGTGAGGAGTTGCCAATGGGAAACCACAGGAGAACGGTCGGAGGAGCAAACAGTTGGGTAATGAGAAAAGGCCAGGGTATCCTTATTGCACTGGGGAAAATATGCTACTGACTAATTAAGATTGAATTTAAAGAAAATCTGAATGAAATTTGAAATATATATAATTTGTTAAAATATTAAATATAAAATTAGTTGATGTTTCTTCTACCAATGATTTTAGGTTTAGTCTTATGTAAATTTGGGAGTCGTATTATGTATTTTCCTAGTGTAGCTCCTCATCAAATGATTACAACCACACAATACCACAGGAACACTGCCGTTCCCAGTCACAGGCCCACACTTATTCGGAATCCCTTTCCCATCTCCGTTTTTACTCCACCACAATCAGGGGCAGTGGAAGTGGCGGAATATTCAAACCTGTGCTCGTTCTGGCTCCTTTGGCTCCTGCGGATCCTTTGGCACGTCTCTGAAGTTGAGTTGAGTTTCATTTTGCCTTTTGTTGCGCTCGACTTGAGCACAAATACCGGAAATTGTTGTCAAGATAATTATTGTTATTTGTTTTTCAACAGGGGGCACAAAATGAACCAACAACCAGGACGGAACGGAGCAGGGTCTCTGCTCTGTTTTGCTCCTTGTGACGCCTTGTGGCTTCCCCTCCCCTCCACCAGCTCCTGGCACTCCCTGCCCCGGCCTTATTTTGGGCATGTTCATCAATCTGGCAAAAACATCAAAATTCGCCAGCACTCGAAGGAGCAGTGGGTGGGCGCTGGTGGAAGGTGAAACCAGGAGTGGATGGCGTATCCTTGGCCAGGGTAACCTGCAATTTGCGGTTTTCCGACGGCCAGTGATAGTGGCCCGAGGGCATCCGGGTGTAACTGGCGGACAAAGGCTGCTCGTCCTCCGTCCGCCTTGTGGCCGGCATCAAACTTTAAGAGTTGATGGAAGTACTTGAACGAGCAACTGATTAAAATTTGAACACTTGATTGATTCTGAATCTGGCCGGGGCAAACGAGCCACTGTGTAGTGCTCGAAAATGTAATAACCGAGGCAAAAATATTTACCTTTTGGCAACCGGAGCATGGCGCATGGACCATAGAGTACTCCAGTCAGAAGAGTGTTGTCCTTGCGGCGCACTTAAGAAGGAGCTTCGTTTACATGCTGCCTGGCGATGGCTGTTGTCAATCACAAAGCCCATTCATATCAGCACCCAGCCAACTGCGAACTCCCAACCACCGGGTCCTTTGTATCCTGGCATCGGAGTGCACTTGACATTTGAACTGCAACTGTCAAAGTGCCCGGCTGGGGCTGCAAAACGAGCCTGTCCTCATCTCCTTGCCCTGTGTGCCATGTAATCACCTCGGCCGAAAGTTTTACGGCTTTTAATTAACCCTCGGCTTACGGTTATGCATGGAGCATACGTTCCCAGCACGAACATCAAGATTGCAGCGACTCCGCCGCCCAAAATAAAACTTTAGTAATTAGCCAAGGGAGCTAACTGATTTTGCGGAAGGCCACTGGCACAGTAACTGCAAATGAAGCGGACCCACCTTTAAGCCAAAAACAAAAAGAAAATCAGCAAAGACACAGAACGTAATGAGGCAAGGGACAAAAAATGCAGTAAACCCCGGGGACCCGGCAAAAGTCACAGAAAACTAAAAACAGAAAGCATTTAGCGCATTGCGGAGGATCTCCACTCGCGCAGTCTAGATGAAAATATAACGGAATTAAATTAATTACAATCATTATCGCCCCGTACACACCTGCTGAAGGTGGAAATGCACGGTGGCATAACCAGATAATTTCGCTTCATTAGCGGTAGCGACACCCCAAAAAAGAGCACCCTTAGCAGCACAAATACATGCACTTTCCCAGCCAAACCAGAAGCAATAAAGTTAATTTGTTCCTGCTCCTGGCACCGACTTATTTAGTTGGGCCCGGCTTTGTTTGTACGACTCCGATTCAGACTCGAAAGTAATTAAATCTAGATGTTTGATGCAGTTATGCCCAAAAATGAACCTCGATTCGGGGACGCTCATATCTGTGGGCTCATATTTCATTTGCCATTGAGAGCCAGCGGCACTTTCCAATAACCAAGCAAACGACTTTGGCCCTGCTCTGTCAGGGCGACTAAAAATTATTATTTGTTGTTTAATTAAAACTGCAAATGTCATTGGGAAAAATCCAGGACATAGCTGGAGGCCAGCAGCCAAAGACAAAGATGGAAGGAAGGACAAAAGCCAAATGCTGAGCAAACGAGCGAGAACGCCTGTGGCCATGACAGCTTTTTCGGAAGAGTTGTAAATAAATATTTATGACCGGCAGCAATGGAATTAATCGCATGCATGTAAAAGACAATTGTAATTTACTGATAATAAATATTAGATGTCCTGCTCCGATTCCGATTCCGAATCCGATACCGAGGACTAAGCCCCGGGCCTGAGCCCTGGCACGATATGTTTTTGTACATTCATTCGTACATTCGCCTCACTAATTACCAGCTGCATTATGCATAAACTACGACTGGCCGCATAAATCAAGTGCGGGTCCAAGCTGAAAGTTGTACTATATCCCAATCCCAATCCCAATCCACCTGCATTTGTTATGGCCCGAAAGAGACGCCTTGTTTTCGTTGCATTTGCTGGCCGTGTGTTTGCTATTAATTAAGTTGGAAATAGCTACACGCAAAAGCACTCTTAGGCGACTATTTTTGGTCCCGCATGCATGACGGCCGGCGAAAAGCAATTAAAACTGCGCGCTCGCATTCCGAGTGGTCGCTACAAAAAAAAAAATGGAAGCAAAATCGAGGTGCCTAATGGCCGGCCAAACAGTTGCAGGTGCCGGTGCCGAGTTGCAGCTTGTTATCGGTGAGGGCGAAATGTGTTAAATGACGGCCACGCCCCGTCAAAAAAATTGAGGCGCAATCCAAAGGCTGCGGCGCTTCACGCTTAATTTACGAAGCTCATGCAAGAGCGCGCGGTGCACGCGGCGTATGCGCAATGCACTCATGTACATGTGATGTGTAATTTTTTAAAATATTTGCACGCACTCAACACTGTGCTGTGTGTGTGTGTGTTTGCCTGTAAATACAGAAATTTTAATTACAGTGTAATTAGCAACACGAAACGCTCAGGAGTAACGCTCAGCGTTAAAAAGACAAACTGGGGTTGTTTCCAAAAGGACGAGCTGCAAAAAACACACGACAATGTATTCAAATCAAACACTGTCTGGCAGAACGGCATCATTATGTGGGCACAGACAGGCGACAGTCAAACAGAGAGCAGATCCACGCAGCCAGCCAAGTGAGGAGCCAAGGAAATCCAGAAAGGATGACACAAATGGTAGCAGGCATTGATATACTCTCTAAAATATATTTATTAAATTAAAAACGGTGTATAAGATATATAACTTAATTTTAATTTATACAAATCTAAGTTTCTAAATTCTCTAGAGCAAAATATTAAACTTCTGATCCATTTTAATATTAAATATCAGTATAATATATCCAAAATGGCTAAGAAAGATTTGCAAATCGCAATTTATTAATAAAAACTCACAGAAAACTTGACTACTATATTTTTTAGTCTTTAATTTATAATTTTTTGTATTAATCTAAGCTCTTTAATAAACTTAGAAATCAGTCTGAATTTATTTATGTTGATAGAAAAACCTGAGAGCCATTTAAGCTACTCCAAAGTGACGCCAACAATCAAGCCAGCATCTGCTCATCCGGCAAACAAAGCCTGCAGTGAAGCGTGCTCATTGAGTGCTCCGCTATTTGACGTCCTGTGTCCTGTGCTTCTCTGGCTGCTTTCTTCATTCCCTGGTCTCCAACTCCCAGGATCCCATTTCCATTTCGATTCCCTGGCTGCCGCTTCCGCTGCTGCTGCTGCTGCTGGCATCCTTGCTGAGGTCCCGTGTTCGTGGCGTCGCGACAATCTGCTGAATCTCGAGTACTTTGGCATGTCATTCGCATTTTAGAGCAGCTAAGCTCCAGTGATAAGCAGCGAAATTAGATTGAATGAAGGTGCAGCGGTTCCAGGAAGAAGAAGGATGAGGTTGGTCCGGGGTTAACAAGCATCCTGGCTTGTTGTTGTCACAATTGGCAGGGCAGGGCAGGACATGACGGGCCACGCAGTCACCCCCGCATATCCTTGGCTGGCGGCAGGGGCAGAAGTCGCAACCCTCCCTCACTTATTTCAATTATTTCGCTTTGCTGCTGCGCTTTAAATATTTATCAATCACAGGAGTTTGTTAGCTTACACACCCCAACGCAGAAATTGCAGCTTTCGTGTGCTTTCAATTTGCGTTCCAGCCTGATCCCGTCCGACATTTCTTGCCGGTACGTAAATCAGCCCTGTATCCCCGTATCCAAGCCGTGGCCAAAATTCTTGGCTTATTGTTTTCCGCAACTTCTGGCGGCTTAGTCGTCAGCCCGACTCTGTGCTGATGGCTGGTGCTACCCCGCAGACAGAATACCTCATTTTCCACTCATTAATAAATTTATGCAGTTCACTCGGCGACTCCGCATTGCGGACTCCGCAGCTATGTTTATTAGCCACATGAAATATGATGTGCTTCAACCCCCAGCGCCTGTCTGTGTCCTTTGTGCTCGTGTAGCATACCTTGTGGCGCATCGCACACGCCCCCGTAACGAAGTTACAGGTGGAAAAGTGGCGGCGCGTCGAGTCGAAGACCTGAGAGGTAAGAATTGGGTATATTAGTTGAACGAAAGGCGTAGGATTTTTGAAAAAGGTATTAAGTAAGCTAATGAATATCTCTCAAAAAAGTATACATTTTAATAACATTAAAATAAAATAAAATATATTTAACAATATCTCAGAATTTCCTCAAAACAAAAATCCATACTTCCTATTCATAATTTTTATTTTATAAAAATATATTTCAAAATAATATAACTTTAAAAATTCCATAAAACCCTTCCCTTATTGATACCTCTTTCCTGGAGTTCCAACTGACTGTTGCTCCCCCGTTCCACAAAGGGTGCGGGTTTAAGGGGCGGGTCTGAGCGCACTTTTACTTCAGTTTGAACTTAAGCACTTCCTGTTTGATCGGAAGCGCCTCTGGGGAAATTGAAAAAGGCACTTCAGAGCCGGCGTCGGTGAAAAAATTAAGTACAATATGGAGCACAGAACACGGAGCCAGGCAGGACCAAACAGAACAGAACAGAACATAACAGAGTAGAACAGAACAGGACAGGACAGGACAAGACGGCTTGTTAGCTGGTAGCTAACCATTCAGGTGTACAGACCTGCCAGGATGGGGTCTTCCTCAAAAATTATATGTAATACGCCTTGTCTCCCTGTGTGTGCGTAGTTCATTGAGAGCCTCGAAGGACGAAAATGTAGCCCTGTTATTTGTCGGTCTGCGTGTAGGTGGATGCCTTCTTGTTTTACATTTTGGCCCAAGGAATTATTAAGTTTGCTGAGCAGGAAGCTTGTAAGGAAGCGCAGGTGATTTGCCAAATAACCAACGTCCCTCCCCAACAACTCACCGCCGCAACAAGCCAATCTCCCCGGCAAATGACGGCCTAAATGGCCACGAAAACAAGGCAACAAAATACAGCGATAATAATATCAACCGCAAATGGGGGCACATAAAAAATAAATCTATGCCATTATGTCTTTATTAACTGGCACATCCACAGTCAGAACTCCAGCTCGTGTCAACTATTCCGCACACATGCCACCTATGCTCTGGGTTATTAAAAAGATTTGTCCCTTTGACTCTGCGGACATGGTCAGCAATTTGGCAGCGTCTTAATGGCCGCAATTGTGACAACTGTCTGCCGTTGTCCTTGTTTGTCCTTTGCATTACGTTTGACACTTGACGGAGCTTAGGCCCGATGGCTGTGACAGTGGGTGTGGAGTGGAGTGGAGTGGTGAGATCCTGCGTTCTGTTTCTGGGAGGGGGCATCCATTCATGTGCGGCATAAATGTATTTAATGGTCAGCAAATATGAAGTTAACGGCTTAGTTGCTACAGTGCAATTATCTCTTAAAGCTTTGGGGATTACAGGAGCCTCAGATACTGTGAAAATTAAACGGCTTGTAGCTACTTCATTTAAGGAAAGTCTGACAATAACCTATGCTCTAAGAGCTAGCACTACTTTTTAAAAGAATAATATTGAGAAATCTTAATCATAATAAGAAAATTCACCTTTTCTCTATTTAAATCTATGTCTTTCTCTGTTGAAGAATCATCTTACAATCCACTCGATGATTTATTGTCTTGCTAGGAATTCATCCTTTTCTTTGGGACTGCGCACTCACCTTGTCGTTACCGCATATACAAATTCCATTTAAGTTTTTTCATTACAGTCGCGAAAGGAGTCTGCCGCCTAAGGATTGCGCTCTGTTTTCCATTTACTTTCCTGGAATTCCGCGAATGGAGGAGAAGATGGGGCTGCGATGACAGGACCATTTCAATTCTTGTTTTCATTTCCGTTCTTAATTTAACAATAATACAAATTTATATTCGCATTTTTACTCCGCCAGCCGCAAACGAGGCAGGAGAGAATGCAACAAAGTTTTCGCTGCTCTGTGTCGCCTTTTCTCGTCCCGATTTTCCCCAGCTTTCGCTCTGATAATTGTGTTCTGCTTCGCTTTTCCGCTGCGCTACAGTTGCATTTACTCGCATTTTCCTGCATTCTTTATGCAAATGCGCATCAAATTACATGGGAGCCAAGTTTGGAAAGCTCCTAAGGCCCCCAGTCGTCCTTTATGCGTTTTTATGGCACGTGACGCAGTTGCTACCCTTGACTTGTTGCAGGGGACCAGGGAGCAGGGAGCAAAGGACCAAAGAGCCAAAGGACCAGGCCGGGATTCGCCTCAAAGTGGCTCCAACTGGCTGCAATTGGCATGCAAATGTACAACATCGATTAAAATTTTATTACACGCCATGTTGCAAACGGGGGCTCCGACATGCCAGGGTAATAAATCAAGCCGAGTTTACAGGTAAAGCCAAAGAAAATTGTCAGCTGACAAGGAGGTTGTGCGACGGTGGTTTCAGACCCAAATAGCTCCAGCTCCGGCTCTCGCTCCTGCTTTTCCTTCGGCTCCTGCAGACAGTGAACGAAATGCGACAGCAAGGAGCTGCTCTAAGCACATCAAATGTGGGATTTAAAATGCCAAACACAGCAGGAACAACAACCAAGGTAAAGGGTCCGGTACTCGCACTGTGGATCCTTCACTCGGGGAAAATACTTTTAAAACAAATATAAAAAACTACTGCGAAATTTTAAGCTATTCTTAATTAGGCTGAATCAAGTATTGGATTTTTTAAAATAATATATATTTAGAGGGAATGTTTATAACTCAAAAATAAATTTTAAAATAAAAAACCAACAAGGCACTCTATTTTCTTTTCCCCGAGTGCATCCACATTTGCCCTCGTGGTCCTCTTCCTGTTCATCTTGCTTTGAAGCAGACACTTGATGGCGGCACTCTTAAGGTAATTGAATTGAGTGAAATGTTGTCGCTCCCTTAGTTTCACTTTTTTGTTTTTGTTGCCGTCGATGAGACGGATATTTAGAAGGCGATAGAACAGGACAAGATTGGAAGGGACAGCCTGGCGAGGACAACGCTGCGTCGTCGCTGGCAAGGACAAATATTTAATAGCTGCTCGTAAAGGTTGTCCGGGCAGGATGCAACATTACGGCCAGCATATTTTTACTATATTCAATTTAATTTTGTCAATGTGAAATCGAGAGCAGCCGATGTAGCAGGTGGCTCAGAGTGGGGGCTCCTGCACCCCAGCTGGGATTTTGTTTACTTTGTATGCGGATCAGCGATAGGGAATTGGATGCATCTGAGTCGGGATTACCCGGCGAATAGAAACAGCAGGGTGTCGGGGTCAGTGATTGGATGGATTCTGGCGGAGAACTGGTGAAAATCACTTTGGCTTTCACTCTCCGCACATTCATTTCAATTCCGGGAATCATCTTGAGCTTCAGTGGAATTTTCACTGAGCGAAAACCAAAGAGGAACCTTTATTGATATTAATTCTTATAATTTATAAGATGACAATACTTAAAGTATTGGTGTTTTTTTCTGTGTGGCACTTGCTTTTCTGCAGACTGGGAGTCAGACAGACACTATATAAACGGCAGCTGAAACAATAACAGCATCGTGTACTATATAATGAGAGCTAGGGAGTGCGAGGGGGCAGAATAATAAATATTGAACAATAAACGAGCGCATAAACAAGGCGAGTTCAGACAAATCAAATGGGTAATTGAAGCAGCTCATGTATGAGCCTCGTACCTGGCATCCTTCGCTTATAAATAAAACATGGCTGCGGATGTGTGGGCAGGAGCCAAAGCTGGATGTTGAATGGCCATCCAAACTCAAAAAACAACACGGAGCAAAGAAGCAAAAAACGTAATGCCAGGGGACAAGTACGGGATCTGAGGTCACCCCGGTCGGGGGGCTGAGGCATTGGGTCTGCGCCGGGCACATGTTGGGCATGTACACCAATTATACGGGTTATTATTTTCTCAGAACTCTGGGGCAATCGGGGGGTATGGGGAACAGTTTTTGGCCCGGGGCTAAAGATTTTCAATTTTTGCTAATCTCAAATGAATATACAAGACCGTGGCCAGCGGCAGCGAGTGGCAAGCCAAGCAATTGTTGGGGATGGTGCTGGAACTCGGCTGTGTGTTCGAGGCTTGGGGTTCCGGTTTCGGGGCTCCGGGTTGGGGGCTTCGAGTCGTACAAGACACACTCCGTACGCTCTGGCATTCTGGCATTCGAACATGCACAGACAGTTGCCGTAAAATGACAAAACAATTTATGCCACATGCATGGCGAAAATCGAATTTAATTAGAAAATTGTTGTGGCCAAGCTGGGCGAGGACTGCAGTTGAAGGCGAGCAGGATATGCACGTATCACAGGACGTGTTGCGGTATTGGCCGTCCGTACACAATTCCAATTTACCGCCGCCCTCCCGCAGATCGAATCAAATGGGGGGAAACAACAACAAAACATAAAAAAAACAACAAAAATGGAAAATAAAATATCTTCAATTTATTTTGACAACGACGACGGGGGAAAATAAAACAGAAATATTGCAGTAAAATGAAATTAGAGCGACGCATCAAAGGCATATGCCGAAAAATATATATAATTTTAATGGATTTAGTGGCCAAAGAAAAATGTGGGAAATGCAATGAAACTATTTCGAATATCGAAAATATCCGCAAAGCAAAAACTGCCCCGAAAACTATTTGTGTTGTCACGTACACGCGGCCAGCTCGGAAAGATTTTCAACCCAAACAATTTTCCTACGTGACCGTAAGGAGAAATATCTCCAACTTTTCAGTATGGGTGTGTGTGTGGTCAATTGCACGTAGAGAAAAAACCACAAATTGAAAGGAAATAATGCAGAGCGATTAGCGAAAAGTAATCACAAAAAGCGCTGTGCGAAATACGTTATCAAACTCACAATTTCCTCGAGGGGGGTTTGCGCACATTTGTGGGTGATCTTAATTTTAGATGTTTTACTATTTATTTGCAAAGGGTATGGAAGCTTATCAATATATTTTAAACCATAAACAATTGCTTTTACTGGTAAATACTTTCTCTGAGCTGCGCTTAACTGCTCACTATTCTGTGGCTACCCGCTTTGTCATCAATCTGAATCAAACCTAAGCCTCATATTTATAGTTCGAATCGCATAAAGCCAGAAGTCTGAGCCGTGGCACTAAAATCCCGCTAATATAAGTCATGTCCACGGCCTCCAAGGAGGCAGCTCTCGGAGTGATCAGCTCTTAGCCAACCGTTTCTTCGTTTGTTAATATTGCTAAGCTCTCACGGCAGCGGAAATTGCTTTGTGCCCTTTACTCCGAATGCTGCAATAAACATCGAAAGCCGTCCGAATGCCAAACGAGCCAGGAGTCGGACTTGGAGACGGAGTTGGGGCTTAAGAGCGGCATGGCCAGGGATATCAGTGCTGATAAGTAGAAATTTAAAGTATGGAGAGATCAAACAACTAACAAAAATCATAGAGTTACCAAGGAATCCTTAATAAAAAATATTTTATATTACTTTTTCTATTTTCTGAATTTTATTAAATGAGCAAACATACACAATATTTCCTACATCCAACAATGATTTAAAAATACCTTATCTTTCGATAGAAAAAAATCATGGACATCACTGATTTCGTGGCAGTGCCAGCTATCCGCTCCTCCCAGCTGTCAGCTCTTGACTCCCAGTCCAGTTCCCAGTTACCAGCCAACAGTTCCCTGCTCTGTCCAGTCCAGGAGCCGGGGAAAAAGGATACAACAGGAGTGGCCGCACGCTGAGCCACTGACTTTGGGGCCAACACAATGGGAAAACACGGCGGAAGCGCACAATAAATTGCTTATTTATGGCTCAGCTTTTGGCCATAAGAAACACGCTGTTTTTATTGTTTTTAATCAACTCGAAAAGATTTGGCGAAGCTTATAAAATAGACGCAGTGCACACGGCGATGGATGAGCTTCCGGTTGTAGTTGCCTTTTTGGACAGGAAATAATTTTTTGCTTCCCGCTTTCCCAGTTTTACTCTATTCCCGTTTTTCAAAGGGCGATTCCCCCGAATTGGCCACTAATGCCCAAGGCCCCGTCGCCAGGAATTTAAATTTATGACTGTTTTAAAGTTGGAGGACAAGTTGGCTTGAGGGCTTTGCCAACTGAGTACTGTGCCGTACTGTGTACTGTGTTCCCTTTACCAACTTTGTGGCTTTGTTGGCCCAACAAAATGGTGGCAACAACAACAGCAGCAACAACAACAGGGTAACGCATCAAAGGCATCCATTGTTTTGTTGTGCGAGTGTGTCAGGGTGCATGTGTGCGTGCGAGTGTGTTTACACATTTATGCATTTTATTCAGTTAGTTATTTATCTGTGCAGCCTGGGACAAAGTTGTTCCGCACTCGCAAACAAAGGCGGCCAGTTAGATGGGCGTGGTCGCAGGACCTGCCAGCTAATCGCCTTTGTGTAGAGACCTTTTGCACAGCCCCACGATTCTATTCTAATGTTGCTGGTACACAGGGGAAAGTGGGATCGAAGGTGAAGAGTATTTTTTACTCTATTTTAAGTTTAATTCTTATTAAATATATTTTAGAAATGTGCAGCAGATTGTGGTTTTATAGAAGTGAATCCCGGACTTTAAATGCCTTTTTATTATCGGGTAAAAATGCAATACAAATCATTATCTTTTCTTTTCAGTGTAAGTAGTTTTACAGAGCAAGAGCAACCACTCAAATGATTAATTAAAGCACCGCAGGGCGCTGCGCTGCCTGTTCCGTCCGCTCGTCCGTCTGGCGTTCCAGCATGCAAATGGCAGCCAAAATGAAGTGACTGCAGCAGACACAGATAGCAAGGGGGCGGCTGTAGAAGAGCGGGATCTGGGGGGCGGGCGGATTTATTTACTTTGCGTTTTCGACTGCAAACAATTTACGAAATAATTTAACGCTTAATAAAGGGCCAAATCTAATAAACCTTTGAGCTCTTGCGGCAGCACTCGAGCTGCCTAAAAGTATGCACTGCGATGTAATTGCATTTTCCCGGCTTCTGCTGTTGTTGTTTTTCCGAGTCTCCAGTTTCCCCATTCCCGTGCCACCGCGCCCTTGCTGTTTGGGCTGCTTGTTCGCCGTAAATGTTGGTTAATTTAACTTTCGTAAATTATGCATCCTCGCCGAGCATTGTTCTCTCCTCAGTTCGGCCAGGTCCTGACTCCACTGTGTTGGCCGTTTGAAAATTTAATTTCTGGCCTGCCAGAGAGTTGGCCAACAATAGTGCATTGGCCGTGACTAATTTAGTGCTAATTTTGCACGCATTATGCGCAATTAGATTATTAATGGAAACATTTGTTCGACAATTATCAGCAGGCACGCGAGAATTTTAATTAAAATGCTTCACTTTTTTCCCGGAAATTACGTTTTTGGTGCATTGATTAGCTCATTAGCTGCTGATTAAAATCGCTGCCAATAAAAACGCCGAAATGTTTTTAATTACCCGGCGATAAGTGATATTAAAAATTGAAAAGCCCCATAAAAATGCCCACCACTCATACGCGTTAATTAAATATCTCCGACTCCAGGACCCAACCTCCAACAGGGAGGCCATAAAATCCGAAAGAAACTTTTAACAGTGCCATTAATCCGCTACGGCCAAAAGGAAACATGGTAAGGGCGTCAGTTGGCCATTATCAAAAGTCGGCCTACTCATTAGCGTTCGCCGAAAAAAAAAAAAAACAAACACTGCAAATAACCAGCGAGCTGTGCACCGCACATTCCGGCGCACAGGTGAGCTGCACCTGCCAGCAGTGCAGCAGCAGTAACATAAGATTCGCTTAATTAAACAGACAAACCGAGGGCCAGGAGTGCCAGCTGCATGAACAGCCCGCGGCGGAAGCGGGTGCGGAGCAGCCGTTGCAAGGATGCTGCAGGAGTCGGAGTCAAAGTGGTGACTACTTTTCGGCGCCGTCAGCTCGCTGCGAGCGAAATGTTGGAGGAGAGGACACCAAAGGGGTACTCTAATTTATATTATATAATTTAATAGTCCTTTACGATCAAATTTTAATTAAAATTGTTTTTAAAGGAAGAAGTTTTTGCTTTTCATAAATTTATAAAATTATTCTCCCTTAAATAATGTTCGCATATTCTTAGCAAGATAGAAAATAATGCTTGATCTTAATAGAATTGTTCTACTATAATCATTAGTTAATAAAGGGATATTGTCGATTTGATATTCACCAAGTCAGGATCCGGAAAGGGTATGGGAGGCGGCATCATAATACGAAATAATCGCGGCTTACCCAGTGTGTCCACTTTCGGGCATCGCCAACAATGCGAAAATCCTCCTGCTTTCCACCGCTTCACTCCTGTCCCTCCAGCTGTACGTTTTTGTCTAATGGCTTCCGGTGCACACACACACACACACAGACACAACACACGCGTTCACGCACGGCTGCTCAGCGCCGCGAATCTTTGTTTTCTGCAACAACTGCGCGCACATCCGTTTTAGTTTCTGGTCCATGTTTCTTTTTTGCTCCTGCCGCGATTTTTGCTTCCATTTCTGGTCGTGATTCCGATTCTGGCTATGTTTCTGCTCCCGTCTCTGTGGTTGTGGGCTTTCGTGCCGCTGACGGCCTTTCAGAATTTCCAAAACTTATCCACATTGGCGTCGCAGTTTTTCTTGTATCATCGCATTGTTCGGAAAACAGAACTGACTTTCACATAATGGACAGCCGGGCAGCGACGTGGTTGCACTTGGAACTAAGAGCATTCCGTAGCTTTTTGCCGGCGCCCGCAGCTCATTGGGCTCTGGAGCAGCCTTTGTTTTCCAATTTTCCGCTTCCCAAGTGGCAGCACTCGCTGTACGCATTTCGGGTGCCTGCACCATGGTTTCACAGTTGACCAATGTCAGGGTATGGGGTGGATTCCTTTTCATTTACCATCGGGACTGCCCAATGGTGCTCAAGAGTTGCTTCTTTTTGTTGACAGCATTCCGTTGGTCTCCCTCTGAACTTTGCTCCTCGAAGGCCTTTCGAAAATGTCAGGATTTCATTTGTTCTTTAAATAAGTTATTTTTAAGTATACCAATGCAGGGTTTTATAATTTTAATAAGAAGGAGGCAACGCAATAAGGGAGTAAAACTCGAACCTATTTCGACTATTTCATTTATTAAAATCCCATGATTTGAATAGCAATTCTTGTTTAAAGTCAAATTATCGCCTGCCATTCAATCCTGAAACCCCAATAAGCTTGACTTGAATGTATCTCCTTAAAGTCATCCCCAAAAGCACCCCTGCTCTCCGGCATTTAATCAATTTTATGGCCAAGAAAAAAAGACTCATACCGCTCGAGGCTGCCTTTTTTTTGTTTCTTTGCTATTATTACATTTGCTTTTGTTGGTTAAAAATGCAAATTTATACATGGCCCAGCCAGCAAGTGGAGCCCCGTAGACATTTGCTTGATTTATGCACCAGCTGATGACGCTTCAATGGAGCAGCAAGCGAGTCCATAATCAATTAGCAAGTGCCACGGGTTCGGAGCCGCAGTATCCGCGGTCAGGAGGACGACGATATGACGAGGAATATGAATTTGCGTGACCTGTGAGTCACCGAGTCACCGGCGCAGACACATTAACTATAAATCCACGCTAATTTAGCGCGGGAGCAGAGAGATCCGGATACGGATCCGGATCCGGATAGGGCCATAAAGAGCCACCTCACGCCCGTTCAGCTGGCACGTGCAGTTGCATAAGTTTATCAAACGCGGCCAAAAACAGTCGGCAAAGCGGCGGCACCGGTGCAGAGGGCGTCGAGTGCTTAACGGCAAAGATAAACTGCGCACGGGAAACAAATAATGTCTGGAGATGAAATTAAGCCGCAAAAGTAAATCACGACGCGCGATGCGCACGAAATGTAAATAAGTCATGGGAGGAGGAGAATTGCCCAAGGAGTGGGAATAGAGTTCACTGAGGAAAAGTATAAGTAAAAGTCTAACTAAGAAATCTGGATGAAACTTAAGTTTGTTAAATTATTTCTAAAGAAGCTAGCTGGGATGGAGCACAGTGATCTCAAGTTTTTAATGAAATAAAATGGAAAGACTTTCTCTTACCTATAAGTCTGAATTAAGTCTCTTCTTTTTCTCAGTGTCTCTGCTGCTGCCGCTATTGGCAATGTTGATGATGGGCCGCGCTCAATAATTTAGAGAAACTGCAAAGCCACCATGGGGCATCTCCAGCTTCGGGGGCATCAGAATCAGAGCCAGAATCAGCAGCATCAGCGGCACACCTTGCCGGGAGCTTGGGCCTGTTTTGGGAGACTGCCGCCTCTCAAATATTTATGACACCAACAGCAACACCAACAGCAATAGCAACAGACACAACAGTTGCAGGGCTGAGTGGCTCGGGAACTTTAGTGATTATTACTGACGTGGTTACGTGACTGTTTTGGAAAGTGCCGAAAATGCGGCACGCGGGACTTTCGCCGCACTTTCGTCCGACCTCGACTCCGACTCCACCTCCTGGCCAGCTGCAAGCACACACATTATTAACAAGTTTTGTGTCTCGACTCTGATTTCTGAGGCGAAGTCATAAAAATAAATCCACTAGCCGGGCGGGCAGCCGGCAAATCGGAGTAAAATATTTATGAACACGCCGCCGCTGGAATTTAATGCGAAATTGCTGTAAAGTGCCATCAGTGCTATCAGCGCGGCATTTAACACTAATTCATAATAAGATGTCGTTGACAGTTAACCCGGACCAGGGGCTGGCACCGGCTCGAGCTGACAATGAAATTTTTACGCGTTGTCGTGGTCGTGTCCTCGCCGTTGTCCTGCCTTTTTGTGTCCTGGCTTCTGCCAAAAGTGATGAAGGCAGCAGCCGCCGCAGCAGGAGCAGCAGCCCGAAAACTTTTAACCCGGCCAGGCCCCACAATTTTTTTCTATATTTTTTTTTATGGCTCCTCACCTCTTTGTGTGCTGCGGTTCTTTCGGTTTTGTCCCTTGGCTTTGTCGCGTCTCTGGACGTTTGTTTTATGTTGTCTGTCTATGTGCGCCGCCTCATTTTGGTTGCCACTTTCCGGGGCCAAGTGGGTGGGGGGAGGGGATGGAGGGGGAGACGCTCCTGGCTTGTGCTGCGGAAAGCTGTCATAAGCAGATAAGCTGCCGCAATAAGCCCGAGCCGGGATATATTTGCCCTGATTTACGAGACTCGCTTTTGCATATGGTAATCACAGGAGACCGAGAGCAGTCACGAGCTGTGCGAGCAGGAGGTTAACAAAGCGGGGGAATGCCGAGGGTGTCGTTCAATGAACCTTCGAATGTAGATTGTACTCATACAAGCGTAAGGATTTTT
Source organism: Drosophila kikkawai (assembly GCF_030179895.1). Taxonomy (NCBI): domain Eukaryota; kingdom Metazoa; phylum Arthropoda; class Insecta; order Diptera; family Drosophilidae; genus Drosophila; species Drosophila kikkawai. The sequence continues at coordinate 30,434,505 of NC_091731.1, read as the reverse complement.
CGACACAGGATATCAGCAGATCGAAAAATTTAACTTGAAGGTATCTTCTGGTAAACTACCAAGTAAAGTTTACTCATATTGTAACCACAAGGACCCTCGGGCTCCCGTGTATGTTTCCATATTCACAGCATCCAAATGAATAGCCTTGATGCTCTGACAATGTTACAGATCCTCTATTATCTTTCCATTTTTCGCTTGACTTTTGGCTATTCCCGCGGAAGCGCGGAAAGCTGGGACTAAGCCCGCAGTCTCCTGTCCCCCGGCTACCCTGGCATTGTCCTCGCGGTGGCTGTTGTTGCTCTCGCTGTCAGCGTTAGCGCAAAAATTAAATTTAGATTTAATAGCCTGCAACCAGGCGGCGGCGAGGGTAAGTGCGCAGTTTTGCTAGCATTTTGGAGCGGTGTTTGGTGCTGCTGCACTCGATGCGCCAAAAGGTGGAGCCAAGCATGAAATTTAATCAACAAAGTGCAGCAAGTTTTTATTCTTTTTGTTTTTAGTGTGTGTGTGGATTTTTTGTTAAGCTTTTGTTTTAGCTGCTCGCTGCGAAATTGTGTTTGTTGCGGCGATTGTTGCTGTTGTTGTTGCTCGGCGCTGCTGCTGTGGCAAGCAGCCTTAAATGTATGTGTCGCCGGCGTGCTTTGTTCTAATACGGCGCGCGTTTTTTGTGCAAGTACAAGTATAAGCATATTGTGCATTTCCCGCCAGCTTTCAGCTAATTTATTTATTAAATTCCCCGCGATTCCGCCCTGACACTTCTGGTTGCCGTGGCGCCGCATTCGAGAGCATCTCGATTTACATTTGCCCCGACCCCTGCTCCCAATTAAATTGGATTAAAAATTCCATTTTCCCGCTTTTCGCAGCAGCGCCATATGGGTGCGAGTGTTTGCTCCAATCGCCATTGAATCCGAGCATCCCGGAGCCTGGAGCTCGGTGCTTGCAGCTAGTTACGTGTGCGGTCTAATCAAAAGGGTAACTGCATGGCATTTTCGCGTCCATAAACAAATCCAGCGAGGGGCTTCCGTTGGAGCACTGCCTTCGAGGAGCACGCGCCCAGATCCTGGAAGCACAAAAATGACTAACGGTGCTCCACTGGCTGTATAACTATTCGGGAGGGGCGGATGAAGAGGGGTTGCGCCCAGTGGAGGAGTGTGGTGTGTGTGTGCATCGTCGAGTTTTGTTGGTTTTTAATTAACTTTTGGCTGCAGGATACAACATATTGTGGAAATTAACGTTCACACATACACTCGTCCGCAAACACAAACACGTGCATGCTCGTGTGTTGGTTACTTGGTTTGACACGCCCAGGCGCCCCCAAAGAAGGCCAAAAGTCATATACACACACATACACACAGCACGCAAAAATGAAGTGAAATTGTTCTTATTTATTAAATGAGTTAATTGGATGTTTTTCGGTAATAAATAAATTAAAAATATAAATAAAACAGCTTAAAAAATCAACCTCAAGAAATACTGCACCATCATAAGTGCCATGGAGACATCTTGGTTCTTGACTTTGTTAAATAAAATATTTTCCGCTCAGTGCACTTATATTTGTAAGAGCTGTTGGGAAAGTTGGAAGTGAGTTTTGTTATTTTGGCCGGTTTTTGTCTAAGAAAAACAAAAGTATAAATTGAGTTTTGTGCACTGCAGTTCATGGTTCATTGGGCGAGTCAAGTGATTGGAAATCAAAACTATTAACCCATGGCAAGTGAAGGTTCCGAATTGAATTCAATTACCATGGACCATGGACCAACGACCATGGATCGTGGCTGGGAAAACAAGCGGGATGGCCAAGACCTAAATGTCATTACGACGCAATTAATTGCAAATTCCCTTAGTTACACATGCTGGCAATCAAAACTTTAAAATTATTTTCGCCACACACAAATATGTCAGAGTTTTCTTGCCTTTATTATTATTTTGTTATTTTTTTTTTTTGAGTTTGTATTGCGGTTGTTTCGCTCCGTCGGCTGCCAATGGCAGTTGTTGTGCGTTGTTGGTTGTTAACTTTTGATGTTTTAATACACTGCAATTAGGGAGTCCGAGCCGCGGCAGTGAACAAATTGTAACAGAAACTGCAATAATTTTTAACAACATGCAACGCCGCGCTGGAACGAAAGAGACGCCAGAGGGACGATGATGGACGGCGGCCGGTTCACGGGGCGTATGAGCAATGGCCGGGCATTAAAGCGCGTCCACGGGGCGTATGCGTCCTTGGTCCTTCACGGAGAAGCAAAATAACCGCAGAATGGAACAAATTTTGCGCTGATTTGCTGTGGACTTCACTGACGGAAATGTTTTAGCTTTGCGAAATTGTTTTCAGTAGTTGACCGCCCTCGTTCCTCGCCCCTTAGCAACTCGCAACTTAGTTGCATTTGTTTCTCTGCATGCTCCTCATGTTTGCATTGTTTTTGGTCTTTTTGTTAATTTTCTTCTATTTTCATTTGCCACAGAAAATATTTATATTAGTTATTGTTATTGTTTCGGCGGCCGTTATTTCGCTTTTTGTTGCTCAGCGCGAGTTTCATGTTTGCATTGTAGTTGCCGTAGTTGTGCAGCAAAAGTTAATTAATTGACTTTTGCAAACTTTCAGCTATAACATAAATTTAAATTGTACAACATCCAGTAGCTCTGATTTCGGTTTTCCGGGTATTCGTGGCCCTGTGATAAGGCGGCTCCAACGTATCTTGGCAGGGTATTTGCTCCCTCGACTGCACTCGCTGGCCTGACATCGCTGCAATTTATTTGCCCGACTCGTGTTGTTTATAAAATTGCAATTTCCGTACTCAAACTGAACTGCAACTGCAGTCATTTAGGGGCACTTGATGGGCCCTAAAAAGTTTCGGGCCGCGGAGTTATGGCGCTGCTTGTGCGAATTTATGAGGCGTCGCTCTTATTAGCACTTGACCACCAGCGAAAGTTGAGCGAAACAACAAATTTGCGTTAACCACATAATCATTGCGTCTTTTTGCGAAGTGCGGCGGCATTGCTCATACGTCGCATCTGCCTGTAACCGGAAATCCCAATTTATCGCTACCAATACACGTGGGTTGGGGTTGGGGTGCTGCATGCAAAACCCATTAAAGGCATTACCCGGCCGCCATTTTTCTCAGTCTCGCTTCTCGTGTCCTCTCTCAATACTCCGTTGCTGTTTTTATTTACTAGCCTCCTCTATGATTTTTTGCTCCTTTTCGTCCTTTTGCGCTTGCGGCAAATTAAAAACGATAAATTTGCACTGCGCATACGAGTGTGCGAGGCGTATGCATTTCCCCGAGCTGCGACTTCCGGCTGCCATAGACGGATCCGCGTGCATCAGCCGCCAGCTTGAGTAGGATTCGGATCCGGATACGGATGCGGATGCGGATCCGGGTTCTGGGCCGGAGGTCCTGCCAAATAAAGGGGACCACCGAGGGGCCACAAACAAATGGCCAAATAAAAGCGACGCTCCAGCGGCGGAAATTGCTTTGCATTGTCATGGCTGTCGGTGTGGCATGGCCCGAGGTTCGAGGGTCCTGTCCGTGCTTTCCGAAAAGCTCGCGCGACAAATTTTTAAGTCATGACTGCACAATAACAATAAAACAAACGATGGCCCGCGAGCAAAGTATTCTTAAGCCCCGTCGTCGCTCGACCGCCGGTTAGTGGTCAGCGTATGCGGGAAATAAATTCGCGCGACTTTTCGGCCGGCAAGTGCCACACATAAATTCTAAATGCATCCGCCGGCCGAAGGAATTGCGGAGAATTTCAGCAGCTACGACGGGGGAAACGATGGCGAGGCGAAACATTGTGGAATTTCAATTGTAAAATGCCTGTCGAGCGGGAAAATTACTCGGAGCTGGCGCATGAAGATATCCCCCTGACCGGAAATTGCACATCTTTATCCAATTTATATTCATATTTCCTTAATTGCCCGATTGCGGCTGGCAATAGATTTTTATGCCGGCCATAAGCAAGGCTTATCGGCATGGGAGACCGAAAGTCGAGGCAAATTTCCGCCTTGCATGCCCCTCTGTGTATGTATTTGCAATTCCCTTATTGCAGGGCCAAATATTGATATATAAAAACATGGCTCATGGCATAGATTTAGCTAAAACCCCGGTCATGCCGCAAAAAACCAAGCCAAATGCGTTGCCAACATGGCAATAACAGCAAGAACAGTAGGCCAGAAAAAACAACAGGGCAAACAAGGCAATTACAAAGTGCCAAAATGGCACAAGCCATAACAGTCCCGGCCATCTAAGCCCACCCCTGAAACCCCAAAAACAAATAGCCAAAGCCATTTCAATGTATTTAGACGGGTTCGGTCCACATATGCATAGCCATCGACCCCACGGACCCACGAGAGCCAGTGGAACCACGGGCCCATGGACCCGTGGACCCATGGAAGCTGCTGCGGCTTTTGCAACTGACTCTGGCAAACTGTCATCAATTTGGCGACTCGCCGGCGCAGCAGCAGTGTGTGTGTGTACACAGAGAGAAATATAATGAAGAAAAATATAAATAAATACTTTTTAATATTTTATGAATACCTTTCAGTGATTGGGTTATTTTAAGCACCAAAAGGTAAGCCAGCATAAATGATTAAAAAACTTAAAAAAAGAGAATATAAATATTTTATGACTGCTTTTATGTTTCCTCTTACAATTTATTTGTTATTAAAAGGAATGCTCATCCTCGTTTCTTATTTATTTAATATTTTTCCCTGTGTGTTGGCCAATGGCCATATTGACAATATGTATTGAAACTCACTCAAGCTATTAATGCTGAAAGCTTTTACGGCCACTTCAGGCAGCAAGCGGCAGCCAGGGAGAGCCGCCGGCAAGGGCTAAGGGGCGCCACGCCCCCAGGATAACCGCAGGCAGGCACCAGCTGGTGTCAAACTCAAAAGTGGTTTGTTCTCTTTTTTTGCCGGCTATTCTCTATTTTTTTTTCTTTTATTTTGTCCACACTCGAGTAGAAAAAACATTAGCCAAAATATAAACATGAACTTTACATTTGAAATATGAGAGTGTCGTGCATTTTTCGAGGGCTCTTTGAGGGGGTGGCATCCGTCGACAGTCGCTTAAATTTTAAAGGACAATTTGTCCAGTCATGTTTAAGGCTGTGAGACACGGCGACTGGTTGAGATAAGGCACGCAGCGAAAGGATCTGTCTGCACAGGACGCACAGCTGGCAAAATAAGCGGAAAAACTGCGTTTAGCGGCAGACACGCGATTACGGGGGCCAAATCGAGGGGAATCTACCATCCGGCGGGGCTCCTGCAATTGCAAAGTTAACGTGTCAATGGCAACCAATGAAGCTCGCTCTCTTCTGGCTGCGTCCTGCGTCCTTCCCTCAATCCCCCAATGCCGGATCCCTACAAAAGCACAGATAAAGGCACGAAAAGAAAGACGGCTGCGTCTGGGAAAAGTTCTTGAGAAAGTTTCACTTTAACTTGAACAATTGACTTTTTTTTCTGGAAGCGTGTGCGGGTGAGTGTTGTTGTGCCTGGACCCACGCCCGGAACACTTGACTTGCGGCCAAAGCCAACCGGTTGCTTCTACATCCTTACTATACTCATTATACACGAAAAGAAATTATTATCTTGAGAGGATTTAGCTTGAATCCTTGGAAATATTCAATACTTAAAATATTTATATGGAGAAAATTGAAAGGGTCCGTATTTAAACTTAAAATGTTTATCCATTTCCTTTTTATCCCTTTCCTGATCTAAATTTTATCTTAATTATTAAACCTATATAAAACTTTAAAGTTAAACACTTTGTACCCTGATATCAGGATTTGAGAATAAATATTTCAAAACAGGGTGGACAGCTTTTTTAAATTAAAGGTTAAACATGTTTGCCGAATTTGAAGACGCTGTGAAAAATGTCTACCTTAATTTTAATTAATTAATTTAATTTCCAATCTTCTTTTTTCCTTTGTGCACCGATCTCAACCATCTATCTATCCATTCGCTGGCCCCGACAATTGGAACGTGGCTGAATCTTGGTATTGAAATGTTTGCAGCCAAGTTATTGTTATTGTTATGCGAATTGTTGCCACTGCTGCTGCTGCTGGTGGGGGTGGTGCCAGGGGTTAAAGGGGCGGGGTTAAGTGGTGCTGCTGGCAAATCGACGTCTTCGCCACTGAAGTGAAGCGATTGTTGCCCCGTGCTCATGAAACTGTAAGCGAAAAGTTTGCTTTACTTTTGTGTCACGCTCTGCTGCTTCCCGCGCCCGAAAACTCAAATTGAAAATGTTCTCATAATTTCTGGCCGTAAAAGATTTCAATCGTGAATCGCGAAACTTTGGTCTGCCAGTTCGAGTTTACTTTTTACTGATTTTACAATTGATTTTAATACACCCCAAATCGTGGGCAAGGGCGAAATGTTGAGACCGAAAAAGTTGTTGAAATCCTGTCGATTCAATCGTGCAACTAATTGAAATTTTCGCTAATGAAATTGTTTGGCAAAATGAGTATTAATTTTTGGTGTATTAATGTCGGGTTTCTCTGTTGATTACCATAATGAAAGCGAAAATGTAAACAGCAAATCAAACTCGGACATTTCCACTTAATCTACCAGAATCAGGTCGGTCATGCGGTCAGAGGTGACAAGTAAATTGGCAAGGAAAAGACAAAAGCCCTAAAGATGAGATCCTAATAAAGCCGTGTCACAGGCAGTCAAGCTGTGATTTTAATCCAAAACCCAAACGAAAAGGCGGTGCACCTGGATAAATGAAGAAAAGTTTGTAGAATGACATGTTAATCAGATATCAAAGATAAGCTACAGAACAAATAAATAATTAAATATTAAATTGTAATTTATCTTGAGCTAAAATTCTTTTTAAAATTCATAGTTGCTTATCCTGTATTTACATATCAAAAATTATTATTTAGTCATGCTCAAATGCTTCTATAATCACAACTTAACCCTCCAAGTCCCAGTGTAAAATGGTTCAAAAGTGCGTGACATGACAATGTCGCGACATTTGGCGCTTAGCTCCTGGAAAATGCTCTGATTAGCCGCCATTTCGGCTGGCAATTCGAGTGGCTGGCAATGTGTGCAGGCGTGCGACGGCAGGCAATCCTCCTGCCAGGCAGAAGTGACAACCGCCAGCTGCCATCGGCTGATGAGCTCGGGTTTCAAACAATAACACAGCGAGATTTTGGGGATTTATGACGTTGCCCCAATGGCGGGGAATTTTCCCGTCTGCCAGGCCTTTTGTTTTGCCCGGTTTTTTCCCTTGAGTTTGGCGTGTCTTTGGATTTGTTTGCCTCCTGTTTTTGTTGTTTCTTTTGCATACAGACAATCAAACGCCCGCCGTTACTCATACGCCATGCTGGCCGCTCGTTAGCTGGTTAGATTGTTAGCCGGATTGCCTGCCGCCTGCTGCCGGATTGCCATTGTTGTCGAACAAGTCTGGGCGGGATCGGGGGACTGGCCCGGGCCGACCGCCTGCCTGTAACAATATTTATTCATGTTAATTAAATTGTGTGAATATCACAATTTTCCATATGACTGCGCACATTTATTGTCTTTCAATTTGCGGCTGTGGTTTCAGTTCCACTCTAAGCGTTGGTGTTTGAATACCCCGTATTTGTTGCATTGAATCATTGTTCTGGTGTACAAATTAAAGTTTAATTGGAGGTTCTAAAAACATATATTTATTTGGGGCGAAAATAAGAATAGAGTTATTTATTATTCAAATGTTTTTTGATTGGTCAAGAAAGATTTTGTTAAATAATTTCAAGATTTTAATTATATTATTTTACACTGAAGAACCATTTTGAATTTTTACAAAATTTATATAATTTTAACTTTAGTTTTTATAATGAATTTGCAGGGTATGACATGGGTAGAGTTTTCCTTTAAAGTTAAAGTTCACCTAACCATTGCTTCGCTATGATTTGACTTGCCCATGTGCCGGGGCTTTCATTAGAGCAGGCCTCGAGCCGACCAGAACCGGAGTCGATCTCGGGCCGTAACTGTATGATTTCCCCGGCTTCCTGGCTTTTTATGACTGTAATCCGGCGAGTGGCGAACCTGCAACGCATGCAGAAATAGGCAATAATAATCTCTGTTCAATTTCCACTCGCCTTAACCGCAAATTGCACGCCAGTGACGCCTTCGGACCGGAAGCGAAGTAGAACCAGTGGCAGAAGCAGACCCAAAGCCCAGTCGTTACGTTTCCGCAGCTGACAAAATAATTTGAAAGCAATTTCGAGCGCCGAATGTCCCTTGCCTCGAGATGCCAACAAAAAAAAAAAAAGAAGGAAAAATACCAAGTCGAAAAAAAATTGTCAAATTCGCATTTTGGCGGGGAGCGGGGCACAGCAGAGCGGATACCGTAGCATTTTGGGGCCACACTGCAATAATATTTCAATATGTAATTTGGCGAATTCAAATTTGGCGAACTGCAGCCAGAGTCTCAGCTCTCCGACAACGATAATTTCCCCCAAGAATGCAGCATTAACACGAGACACAGATGGCCGAAGGGCCAAGGAGTGGATTAGATCGGAGTGCTCAGGGAAGGGATTGTGCCGGTACTGGGATGGGGACTCGGAGCGAATATAGTGAGGCGGTGGCCAGTGTGTTTGTCATATTTGCATGCGCCACTAAAAAGGTTTCTGGCTGCTGGCAAATTGATCCCAGCGCACTGGCTTATGAAGGACACGGACACGACTATTGTCTGGCTTTCTGCTGCGTTTTCTGCAGCAGGATGGCAGGAGGGCAGAATGGGAGGGGGATAATAAACGTTGCAGCAGCTCGCAGGAGGAGGGCCAGGAGCTCCAGCTCCAGCTACATCTACAGCCGGAGCAACGCAGAATGCCAACTCTCAAAGGACCTGTGACAGGATAATGCATGCTTGCATTTTAGATGACAATAATGCATTTTTGTTTTAAGGGTAATTTTGCAGAATGTTTCCTCGCCGGCATCATCTCTGGGGGATTTCATTATACGAAAATATATAAAGAAGTTTTGTTTTGTTTATCCTTCGCCCCGTCTCCTTGCATGCCAGCGATTTGCAGATGTCTCTGGAAAACTTTCGCAAAGCGAAGCCATCAAACGGCGGGCATAAACAACTCGTGTTTCTCACAACTATTTAAAATTGTATTAAACTCGCAGAGAGTGGAAAGTACTTAAAACTTTTGCAGCCAATTAAATCCACGATGGTGCTTCGCTCTTGAGCTGCACAAGGATGGCATCGGTTTGAGCAACATATTCACGACTCAGCTTACATATTTTATGAGACAATAATTTTTCAATTAGAGCCACAACCGTTTTGTCTTCTGCCGGCAGCAATAAATGAAATGTTGCCAAGCAGCTTCGATGAGGCTTCTCTGTGTTAACAGAGGCCCTTTCTGGCGAGGGCACGGGGCTGAGATGCTTTTAAGTATTTGTAAATTATGTTAATGATGGCACATTGACTTTATGATGGCCAGCTAGGAGAATTAACCAAGTCACTGGAGAGCTTGAAGGAAATTAACAACTTTCAGCCACGTGGGTGGATCAAAAGACTTGAACCTATGACTGAGAAAACACAGTTAAGTCGGCAAGTAAAAAAGTTTTAATTTAAAATTGTGAGTTTAATTTTTATTATCCGGTTTTACATGTATTTTCGAATAAAATGTTATACTGTATTCGACACTTGACTTTTAATTAATCACATTAAGGGAAGTTCTTAGAAATAAAGGCCTTTTCCCTAAATCAAATAATCATTTCACTAAGAGACATTACATTATTTTACCTTTGAACTTATAAATTACTAGACATATATTTTACTAATTCAATTTTTAAAAAGTAATATAACTTTCTGCCATGCTTTCACCAAGACCTCATGGCTTACTCCTGGTCGAACATCATTCTGCTAGACTTTGGTTAAAGCCACTTTAAAGACTTCCCCTTGGCAGTTAATCGATTGACTGTTCCCCACCGGGGATTAAGTGAAAAAGTCTATAAAAATACGGGTAGAGGGCCGTGTCTGTTGTGCGTTTCCGCCGGACCCGGTGACGCTCGACAGCTGCCGTGTCTGGGGCTAATCCTCAACAGGCACGTCCTCGTGTTCAGCGGAAATCGCCATTCAAAAATTACGGGGGTGCAAAAGTGGCCCACTCACATGGCAGCAGCTTTGTTTACTTTTCATTTCCTTCAAGCAGATGCCACATGCTCCTCCCCATACCGGCCGTCGATGGGTAAATAAACAGAGCATCGGACTTTGGGAATCCCCGGCTCTTTGGGGTCGCATTTTTTGTCGTCACGGGCGGACTAATTTGCAAGACAATTAGAAGGTCCCAGACGTCCGCTAATGAAAGCGCGCGATAAGAAAACTTAACAAATGTCAACCGACTAAAGGGAGTGATGCTGCAGGAGGCGGCTGGCGAAGACGGCGGGTGAAGCGCCGAAGGGCGATGCTGTCTGCGCTGAAAAGTAAAGTAAATGTTTACTTTGGAAATCTGAAATTTGCATAATTTGCCAGCGACTCTGACACTGTCTGCCCCCTGATAAAGATGGAGTATTATTCATGACTTTTTGCCTGGATTGCCGTCACAAGTTTCCCAAGGCAGCTCCGATAATGTCACACGTGGTCCTGGCCAGCGGATGGATAGTGTCCGGAAAGTGTCAAACTGGACGCCGGTCGGGCATCGGCTGGGCGAGCAGGTGTCAGGTGCCGAGTCCTGCCAGCTGACTCGGGCCGGGATTCAACAGGATGCCACTCACTCAGTTGTTGTTGTTGTTGCCTTGTATCGTGGTTTTGCAGCCGAGAGCGGAGGGCCTCGGAAAATTGCGATACAAGAAGCATCGCAGCAACTTTCGCTCTCGGTGAGCGCCACTCTTCGGGCCTTGTATCGTATTTATGCCGCCCGCCTGTTGTTGTATCGTGCTGGCTCCCAAACAACTTGTAAACAAAGCGCAGAGGCGTCGCTTCTCCCAGGGGTCAGCTTTTGAAATGATCTTTTGCGGACAAATTTCCGCCATTTTGTCTTGTCTGCGGATAACTACAGCTGCCAAGCGAGCATGTATTTGCTTTCGATGGCACCTCCCACTTTGGGTTATTTTCGGTACATAAAGCCTTTTGTTGCTTTTACATGGCCAGCATTCAGACTCCGCCTCTGTGCCGTATATGCACTTTTGATGGCACTCTGGTATTGGTGAGTATCCGTGCAGCTTGCAGAGAGACGAGAGAGCGAAAGCGTTGTCCTGCTCAGTGCTGCGCTTTGGTGGTGGATTTGGCCAAAGGACCACACCGAACTTGGCAAGTGCGCTACAGTATTAAGTTGAAAAATAAGAGTTTCTTGAGACTCAGAATATGTAAATAAAAAGCCTAAAATATCTTAATTATTTGATTATAATTTTGTATATAATTTAGACAATATTTCTTACAATAAAGTGCTTGGCTTAGTTTTTTGTTTAATTTTTGATGAATATAAATGAATCATTTGATTTAGGTTAAGTCCAGCCTAATTTATGTTTTAAAATTTAAATAAAATTATTAAATAAATAATACCTTTTCCCTCTAAAAACAGTCAAGAACCCAAGTAATTAATACAATAATTAAAAAAGTATTTTTAAATATTTTCCTAAACCTCTTTTAATTCTTTTAAAAACTATTCTTAATGAGTATTAAAGAAAGTCCCTAATCCCTTCCATATGCCAAAATGCACCTCATAGTCGGCTGCCAGGAAGGACTCAAAACTCAGGTCCTGCTAAAGAGCCATCAAAACAGAGCGCACATAACTTAGGGATACTCGTGAGCCACTTGGCCATCAGGACGAAGAAGAGGACGACCTTGTTGAGCAGATGGCCAGGCTCGCACCTTTGCCTCCTGACGGTGGTGGTTATCCTTGTTCGCTCTCTCACTCTCTCACTTATACTCTCGGCGAATATGTGCAAATTAGCATATCAAATGCCATAAATGGCGCTAAGGCTAAGACATTTGTGTGTGTGTGCGCGCGATGCTCTCTGTGTGCGTGCATATTCCATTGTTACTCATACGCCGCGTTGCACGAGCGAATGAGCGCACGAAGGGCGGTGCGAGATTGACGGGGGGTGTGGGTCTAGAAAGGGGAGGTTGAAGCGGGAGACGGGAGGCGGGAAGCGGGCTCTTGACGTGGCCAGCAGCAGCCTGTAGCTGTGTGAGTGTGATTTAGTTGCATGCGATAATGTCAACCACAGAGCGAGCCTTTCAAGCGACGGAGACTTTTATTTCGCTGCTTGGGTTGGCTCGCCTTGCGTGTCCTGCATTGGTGGCATGTGTATGTGCAATGTGTGCGTGTGTGAGTGTGCTGGAGTCCTTTTTCGGTGGTGGTGCAGCGCTGCCGCTACAATCGCAAGTGAAACGGCTGGACGCCGACTTGGCTCTTCAGTGTTAATTCGTCGACACGTGGCGCTGCTTTCCGTTGAGAAGTAAAATCGTTGAGATCTTGGCCGAGTTCCTGGATTTCGGGAATACCCGTGCGTTATCCTTTGGCCTTCACTTGCTCGAGCTCTCCGTCTTGACGTGCTGCCGTTTTCACTTTGTTTTCCTGCCTCTCCGGGTCGCGGGTTTTGTTGTGCGGAAGAAATAAAAATTCGATACAACCCAAAGTGGGCCATTCGGGCGTTATTCTGCCTGCCTGCAAGTGTCTGTGTGAGCGCTGCATTTCGGAGAGTCGGAAAAAGAGAGAGAGTGAGTGAGTAGAAGGTGTCCTTCCAGCTGCAGTACGCTCTGCAGGCCGCTCTCTCTATTGTGCCTTATGTTTTGGCCTCTGACCTTGTTTACAATTTTTTGAGATGCCGCAAAGGACAACAGCGGCTTGACAGAGAGCGCATGTGTGCCGGGAAGCCGATCCTTAAGTCTTGATAAATAAAAGACTACTTGACAATTTAGGGGAACTTTTGTATATTTTAGTGATTATCATTACTTGCTCTTTATTTTGTAAATTTAATTAATGTTTATTAATACTGTGCCAGGGAAAAAGTTAATTAAATAACCGAAGTTAGGCCTCTTAACACACACTTAAGATAATAAAGAAATATTTATTATATTGGATAATTATTAAATCAGATATTGACACAAGATTCTGCTTATGTTAGAGCTGTTTTTTATATTTCTGATCCTGTAAAATATTTAAATTCACAGGAGTTAAATTATATTAATTGAAATACCTAAAAATCTCTTAGCACGAAGGCAGCTAAGAGATATTTAAGTAAATTCAATTTCTCAATCTCAAAGAAGACTTACCCATTCGTGAAACCCCAAAGTGATTAAAAAGAAATTCCCTTTTTAAAACCAATCTAACACTCGAATGGGTTTTAATTCATTTAGTTTTAACCTTGTCAGGGCCAAAAACCATATGATGATGGTTCAATGGAATTCGGAAGGAATTTCTAATATTAAACTAATTTCTAATGCATTTATAATCAGCCAGGGATTACACATTTAAATGCCAGATTTAAATCACAACCCTTCGGAGGGCATACACCCGAAACACTCAAAGACCCGCCCACATAATTTATGTAAAAACTTTATAATCCAGGAGAGATTTTTTGTTGCAATGGTGGTTCATTAATTTATGAATATCAAATTGCATTTTGACATTTGCCGGCAAAAACTATTTAAAACTTGTTCCGCTCCGCTCTCCCAGGGGTGAACTTGGCTCACAATAGCCGTGGTCCTGTGTCCCATGTCCCAGGACCCTTATTTCTTCTTTCGTCCTGACCCCACTATCAAAGGTCCTTTCTTCGCCTCGACCAGTGCCCCTGCCATTGGCGATTCAGTTTGATTGAAGCACCCGCATGTACAGAGCATTTTAAATATTTACAAAGATATTTCAAAAAACGCTTTTGGCATGTTTTGTTTTTGTTTGGCTCTCTGCAACGCCCCCTTCCCCATTCCCCCTCTCCATTTCCCTTGTAATTGTTGTTGTTATCGCTGTTGTTTTTGTTGTTCTTGTTGGCATGTCCAGAGGTCCGCAGAGTTTTCCCCCAGTTGGTCGAGTGTTTTGCTCATTTTTTGCAGGAGGGAAAAAAGGGAAAACGACTTCAAATGTGGCATGAGGGCGGTCCTCGGGCTGTGTGTGTCTGTGTGTATGTGGGCGGGGCACTTGAGAGCGCGTGTGTCCTTTTAGGAAAGTGTCAAAAACCGTTGGTCAAAAAACCGTATGGCAATTATTCAACACAATTGAATATGAAGTGTGGCAGCGGCAAAGGACGAGGACGAAGACGGGGGCGGGGGCGGGGAGCCTGCTTGGGCAAAAAAGTTGCAGCGCTGGGCAAATAATGAAAAATACACCCACATCAGTATTTTTCGGCTGTCTGCACTCGAACACACACACATACAACCAGAGGCACACACTCCCCGGCCGCACCGGAGTACCAACACTTTTGCACCCTTTTCATGTCCTCGCTCGTCCTCACTAGCCGCTGTTGTTGCGCAGTTGCTGCCGCCTGGCAATTTTTCGGTGATAAAATATTTAAATTTAATTAAGGCCACCAACGAGCAACACGATTTCCCAGCCAGTGCCAAAGGGAAGATGAAGTGGACCCGGCAGCAACAGCAACAACAAGAGCAACAGCAACAGCAACGCGAGCAGCACTGGCCGGCCAGTGGACCTTTGACCCTGCATTCCCGTTCCCAGGATACAAGGGGTGGGTCCTTTTTGAGTCTTTTGCATTTGCGTGCGGTGCTGAGCGGTGTGGTGCGGTGAGGTGCGTTTTGGAGGCTTACGGCTGCCCGGCAAGAAATTCATTAAAAATTTTTGCTTTGATGCTAGCAAATTCTTTTTGTAAGTTTCTTTGTACTTTGGTCCCTGCGCCGAGAACGGCAAACGAATGTATCGCACAGACAACAGCATGCATACTTTCAAAGGACCTCGGCGGTCTGTGTGTGTGTGTCCTTGCCAGTGATTATTTTTCGGACTAAACCCCTTGTCGGTTTTGTAATTAAGCACTCGCAGAGCCACTCTGAAGTTGCAAGCACGCGTATCTCGTACTTATTAGATCCTCGCACTCGCACACGAGCTCCGAAGCATACAGAAATTCAAATTGAACACAATTGCAGCTGCAAACTGCTAAACTGAACTTGCTGGCCAAAAAAGGCAACTTTGCTTTGGCTGGCTGGCATCTTAATCGCCGGCAAGAGCCAGAAAGTTGCTGTCTTGCCCGTCTTAGCCGAAAAACTAAACTATCTGAGAGCTGTCTGCTCGTGGCTCTGCCACCAAACTTTTGATCTTGAGTTGTGCAAATATTTTTCATTATGCGGCCCAAGTATTTATGGAATTATGGAAATTTGTTTTCAAGATATTTGCTTCCGTTGCTTTGCCAGGGTCGAAGGAGGTGCATTCTGTGAGATTCACAAGCTCTTTTATGGCCATAATCCTAGTGCGGGGTCATATCTCTACATTGTTGCCATAGAATCTGTTAATTTTTTCAGATGTTGTGTATGTTTCTGAGGTCAAAGGTAGAGTTAAAAGGTATTTTGTTGTATTTCATAAAATTTTTCATAATCAATTCGAAGTTACTAACAATGTAACAACATTTACATAAGAACTTACAAATTCACAAAGACCTCTGTAAGGGCCTACAACTTAAATTAAGAAATCCATCAGAACAATAAGTGAAAAAGGTACTCAGCTGAAATCAACAAATGTCCTTTTATTTCAAAAGTAAAAGCTGAATAGGCCAAGAATTTTCCATAAAAACCTGATATGGAATGGTAGCCATTTCCGAAAACCATCTGTGTATTCATTTTACACCGAAACTTCATACTTGAACCCCCAGTCAAGTATTAGATTGACCCCAGGATCTTGATTGATTCCGTACGTATTTTGTAAAATGAGGCTTTCTGGCCAGAAGGCAGTCTGACAATTAGGCAGGGCCAATACACATCTCTTCAGGCCCAAAAATTTGGCCAGAAGCATTTGCTACAATGGCTGGACACGTGCACCTGTTTTGTCACATCTAAAATTCTATTGTTTGGCCTGGCCTGCTGTTCCTGCAAGGATTCGTTTCGTTCCTGCCCGAAATGCGTTCCAAGGACGGCTGGACGAAGGCGGAGTCAACAATGGACTGTGTGGACAGAGGCATGCAAATTGGCTAGAAAGGAGAAAGGCAAGGAATAGGATGGGCTGGGAAAACGGGAACAGGCCGGGGCCAATTTTTCTTGCATTTGCCTTGGAGAGCGGCTGATGATTCGAGTTTTTCCGGGTCTGTTGGTGTTATTACTGCTGCCTATGCTGCTGCTGCTGCTGCTGGTGCTCGTGTTGTTTGTCCAAGTTGCCATTTCAAGCGTGCTGCAATGAAAAGCAAACTTTTCCACCGCACACGCAGCAGCAGCACCCGGGTTTCAGGGGTCATAGGTTAGGGTTAGGCTGCAGAACTCGACGGGAGCACACGAAATTAAAATGCACTCAGCTGAAAAATTGGTTTTCTCGTTCTTGACAAACTTTGAGTGATTTCCGAAAGCCTCTAACGAGTGCCAGCCAGCCCATCGAGGGAGAATCGTGGTCGGTGGCAAGCAACAGGCCCCCCGAACAGCAACGAGCACCGGAAATTCCGCCCAGAACCAGATACCTTTTGGAACGCGCCTCCTCTCGACTTTGTTTACGCAAAAATTGTTTTAATAAGGCGCTCGTTTTAATCAAGCGTGCCGAAAATAACTCATGAATTATGAGAAGCCAAAGGAGGCAGATGCCGGGCCCAGGGAAATGATAACAAGAGGCCCGAAAAACGCCTGACTAATTATAAATAATTTATTTGATATTTCAAGCCAGCTTCGCTTGAGTTTGTGTAGCCCGAAATATATATTTTGTTATTATTGTTATTGGCTTAAGCTTATTTATGATACAATACAGAAATCATTTATAAAAAAGTAAGCCTTAAAAAAATATATTTCCTATATTGCAGCTACACTAATCTGAGGGTGCCCGAGATCCAGCCAAGATAGCGAATCTGCCGAAAGGACTTTCGGCCGGTCCCGCCGCGGGACTGGGCTTCGTTGGCATCCTGCCCTGCTCGGTCCAGTGGCAACCACCGGGTAAGGCGCCCAAGCTGGTCAGCTGCTCCGCCGGGGCACGCTCCACGTCCCAGCCGTATCCGATGCCCGCTTCCGTCTCTTCAAAAGGCAACATTTGCTGCAGCAGCAGCAGCAGCAATGACAGCAGCATCGACCATGGTTGCTGTCAGGATTGTGCATGCTGCAAGCAGGCCTACGAGCATTTGCCAGTGCCCCGGTTGCGGCACCAGCAGCCGCCTCCACCGCTCTACCACTCTCTGCAACAACATCAGCTGCAGCCACCTTCGCAACAGGTTAGCTGCATCACAACCCTGCAGCAGACAACGACAACGCAGCAGCTGCAACAGATCCCAGCTGGAACATCCCCTAACTATTGCCTAATGCCGACAACGACAGCCTCCAGCACGTATGTGAGCAACGTGAAGCCTGAGCAACTACTGCAACATTGCCACTCGCACTGCGATGGACACAACGGCAAGATGCAATCCTTTGGCGGCAGCAACATGTCACCTGCGGTCTACCAGAATTCACCTGCTCAGTCGATGATCTTCGTTCCGTTCATGTTGCCCATGCAGCAGCAGCAACATTTGCAGCTGCAACCTCCTTTGCCACCAGCTGAGGATTGCAAGCCGTTGTTGCAGACCAAAAGCGTTCCGCCCCCGCCGCAGCCACCGCCCATGCTCACCCACTTTCCGCCCCTGCTGCAGCCACCACTTGCCCGAACACCTGCGATGCACCTGCCTTCAATCGTGCCCACATTACCGCAGCCCACAAGCCGCAGTGTTAGAAGCCTCAAATCCGCTGCTGCGGCAGCCGTCAACGTTTATCAGCGGGTGAGTACACGGGAAAAAATGAAAATTAAGTAAAAGATGCGTGAATTTTAATTTATTTTAAAGAGGGGAAGCAACAGAGATTAACTTAACTAATATAAATAATATATATCAACAATTCTCTGGAAATTCTAGTTTTCTTTTGATCCAAAATAAATTAAGAAAATGTTCTCTTATTTTTATTGTGTAGTAAATATCCTAATTTCCAATACCGTTTTCGATATGAATTTATAGAACGTTTACTTTAATTTGTAAGACCACCGAAAGCCATGAACAATGGCATTAACAGCGAGGGGAATCTCCGAAATTAAACAAACCCATAAACTTGTAGATTTCCTACATCGATCCAATCCCAAGGTGGCTGCGTGTGAATTGGGATTATTTGTAGTACATCAGTGGCACTCAGTCAATGGCTGGAAATCCTCCTGGGCCACTAAAGTGTTGCAATTTGCGAAGCACAACAGCAGCAGGGACAATGCCACGTATACTTAATATTTATGGGTGTGCTGCTGCCAAACTTCAATTTACATAAACATAAAAGACAGGCAACATCGGAGGAACTCTTCACGGAGAATCTGCATGCATGCTGCTGGTGAGATTTAGCGCAGCGACAGGACACAAAAAATCAAAGCTACAAGGACGGGGGAAAATGCAAATCGGTACGAGCGGAAGTGAAAGCAAAGATAAGGGAGGATACCGGGAGGAGGGGATGGGAGAGCACGGAAAACTAAT
The DNA here is from genome assembly GCF_030179895.1 of Drosophila kikkawai. NCBI lineage: Eukaryota > Metazoa > Arthropoda > Insecta > Diptera > Drosophilidae > Drosophila > Drosophila kikkawai. The sequence continues at coordinate 30,415,970 of NC_091731.1, read as the reverse complement.
GCATAACCTAGTAAGATCATCAACACGAAATTTTACAGCAAACTCATGTCCAAGGATGTGGAAATAAACTAGTTGTTTTTGTTACCCCGGCCGCTACCTCTGCCACTTTTCCGCCCCTCCTCGCCTCTGTGGCCCAACCCTCCTCCACTGTTGTCCTGCGCTCAATGACTTTTGCATTTAATATGAGTAAAGAAGTGCAGGACAACAGGAGAGCGAGCAGAACACTGAGAATAGTGAGCTAGGAATCGTAGAAGCATTTTTAGTTTTAAAGGGTGTGTTTCTTAATTAACACAAACTCTCGATCGTGAGTCTTCGGCTAGGATCAACACTTGATGCATTTATTAATTGTCTAAAAAATTGTAATCGTTTCTCCATGTGCATTCGGTGAGCAAGGAAATGGCGGTGGGCAAAAAGCTGAGCTGGACTTGAGGATTGGGCTCCGGCCCTTTACGACGGGCCCTGAGCCCTGGCCAGCGACATGCAAAACGTGCTGTTTAAATTACGTTCCTGCCGGCAGATTTCGGATTTCGGATTTCAGGGGGAACGGACTGCAAGGACATGCTGAGATAGTGTCTGCCGTCGGTCCGCTCCTTCGGCTCCTGCCCCTGCTCCTTGGCCGTGTCCAACGATTCGTTTATTTGATAGCCTTGCCGTTGATGCTTGTGCATACCGGATAAGTTTGTCCTGATTAAGAATCTGCAACACAAAAAGCTCGGCAGCTGACAGGATAAAGAAAAAAAAAAAAGAAACAGGACGAGAAAGAACGCGAAGTGGACTGGTCACTCGTCGGCAAGCAATGTCTTAATGCAGCGAGGAGGAGTCGCTCCAGATTACAATATATAATAAAAATTCATAAGTTTGCTGCCGGCAGTTGGCATTTCACAATTTTGATGACAACTGTGCGGCGGTATTCTCGTTTGCCGGCTCGCTTCCTTGAGTGAAATACATTTTACATGCGAAATAAACATAAGCAAAATGCACATCATAGTCCTGCATCCTTAATGCTGTTCATTCACATGTGCTTAAGTAGTTTTATTTAGAAGGAGCTCGCCCACACACACGGGCACAGAGGACTCTGTGGGACTCGGCACATTTGAATGTTAAATCTTTCATGAAATGCCTTTTTTCGACAGTCCGTCTGTATGTTCGTCTCCTCGTCTCTCAGTCTGTCTGTCCGTTTGCCCATATCTAATACATCCAGAAAATACTCGGTTGTTTGGCTCGTGCCAGAGTGCTTTTGTGTGAGTGTTGCGGTCTTCCTGCGACTTAACAATACCTCATTCCCCTCCCCTTCCGCCGGCATTCGCTTTCATTTGTTTTTTGCATTTCCTTCCCTAGTTTCTGAAAAACTAAGCGCGCTATCATGCACAAAGAAAGCATTTTATGTGCTGCCTTTAATGTTTGCACTAGCCCCACTGCCATAATGTACTCTCGGCCACACATGGGCGGGTGAAAATATAGACATCCGACTGCACGAGGGTCGGAATGTGTGCACTGTGAGGAAATATCACTAAACATGTCAATCAATTTGTTGTCCATTTTTACTATTATTATATATTAAATTTTTGTTGTTGTTTTGACTTCCTAGAACCAAACTAGTTTATACTTACTTAAGAAAGTAATAAAATAATCCGTGCAATTTAAGGCTATTTTTAAATACATTTTATAAAAGGTTTTTCCTGTGTGTTTTTCCAACAATGATATCGGTATTCCGGCTCCTGCATTAGAAAGTTTTCTATGAGCTTTTGCTGCATTTCGAATCACTTGAAGCCAGGAGTTGTCTGGTTGTCTCTGGCCGCCTACTTGACCCCGCCTTCGGCATTATGCTGGAAAAACAGTTGGTTTCCATCTAATAATTGTTCTGCTCATATTCCATATGTATTTGCGGAGTATCTCAAAGCGGATTTCGGTGTTAGAGCTTTCTTGTTATTATGGTTTGTGTTTTTTTTTCTGGCTTGGGTGAAAATATAGCTGTACATAAGCTGTGAAATATTTCAGAGTTGTTTATTTGTGCTGTCGAAACCTTTTACTAAACTCTGCCAGCTGCCTGGAAATGGGACTGTGGTGAATAGAAATAAATATGAGCGTTGCCCACAAAGCAATTAATTCCAAATGAATGATAATGAAGCAACTGATTCCCAGGACGGTGGGTATTCATAATATCTCCAAAGAGGCTTTGACTAAGCCCACAATTATTCTCCGGATATTAAAGTTTGGAAACATTCAAACATTTGGCGCTCTTATTGCTTGGCCCTATGATAAAAGTATGCCTTGAAACACTTTCCCATTTCCAATAGTTATAAGAAATTTCTCTTTAGGTTTAAATAGAATTCTGTATGTATTTCACACCCTACATATCCTTTCATTATTACTAGTTGTTATAAAAAGAATATGCAGCACACCCATTCGACACTCTTTGTATGTAAGATCGAGGGCGGTGTCAAAGAGGGGAGTCCTTACTGCATCGCCCTTTCGGATGCTCTGTTAAAAGGGCGCAGAAAAGTGAAAATGTAAAAAAAAATATGGGACTGAAGGTCCTTTGGTTGGCAGTAGTGGTGGCCTTAATGGCCCCGAAGCGTCGGGAGTGATGCGTAAGTGAATCCATATTTCATATGCCGCGTTAACGGCCAACAAAAAGCAGACACACAAAGCGAACAGCATATTTCGAGGACTGCCAGAATGCGTTGACTTCATTGGAAGGAATCCAAGCAAAAAGTATCTCCAGAATCTCCGTGCGAGGCTGTCATTATTTTGCTCTCGGCAGTGGAAAACTGAAACAAAACGAAATAATGTGAGTGGCGAAAAGGAGAGGCAGGCCGGGCGTGTCCTTGCTGCTACAGCTTAAGCTGAAAAAATTTGATAGCTGCGCTAAAGGATTCGATATCAAAGGACTGCCTTGTGGCCAGCCGTTGACAAGCCAAGGAAACCGTTGACAGCCAAGTGAACAACAGCCAAGCTGGCAAATTGGACAAGCGCAGGACAGAACGGGAAACGGGACATGAAGGGCCTGGCAAAAACCCGCTGAAACGCACCCAAAAGCGCTAAGCCAAATCAGGACTTGGCCTCAGGGCCAGTGGTTCCACTTGCCGGCCTTAAGCTGCCAAGTAAGCCAAGTCCTGGCATTAACAGTCGCACAACTGTGGTGACTTTCTCGTCCTGTAAACGCTTCATTGCTCTCCAGGGGGGGACCACACACTTACATCGTCCCCGGCTCCGGCACTATGCTATATAGTACGCCGATCTCACCATGAGCATCTTGGGTCCACGGCCACACAGCGCTGTTAATTCACTCTGCGGACTGGCCGCGAGATGGCGCCCCAAAGTGCCAGCCACTGCTGTTGAGTGGCACGATTTTCACCGCATTTGATTCCACGTCCTTCGTCCTGTAAGCGCTAGTGTGTGCGAGTGTGTCGCGCAGTGGCTTACTCAAAGTCTCTTAACCCATTATCCTGCTGGCAAGAGAGCTGGTAGTTAGCATTACAGAAAAAATGACCGTATTTTTTCCAAAAGAATTAATAATATTCGCAGCTGGAAATAAAAACTGAAATAAAAACTTAGAGAAAAATGTTAAAATTTTATTAAATAACATATATACAAGTGCCTTGATTCCTATTCGACATCGAGCTGTCGCAGCACAAAGCGGGTTAATCATGGCCCGGCAGATAAAAAGGGACATCGGCGGCAGGAGCAGCATCGCCTGCCTTGTTGTTGCTGCTGGCACTTGAAAGCTTTTACCACAATGCCTCTGTATCGGTGTCGCCCGGCAATGGTGTGAGTGAGCCAGTGCGTTTGTGCGAGGGTGCTCTCTTCAAGTGCTTCTTTGTTTCTCGCTGTGTGTGTGCGAGGGCGCCAAATTTCAAAAGCAGCCGCGCAAGAGCTTTTTTGCTGCCAACTGTTTATTTTGCACGAGCGACACTCGATGAGGGTCGCAGCAGCTACACCAGCAGCAGCGGCGTAGGACGCATCCTTTGGCGCCCTTTGAAAGTGTAAACGCCGTCAGCAGCTTCACTTTCAATGGCGGCCCATGTGGCGCATACTTGATACTGTATGCCCGCTTAAACGCGCTCTCTTAAACCCTTGCCAGTCCTAATTTAATTTAGCGTAAATTCGGTTTTTCCCTCCACAATTTCCTCTTATTTTTTTTCTGGTGCCTCCCTTTGCTGGGTGGCCCGCTAAGGTCAAACCGCCAGGAACAGGGCGAATTAAATGCAATTGACAGTTGCAATTTCCAACTGGCTGTCAGGCCAAATCCCAAAGCAACTGCATTGGAAACAAGGCAGGAGGAGCCGGGCCAAATCCAAACTCTGCTGTAACACAATAAAATGCAACCTCAACTGACACAAAGAAAATGTTTTACCGAATGTGAGCTGGGGGCTGCAGGGGGTGGCCAGGAGGAGCCACGAGTCGCTCGTGCGGCAAGGGGGCAGCAAGGACGAGAGGGGCGTGGCGTGTCGCTGGCAAAAGGGACAGACAACACGTAAGCGAAACAACAATGCCAGAGCGAAGAAGCCAAACCAAACCGCCGCGCCTGTCAAATTAGAGGCGTTCGGGCACCTTGGCAACTTTGTGCGAATTTCTTATCAAACGGTCGAAAGTTTGCCGTCATTAGTTGTGTAACTATATAGTTATGCAACGAATGCACACACATTATGTTGACATATTCAGCACTCTCAGCCAAATGCATAATCCGGATTGCAAGTGAGAAAATCACTGGAATGCATTCGGAGCCTATTGAATTAATCATTCTGGTTAAATAAGCAATTTGCAACGAAGGCGTTGATTCATATCCATTATAGTCCATGACCATTGTAATTCCGTAATTGAAATACCCCGGCATTGTGGAAATTAAAGCCTAGCATTCGGCAACCACTCAACCTGAACCGAAATCTAGCTTCATGGCTAAAACAATAATGTGTGTTTCTCAGACCAGTTGTAGTTCTTACAAATTTGTGTGCCGTAATGTAGAGGTAAGAATGTGCTTACACATATAAATAAGTACAGTGAATAAATATTTATTCATTTATAATTTGAAATAAAGTAGCTTTAAGTTATTATTACCAGTAATTACATCTTCCCTCTGTCTAGATAGACCCTTTGAGTATATTTTTCTACCTTTAAATACCTTAATTTGCTCATCCCTGTTCCTTTTTTGTTAGTGCAACTATCAAAGATGTCTGCGAGTTAGTTATCTATTTCCCAATTATTTTCAAGCATTTTCTTCTAAAATGTATTTAATGGCAAATATGTGACAGAACATTACCTGGCCATTGAGGAGTTCAAATGAATGCGAGCCAAGTTAAGCCTGTGGGAGCTCCGGGCTCAAATTTCATCTGTAAGCTGCCCCTAATGACTGACGCATGTGAGTTGTTTGTTTCATTTCGTTGCATTTTGCTGGTCAATTAATTTGCATGTCGTTGGTGGCCGTAACTAACGGCAGCTTGGCTCCGAGATGTTCGAGTGAACACGTTAGGGACTGCCAGTTACCAGGTCCTTCTTCATTAAATTAGTGTATGTGGTGACTTTGACAAAGCGGCTGTCTGTCACTCACCTGGTAGTCCGGCCTCCTCACATCCTTACATCCCTGCAGCTGGCTCGTTACGCTGGCATTCCTCGAGGACCGGTCCTGGTCTCGTTTTGTTTTGTTTATCTTTTGCAACGTGTTCGGGCATCTTTATTTTCAATAACAAATAAAAATGCCCCAAGTACAACGTTAAATAAATTGCAGCCACCGACCGGGCTTGGGCTCGAATAGACTCGACTCGAGTCTACTGTCCAAGATTCCAGTCCATTATATTCCTCCGCATTTCCTTTGCTTTTTCGGCATTTAATTGGCCGTATAATTGATTGGAGTTGTTGCTGCTGCTGCTGCTGCTGCCTCTGCTGGTTTCTGTTTGTTGTTGTGGCCACTTCTTGGTATTGAATCCCCCGTCTAACTCATTATGTGGTATGTGTTTGCAGGAAAACATTTCAAAATACTCGCCCAAGTGGCAAAGTTTTCCCTGGCCAACTATTCAATGGGCTCGTGGCACGGGCCTTTGATGGACCGCCTCGCCCCTGCTCCTCGGCTGCTGACTAGGCTTTATATCGGCGTATATAGGGCTGCCTCTATAAATTTGTATTGTGCTGCTGGCTGGTACTTTGCGGTACGTAATTAATTATATTTGCCTCCGACTCAAAATGTCAGTCGGTCTCTAATTATTATTATTCCAATAGGGGGAGAATGGCCAGTGCCCCAGTCCCGTTCCCCTTGTCATGGCCAGGTCTCCGTATCTTTTTTGCGTGGCTCTCACAGGTTGTTTGACATTAATTGATTTATTTGCCTTTTACATAAATTAGGCGCCCAATATTCGCTATCAGGTGGGGTGAGGACCCTGCCTAAGAGAGTCCTGTTTCACTTGGGTTTAATTATTAAAGAGGTTCAAAGATTTTGGCAATACCTTATGATAATGTGGCAGTTGTAGTGGTACTTACAGAGACAGGTAACCTTTAAGTTGTCTTAATTTATATACGAAATTTTAATAAGGAATTGTTTACAGAGAAGTTTAATATACTTTCATTCAAGAACACTCATTTACAATTTCCTTAATTATTGGCCAGAGTCACTCATCTATTATAATCCGTGTTCATGTCTAAACACTGATAATGGCACATATTACAATGCTTAATATGGCAAACACAGTTGTTGTTGAAAAGTTTTGGCCTTTTGCCAGTTAGCTGGGCTTAGCTGCTGTTTTTGAGCAGACCAAAGGCCGCGCTTTTCGGCGCCCGCTCAGCTGGAAAACGCGATCTAGCGGCATCAAGCGATGCGGGCGGAAAAAAGGAAAACTTTTTGACAGCGCAACATGCAAAAACAAATTACCAAACAGTCAAACTATCAATTACGGGGCAATTAGTTGGCTTCGATTAAATGGCAGCTTTTGCTGCCGCTGTAGTTGCTGTCGTCGCTTAAGCCGTTTCGGCCCCGTTTACAATGGCTCTTTGGCAGCACGTCGCCTGCACTCCCGCTCCCTGCTCCCAACTTCGAGCTCCTGGGATCTCGGATCTGGCAGTGTGCAAATATTTGTGGCGGAAAATTAATGTCCGACAAGCCAGCGGCATGGACAACTTTCTGTGATAATTGGCCCCGCTGCAATGGGCACGCTTACTACTCGTAAGTGGCCGGCCAGCAGTTTGATTTATTCCCGTGCCGTTCCCTGGCGGAGACCCGGGGCCAGGACTCGATGGCCAGGTGCACATGCACGGATAGGATCGGATGCATCCCCGGTGGCCACTCAAACGGCAAATGCACAACATTTACAACCGGCCGAGCAGTCCAAGGCCCTACAATGCACTTTCGGGCCTGGCAACTGATAAGAAGATAAATGAGCCCGCTCGCCCGCCAGGAGTTAAGTCCTCCACTCAGAAAAGGATATGCCATGAGTTATCGAATTGCATATGAATCCGCCAGCAATAAACACTTTGAGGTGAACAATTAAAGGAGTTCTTTGCGGAATTGCGAATTTATTTGAGCAAAAATGATTGCTTAAGGAATTCCACTTAGTTCTTTCTACAAAAATAATATTTTGTAGGTTGCAAAGAACCTTTAAACATTGAATTATGGAGATATAATTCAGCTTTAGCCATAAAAAAAAAGAAAGCCAAACACCACACATACTTGTTTTAATCCCAATTTTATTAATTTCCTCGATACTGATTATTATTTATTTAATTAAGATTTATGTTTGACGGCTATATTTTTTTATTCAAGTAAAAATAAAATTGAATTATTGAATTCATGTTATTTTATTTATTGTTACGTTTTTTTTTTTGAGTATTTAGCTAATAAATTTGTAGAAATGGCATTTGAAAGTTTTATGAGCGAAAAAAAACAGCAGAGCGCCAACCAACACGGAACAGCAAAGGCTACTGGAGCGACTGGGGAGGCGAAGGATATTCCAGAGCCGCCCATGACAGGATATGCAAAGTGCAGCTGAGACGCTGGTTGTGTGTGTGTCCTTGTTTGTTTGCTTAGACTGCCATAGGCTGGCATATGCGAACTGAAAATTATGAGCGATAGTACTACGCCTCGTGCGTTTGAACGCAGTCTTGGGCTATAGCCCCCGATTCGGCTTGGATCTGGATGCGGCCCGTCTCCGGGGCGGCGGCAGCATTTGGCATTGCTCATACGACGTGTGGTCTCAATATGCAATGTTGCATGCCTTTCTGGAACCGGCTGGCATTCCGCTTCCGCTGGGTGTGTGAGTAAGCAGAGAAAAAAATAATCATTCAAGAAAGTAAACTAAAATTTGTTGTTATTAATAAATTAATTAATATATAAATTAGAGTTTGATCTTCAAAGATAAAGTGAAAGCTACATCAAGACAATAATTCTAGCTTTTAAAGTAATTATTCAGTGAACTTGGCTTATTTTCTATTAATCCTTTGTATGCATAGCTACTACAAAATTTATATATTCAGATATTTATCTTAACATTTTTAACATTCTTTGTTTTATGTGTGAGAAAATTTTGCCTGCTCCGCGTATCTCCAGCACAGCACTCTTGCCGATTGATGCCTTTGGCATGCTTTTGCGCTTGGCTCCGTCTGCAGTTCCATCCTCATCCCCATCCCCATCCCTAGCCCCTGCTCTATGCCCATCTCCATGGCCGCACTCTGAGTGATGTGGGGCCTAATTTATGGCCCGGCTAGCCCGTTGGCCCGTTCTGCATACCGAAATGGCAAACGGGATCTGTCAAAGCAGGTTGTGCTGAAACTGCAACGGCAACTGCAACAGCAATGGAACACAAACTGCAATGGCAACGGCAACGGCAACGACAATGCAGAAAATTGCATGGCATTAGATCGCCGATTGCCTCCGGAACAGCCAGCGTCGAGCGACGCATTGTGGCCGTATAAATTGCATTGCCTATCCCCCCTGCTTTGCTAATTATGCATGCCACCGATCCGCTCCAGACCCATGCGATTCGGAGCGATCCCGGCTGCTCACCCTGCCTCATAAATATGTATTACAGCATATACTTTCACCTGTCGCCGGCCGCGTCATCCATCAACGTCCATTAGGCCAAAGAAATGCGCCACGAAGCGGAAGTGTCGCACAACTTATAGCCTGTGTTTTGCAGGTGCCACTTGCAGGACAACACGCATCGAACAAATCACGCCAGGAAGTGAGGAGAAGCCTTCCTGCACATTAAATGAAATTGCACTAAAATTAAATTTAAATTACCATTAGATTTGTAACTGAAAGATTATCCAAGTTTTTATAGAGACTTGCACAAGATTTAAGTTATCTGTTGGTCTTAAAACTACAAAGAAACCTGAATAAAATTTCTTGAGATTTTTAGCAACGCAAAAATATATATTTATATGTATTACATATTCACTTATAGTACTCCTGTCAGCGACAACAACAAATGATAAAGTGTCTGGGTCCAGCCAGCGACTTTCTCCTGCTTTCATCTCATGGCGTCACCGACGCGCCGGCCGAGGGGGGGATAAACGAAATAATTTAATTTCGCCTGCCATGTTCGCCGCAGGCCACCGCCCGCTGAATTTGTTTTATTAAAAACTGTACACTACATTCGGGCAAACACACGAGCGTGGAAAATGAAAATGCGAATGGGAATGAACCAAATGAAACCAAATACTCAAAAATGAGCAAATAAGGCCAAACGAAGACGGGCGACAGCACATGAAACGGGGCCGAATGCGAAAACAGAAAAATTTACGAAATATGTACGGGACAGAAGAGAAATTTTGTAATTTCTTGGGGTAAATCGCGAAACGCTTTGTTTCGCAGATTTCCTTTGACGGTTTGACGGTTATTTAATTTGCTCTCCCCCGGAATGGGGCCACGAAATCCTCGTAATCCTTGGGCGCGCCCTCCTGCAAAAATCGAAGGCAGCGGGGCATGGTGAAAGTTGATGCTAATGCTATAAATGCTCGCCCGTCATTTGTCTTCATTCATCTTTGGCAATTGTCCACCCACCCGAGCCTCGAGCGCCACTCGAAATCATTAATTTCAAATATTATCCCCGCCTGGCAGGGCGGCCTTTCAATTGTAAATAGTAATACGACCGGCATATTCATAAATATAAAATAACTTCTGTGCCGTTTAGCTTTGTATAATTCGCCGAGTTTTAAGTGGGAGAATTGGTAGATGCACTGGGGAAAATAATAATGAGCAGCCGGCTTTAGAACTTGAATAAAAATAATAAAAATAAGTTATTTGTAAAGTTCAAAGATTTAAAAATGATAAAATTATGTTAATAGCTTAATAAAATATATATTTAAAATGTAAATAAACAGTTTTACAATATTTTAAAAATATTTTTAAAATCACTTAGAGTCTCACTTCTTAAATTTTTTTTAATCATCTAAATATTTCGAAATGAGATTTTGTTTAATTGCCTTCCATTTTCTCTTTGAGTGTCACGGTCCTTTTTTCATATTTATCGGGGCTATTTTGTTTTCTTTATTAAGCAAACTAATCATGACCCTTTGTGGCCGACACGTGGCTGGTAAAAACGGACCCGGGGACAGCGAATAATGTGCGCTCTGATGGCCGGAATGGGCCCAGGATTCTGGGCCACTGGATCCCGGGCATCAGCTTCGGCGCTCAGCATTCAGGATTCGGCATTCCTATAACACCGAGCATATTCAAGGCTCGCCCAGGCAAATCCTTTAAGTGTCATTCGGTGGCCCCGACATTCGGTTGCATCGTTTGCTCTAGTTTTCCTCGGTTTTTCCTCTTTTTTTTCTGTTCTGATTTTCCCCCCGGTCGCTGGCAGAGCAGCCAGAGTTGTTTGCTCACTTTTTATGCGTTTGGATTTGCACATTTGGACACTAGTTAATTATGTTCTTAGTCCCTTTTATGTCACAATTTTCATTTCGCAACATCAAATAAACTAAATGTCCGGCAGGGGCTCGGCCGGAAACAGCCTTTCGGCCCGCCCCTCTGTGCCCGGAACCGAAAAACTGTCTACCGCAATTGTCGTGGCAAGGTAAACAAATATGCGTATATGGCCGGCCTGCTAACTACATTGGCCATTGGCTGCAGCACTGATCCCGGGGTTCCCGTGCTGCTGCCCAGGGGGTGGATTGGGGTGACGACTCTGCCTGGATTCGGACTCGGATTCGGGTGTTTTTTTGGGTGGAACAAATGTGCCTATTTGTAGCCCGGCCGGCGGAATGCCTCCCCCCTTGGTGCGGTGCGGTCGCCTGCTATAAAATCCTGTGCGGAATGGACATTCGGACTTTTAATATGCTCGAGTAATGTCTGCATTAACAGAATTCATTTGCAGGACATGGCCAGCAGCCAGGACAACCCCATCCAGAGCTGGGCATATGTGTGTGTGTGTGTGTGTGCGTGTGTGGTTGGTGTGGAGAAAACAAATTTATGTCGTGCTACTTGCTGAAATTGGATTTCTGGCCGCTGCTCCCCTCGGTTGTTATTGTTGTCGTCACATCGTTGCTTTTTAGTCACCCGAAAGGGGGGAAAAACGGGGGGAGGAGCAGCTGGAAAAACAAAACTTGACCAACTTTAACAGCAACGATGATGCCAAGGTGGGCATTTGTTTCCATTCCGGACTTTAGTACGTGTAATCCTTTTTCATGATTTGCACGCCACTTCAGAGGACATTTGTCGCCCTTGGCATTAGTCTCAGGTTAGTCGTTTGTCGCCAGTCGCCCAGTCGTAATCAGGTTGAATGCTTCAATTAGGACACTGGCTCGGGATCCGTTTTCCTCGAAATTGGAATGACCTGGCACGTGTTTTTATTCTCATCTCTATCTATTTATTGTCTAATTTTAATGGACCATCGCTCGCCTCTCCCTTGCAGAATGGCAAATTGCCCAGGAGCCTGCCCGCTCTGCGTGCCATGGAAGTGGCTCTGCGTACCAACTCCTTTGCCACGCCCCCTCGGGTAGCAGTGGTGACCGAAGGAGGCGAAGATGGAAGCGATGCCGCCCAGGACATGGAGGACAGTGACGAGGAAATGGAGTACATGCCGCCGCTGCATAGTGAGTACGGGTGCACTGACAAAAACTATTGAAATAATTAAATGGAGTAAATAATAAATGGGTTTAAACTAGTCACTTTTAAAAATATGAATCCTAGGCATTGATAAAAATCCATTTTAGTCTTGGCAATAAGATACACACAAATATAAATATTGAGGCCACATGACACAGTGTATTATTTATATATTAATTCCACTGAGAATTCTTTAAATTGATAGCTTAAACCCATCTTGTCACATTTTTTTTTTTCTGCGTGCCAGAGTCTCTTTTTCCTTGTTCAGTGGCAAATTCAATTAAAAATTTTTGAAACTGCTCCACCTGCACGTGCGTGACGAGCTTCTGACGTCCAGCAATGATGGTCAGGAGCACCTGGCTACCATGCCGCCTGGTCCCGGGTCCTGTGTCCTGCGTACAGAGTCCTCCGTCCTGTTCGCAGTACTCCGTTGTCAGAGCCACTGTCAGGCGTTTCAATTTACTTTTATGTCTCGCAGCCTTATCGCGGCGCAAATTGAAATGAAATCTTGACACAATCAGCATGCCCATGCCACCGGCAGCTCAGATTCCCACATACAATTAAGTTAAACGCTGACCATCAATTATGGGACGGGCTCTAAGGCAGCTGGGTGCCGCCTGTCCGGCAATGGGCAAAGTTTGCAGCCCGAAAATTTATCCGTGGCAGGGAAATAGCAAGGGCGGCAAATAGACAAGGAAGGAAAGCGGTGGAAAAGCCCAGTCCAAGCCATGGGAAAGCGACAAAAAATTGTCAACTTATGCCAAAGTCCCTGCATCTCCCCGCCCAGAGGTTGCCCCGGATGCTGCTCGCTAAAGATGATATCAAAAACTTTCCTTTGCTTCGCTCCGAGAAGCCGGCTGCCGGCGAACAAAGCCGCAGCACTGGCAAATGGTCTCGGGATCTCCGTTACTCCCCTGTTTATTTATATTAATATTTTTATCATTTTACGAGGACTATACAAATGTGAAAGAAGGCAGCGCTTGCCTCATGACCACCTTGAGCCCGGATTGCGGCCAGAACTTTTCGGCCACAACTTAAATTCACTTTATTTAGTCGTTGTATGTTGTGTAACCGTATTAATCCTCTGCCTGAGCGCCATTTACATTTCATTTGTGCGCCCCGCCCATAAATATGATAGAATAATGAATATATAAATCAAAACGAGGCGAAGCGAAACTTTTTGTGCCCCGCCTTGTGTGGTTGGTGTTTAGCATATTATGTAATAAATCAATATGGGGATTTATGTGCTGCAGATTTTCCTGCTTTAATGCGAGTTCGAGAGTTAACTCTTTTCTGGCTTTTGGCTTTGACATTTGATTAGCCACATATGCACACCAGCGGGAAGAATTTAAGCCTCGTTAAACATGTACGCAAAATTCGTGTTTTAAATTCATGATGCCTTTGCACTATGCCTTTGAATATGTAATAACATAAATAGAGATTTTGAATATATAGTTTAATTTTATAAAGATTAAGGAGAAGATGGACTTTTTCTTAAATTTCCTGGCATTCTTTAATACAAATTTAACTGTCTGCATTTTTAATTTGTTTTTAACTGAGGAATTGCTCAAGAACGAAATAAAATTCAAGGGGAAATCCCCTTCGCCCTGTTTAAAAGCCCAGCGGCAGCAGCTGTAAGTGCTTTGCAGCTGTTCCAATTTTTAGTGTAAATAACCCCAGCAGCAGCCTTGTTTTTTTGTCCCCTGCTTGAGTTTTTCCCGCCCCGAATCGCCCCACCTGCCGCTGCTCCCATTTTACCCACGCTTTCCCTCTTCGGCACACTTGTCAATATGAAAATGTAGCTGCTGGGCCGCTGATGCCGTTGCCGTTGCATTTTTTTTTTTTTCGCTCACCTGAATGTTTGTTCAGTCGGAAAGTTTTGATTTATTTACGGCGCAAGTTTTACATTTTACACGACACTCGCCTCCAATTACATGCCGCTATTTCTCCGGCTGAACTCATTTGCACCCCGGCAGCAACCCTCGGCTGCGGCGCTGGAAAAGCGAGGAAAACTGAAATACTTTCTTTCGGATTTTAATCGCTCACGTGAGTCCTGCACTGCCGTGAGTGCCGGTGTGTATGCGAGAGTTGCTGTTTGTGTTTATACATATTTAGTCGCAGGATAATGTGTCGCCGAACTGCTATCCTTGTTGCTGTTTTACTTTCTGTTGCTCCTGTTACTTTTGCCATCGTCATTGACGTCACGGCCAAAGAGCTGCAAGAACTTGGTCATTTGCATAAAGCCTCAGCTTGAAAGCAGGATACTGGAATTCCGAAGGCGTTGATTTCCAGGAATATCTTACTTAACTGTTTTATAAAAATATAGTTTAAGTGAAAGATACCCAACATGTACTGCAGAATCTGTTAATCTTGTGCAGCTGCATTGAAAACTCAATTATTTATGAATTTACTCAATTAAATATGTCTTAGAAATCACTGTGGTTAAGCTGGCATTTACAAACTCAAGTCTTAAGGCACCTTACAGCTCAACCGAGGCCTGAAATCGATTCCCTTGATTAAACACGACTTTAAAAGGTTATTTATACATTTTAAGTTATGCGTGCGACACAAGTTTTTTGCGGCTTTCGCTCGGCTTAACCCCTTCTGCGGCGAAGGCATCGACCGACCCCCAACGCCGTGCCGTTGCATGCAACGTAACCGATATCTGTTACGCCATCGACGTCAGCCGAGTGTTTGTGTTTGTGCTGTGTTTGGGTTGTGTTTGAGCCTGTCCCATGAATATGCAACGCAGAGTTTGCCTCGTTATTCGGCCCTGTGAAATGGGAGTGGGTATCGGTTTCCGCTTTGCGGGAAATCGATCAGGAGGTCTCTTTGAGATTCCGTTGAGAAAGGCGTTTCACTGACAGAACCTACAGTTTGGCCCCCGTAAACTAAACCATCCTTCTAGGAAGTCATAAGTTAGTCAAACTTACTGGAATTAATTCGAAGGGAACCCTCAATATGACAGTCAAGGGTTCTAATTGCTGAAAAGAATTCTATTTGGAAAACTTATACTAGTTATGCCACAGCAACCGTATTCATCACCCAAAGTGACCTTGAAGAGCTGCGAAAGAAAGTCCGCTGCGGTCGCTCGCTGCTACTTGTCTGAAAGCGACCGAAAACCAGAACCATTTGCGACTCAGACTCGTCCCAGCCACTTTCGCCCTGGCCACTTTGCCTTTCCACATGGCCACAAAATGTTTCTCAGACGCTGGCCCATCGTCATGGAGGTCTGCGTCTAATACGCTTTCGGCGGAGAGTAACAGTTGCTAAAATGTTTTCCATTGTTTTCACGCTCAACAAAAGGCAGACAATTAGTTTTCTTAAACGACAAATCAAGTAGAAATTAAGTGGTGGCGGGCCAGGACGAAGGCGAAGGATACCGCAAGGAGCCGACTACGGCTGCTGGTTGCGTGGGTGAGCAAGTGGTTGGGGTGGCAGAAAGGGCGCACAAGTGATAACAAAACAAAAGTGGATTATAGGCTCTCGAGCGCACAAACAAAGGCATGTGTATATGTGCGAGGGCCTTTGTTTGTTTGCCTAGTGTAAAGCGGCTCAAAGGACTCTCTCTTTGCATAATGAGTTATAATGCGTTGCATGTAATCTATACTCGAAGCCTCTGTAAGCACAAGTTGAGGCAAAGAAACCTGATTCGGCGGATTAACAGAGCTGCCTAAATCCCTTGAAAGTGAAACATATAACACTCTTAGTTGCTATAAATCCTGTCAAAGCAGGGAAATTCCAACGCCTAGAATATCCTGGGCATTCCTCAAAAACACCTAGCAAAGACAGTCACCTTTTCGAACTTCCATTCGCGCATGCCTGAGAGAGAGATTTTCCCGCGGAGACTTCGGCCTACGTTCGGGCCACATCCTTCCGACGAGAACGAGTGGCGGGCGCTCGGGTGGCCAAAAAGGATTTCGGAGCGGCAGCGACGCCGGCAGAATAACGGTAAACGACAGGAGCGGTACGATGTGTTGACTATTTGTGAGCCGGACGAAGGCGCTTCGCCTTCAGTTTGAATTGTGTCCTCGTTAAGAAAGGATATTCGTTACATTGTTGTTAAGTTGTTATTATAATTTCTCAAACAAACCAACCAACCAACCAAAGCAACCCAAAAGCAAACCGAAAGCCAACTGCTCGCTAAAGAGAATTCAAAATATAAACCGAAAAGTAAGAAAAGGCGAAAAAGAAAATCAACGAAGTGAAATAAACGAAAGCCGAACCAACGTACAAACTAAAAACTGAAACCTAAAATAAACGATGATAAATAAAATTAAATAAAATAAAAACTTATCAATAATTTATTATTTTATATCGGTGGTAGTTTTATGGTTTTTATATTACTTGCAAATTTTAAATACTTAAGTTTCATGTTTAATATATTTTAGTGAAGATTTTACGAAAAAGTGCTTGAGATTTTTGTGCCTGGTTTCGAAAAGACTTTTGTTGCATAAATGTGTTAAGTGTGCTTACAGTTTTTGGTTAAAGGATGTGCCATGTGTGAGAATACCTTTTCGCAAACTTTTTGTTGCTTTTAAGACTCTGCAGATAAAATCGTTACGATTTAAAGATTTTTCGAAATGCTTAACCCCTTTCGGGTTCCTTGGTCTCATTGTCACCGCGGCGAGCATCGATTTTGGCCATATTTACATAGACAAACTCAACGCTTTTTGCGTGCATGTATTTTGTTGTGCTTGTTGTGTTTTTTGGCCACATTATGTACTATTCTATACTGTACGTGGCACAACGGCAACTACAGGCGTCTGCCACTTCGGCTTGTGTGCCACATAAACCGACAACGAGCAGCCAATAAATGCTGCCGACTGGGCTCCTATATAAAAAGGACACTGCAGCCGTGTGTGTGCTCCGAGTGTGTGTGATTCATACTTTCTGGCAGGCACACACACTCACAGAGCAGTCGCTCTGTCGGAAGAGGATGCCGTATGTATTTTGTATTTTCGGTGTTTGCCATGCATTCGGCGGCGTGCCCTGGCTTTCCAAATAAAAATAAAAATATAAGTTTATATTTATATTTATACATAGCATTTGTCTGCCAGAGTGTCCGTCCGTCCGTTCGTCCGTTCGTCCTTCCGCAGCTCCCTTACGCTATAAAAACCGGAAGCGTCTGATCCTGACACTTGCCAACACTTGGGGCGTACAGGGTGTCAGGACTCGCTTTGTTCGCTGCCACACAGGGATGCTGTCTTTGGGGGTCTGTCGTAAAAGCCAGGCTCGGTTTCTTGTGCGTGTTTTTTCGGCACTTGTATTCCGCTGCTTTTATTATTATTGTTATAATTTTTTTTGCTGCTGCCAAGCGAGCTGAGCTGTCTGTTTCTGCTTTTGGCACTTAGACATTGCGTTACGCGCACTTTCGATGTCTACCGCCTGTCGTCCGCGTTTCGCGCATAACTTTTTATTTTTTGTTGGCTCATGCTCGCTTTGTATGCGGATGCGAGCACACAAATCGTAAAATATTAAATTTAATTTTTCAAATGATGTGTGAATGGCTTAGTCCTGATATATGATAATGGCTGTGCGTGGGCTCTGCCCGCCCCATAAAAATAAGGCGAGTCGTCAGTTTTATTTACTTTTGCGCGCCTGGGAGAACTGTAATCACACTAGCAGCCAGCCGAGCTGCCAGTCATTCGGCGAAGTCAATTATCCTTTTTGTTTTCCCAGTGTTATGAGTTTGTTTGCTTATCATTTTCCGCTTGCGGAATATTTTCACTCATGCCCGGCCATGGTGGAAAATATTCTGACAAAAGTATTCTTTCTTATATACTCGTAGCGAAAAAAAAACGCAGAATCTCTCGCCTTGCGTGCTGGGTGACTCTGCCTGGGAACATAATTCAAAAACCAAATGAACTTTCCGAAAACAAATTTCATTGGTCTGTGATAAGTGAAGGTCAAGCAAAAAGCAACAAGCAAAAAGAAAATTTTTTATGAAAACTAAAAAGCAACCACAAACGACACGAAGCGGAACAAACCACAGAAAAGGCAACATTTTCCAAATTAGCAAAATTGTAGAAATTATTTAATGCATCAAATCGTTTGCGCATAAAACTCGACAGCAGCAGCGGCAACAGCAGCAGCAACAACAGTGCGGTTTCACACAAAAAGGCGGTCATTAAAACAAAAAAAAAAAAAAAAGAACCAAAACCGAAAACCTAGCCAAATTATAACACAATTTATTTATATCATCAACTGCAAGGCGGCAGAGCAGGCAGCAGGCACTTCATTAAGCATCAAAGCGAGCTGCGTGCAACCGCAAAACGTGCAAATTCCGCACCGCAGCAGCAACTAGCAACAGCAGCCACTAGCAACACGCAACCCAGCAGGCTTCCAGTGCAACTGTAGGCCGGAAAATGTTGGCTATGCCCACGCTGATGATGCCAGCCACTGCACAGATGACGCTGAGCGCCGCCCACGGAAAGTCCTACGAGACAAAGCTGCTGGCCATCCACCAGACTCACCTGCAGCAGCAGCAGCAGCAGCAACAGGCACCCGCCCCCCAGCAGCAGCAGCAGCAGCAACAGCAGCAGTCGCTCAACGGCAAGCAGCAGGCGCAGCAGCAGCCGCAGCAAATGACCATCGTCACCACGCAGCAGCACCAGCAGCAGCAGCATCCCCAGTCGCAGTCGCCGCACCAGCAGCAGTCTCAGCAGCAGGCCGCTGCTGCCGCCGCCGCAGCAGCCGCTGCAGCTGCCCATCACCAGCAGCAGCAGGCGGTGGCTGCCGCCGTCTGTGCCGCCCAGCAGCAGGCGGTAGTGGTGCAGCAGCAGCAGCAGTACCAGATCCACTCGCAGCAGCAGTCGCCGCAGCAGCAGGTGCTTAGCATCTCTCCCAAGCAGGGTAAGCAAAGGAATTTTGACTACATATTTATCATTAAATTTTAAAAATATAAATTATAAGCTTAAAGAAGTGTAGGTCAGAGACGAAACTATATATAATAAAACCACCCTAGTTTCCTATACTTATCTTTCAAATAATTTCCTTTCGATTTCTTGAGCCGAGGCCAACATTCAACGCTAATGTTAGTGCTTCCTGCGCGTAATTGTCATAATCGATACGATGATGGGGCAGCTAATAAATTTGCGACCAGACGGGGCAACTCCTTTGACGATTCCCTGATGGATGAGGGGCCCTGTCCGATCGAGGTGTGGGCCTGCCCCATTTGTTTACGAGGTCCTCGAACACTTTGGGCACTTATCGATTGGCTTTTATTGCCTGCCTACGCCTATGGCCGTGTCCTGGCCCCCATTCGACGTCCGACTCGCAGGTCCTTACAAATTTCACGAGTTTTACGAGCAGCTCGAGCAGTTCAAGTAATGCTTTTTATGGTTTCGTCGTAAAACTCGGCCAAGCCTCTAATAGCTGTCTAATGTTATTTGCCCTCAAAACGAGGCCCGCGTGTTTGTCAAAGTTTACGTTTTCACTTACGCTCTGCGAGTCCCCTCCAAGCACCAGAAAGCTAAACTAAAGACGTCGCCACGTATCCGTGGCCGTACAATTATGGAGCTACAAGGTGTCTGCCTTTGTTACCGTGCTAAATCAAATAGAAATCAATTTGAAATTATTGACAATTTCCACATTGGCATTGGCTCAGTCAATCGACTCGATTCGATTTTGATTTCGACTCTGATTCGGATTCGTATTCCCTGGTTTTGCCATAGTTGGCATTCTGACTAAACGAAAGGCAAACACAGAGCCACACATTCGCCTCGTAGGAAAAGAAAAACAAACAGACGGCGTGGGCGGGAAAGCAAATACCGGGAAGGAGGGGGCGTGGCCGTTGTCTGTCTGCCGCTGTTGTTTCCTCTGTGGAAAAGTGCACTGGGCAAACACGAGACGGTGGCCAAGACGAGACGATTCAGTCAAGTGCAGCGGACGACGCGGCGTATACGTAACATTTAAACGCATGTCCACACTTGACCAGTTTGTGCGAGATAGGGAACTGAGAATCGAACCCGAGAACCGGAGTTCCGGAGCTCCGGAGCTTTAGAGTTTCAGAGGGAAAAAGTTTGTTTCCCAAGTTTGCTGCCGTTGCTTTGCGGCAAATTTGTTTTTAAATTTGCCAAGCAGCGAGCTCGTCGAGTGTCTGCTGAAAATTTTCAATTGAATTCGTCGTTGGATGTAGAAACAAATTGCCAAAAGCGACTGACACAAGAGCGAAAAAAAAGTTGTAAGCAAACAGACAAAGGGCGCAGTGTACAGCGAAGTAGCTGAATTTGGCTTATAAAGTGGCCCGATGCGCTCCTCCCCCGGCTGCCGCTGTTTTTTGTGCCAGTGTCGCAACCGGCAAATGTCGTCCTTTGTTAAACTGTAAGGACGTTGACTGATGCGTTCGTCCAGGCGTTGGCACAGCTGCCAAGAAGCCCCGCCATTGTTGGTGGGCCAGCGCCAACTTTAAACAGGTGATCGATTTTTCTCGTAGTCACTCGGACGCACAAGTTTACCGGGCGAGAATTTAATAAAATTTTATTTAATGCCATGCGATGGGGGGCAAATTTAATCCGCTTGCAGGCGGCTTGCGACACCTATCATATATTAAATATATGGCATATTTAAATTAGGAAATAAATGCTATAAAGCGGAGCCCATAGATGGTAGATTATGGTTGATTTTGAAGCCTATTTAGAGCTGCTCCCCCATGGAAATTATTTTATTTCGCATTTTTTGCCGCGCTCCACCGATTTGCATATTCATGTTTTGGCCATAACGATATTTTTTGCTCAGCACGGCGATGCAATTGAATAAATAAGCATATTAAATGTTTACCGACAGCTGAAAAACTGAAAAGGCTAAAGCAAATAGTGGAAAATACCTGGTGCTTAAATTAGGGATTCCGCAGAGAGCCTGTACTACAGTGGGGAAAACACTATAAATTCCGCTGGAGAAGCAATTAAGCGACGTGTAATTAGGCTGATGCATTCAGAGCAGCAGCTCGGAACTTTTGCCGGGCAAAAAGCACACTTAAAGTGCAGAATAAATTCAGTTCGGCGTCTGCCGTTGAGTTAATGCATTTTCCGCTTCCATAGTCAGACACAAAGACCGAATCGTGTGCGAGTCGTGTCCTTCTGCAGTTTCCCCTTACCTCTCTCGCGTCCTGCGCTAATGATAATGCTGATGATGATGACGATTATTATTGGCAGGCAGTGCATTGCATGCCGAGTGCATTTTGTCAACCTGCTCGGCCGCTAACTCATCGCCCATTATCGTCATTATTGTGGCCGTTAAGTACGTTTGCCGCCATTATCGAGCCCCCGGCACCAGACCCTTCCCTTCGGTTATAATAATGCCTTAAATATGCCAGCAGCGTGCTCTCGAGCATTTCTTCTGCCAGAATGCCTCGGGGACAGGGAGACAGGGTGCCATTGCAGCTGCTCAATGGTTTCTAAAATTGAAAACTATATATCAATTGGCTAGGCCACGGCGATAGTTTGTCGGCCAGTCTGGACCGGAGGCTTCTCCTTTGTCTGGCTGGGGGCCTTCCAGCAGCTGCTGCTGGTCCTTGCTCCTTGCTGTTGCTCCTTTCTTATGGGCTTTCATTTATTTGCTATTAACCTGTCATTGTTCATTTTTATTATTGTGCGGTTTTTATGCTTCCTTTTTGCGCTTTGTCTGCCATTCTGCTGTTGTTGTTGTTGTTGCAATCGTGTCTCGCGGCATTTTCCGGCACTTGCACATGTGCGTGTGTGTGTGTGTGTGTCTGCGAGTGTCCCTGTACGTGTGCAATAAATTGTTATTATCGCCGCGTTGCAGCATGTCGTCGTCCTTCCGAAGGACTTCGACTTGTCCTCGGCGAGACCATGCAAAAGATTTATAACTTTTATTATTATTGAAGCTTATTTGCCGCTTTATCTGGCCCCGACTTCAGTGCCCAGCTCAGCCATAGTTTACGACTGGAAAATCAATCATACGCCATGTTTGACGCCGAGCATCACCCGACGTACATACGACCAGACGGGAGACGGAAGGAGGGGGCACTCCTCGCCTTCCTCAGGATCTCGATTCCGGTCATTGTCGTTTCGTATTAATTTTTCAACAGACCCGCTTGACACTCATTGATGTTGGCTGTCATTAAAGTCTTTGCCCCGCTGTCCATTCGCTGTCCACTTTGGCAGCGACTTTGTCTGGCAGCCTGGCAGCCTGTCAGCCTGGCAGGTGACGGAATGCAGCTTGGAGGCAAAGAATCCCCCAAGGATGCACTCGGGAAAATCACTAGTTGATTTCTTAAGACACTTTTTTCTTGTGACTATTTCCTTGGGAACCAAAGAGAGTACAAAAATAGGGTAATTCTGATTAAAATAAATTAAACTCATTACTTTCAAAGAGTTATCTTAAAAGTAGATCGTTTTCTTTTCTGTGTGCCAGAGCCCCATATATGGAACCTCATATATGTACCACCGGATGCAGAATTCCCCTCCGGGCTGGTCACTTAATTCAGTGGGAGGCGCAAGTTGGCCAGGGATTAGTATGCCAAGTGACGTCCAGCGGCTGATGCCTTGTTATTAAGTGGACGCTGCAGTTCCACTTCCACTTGCTGCTCTCGGACAGAGGCAAAACTTTTTACAAACGTCACTCCTGTCCAGCTCCTGGCGCTCTCCTCCGGTTCGTCCTTTCCCAGTTCTTGCTGGGCTCCTTTGTTTTTGCTTTGGTTTTTTCTTTTCTTTTTTGCTAAATGCCAGCAAACAACAAAAGCAGCATAAGGCAGTTTGGACAGCCGGGATGAGCATACAACTACGTAGCTAATACTTTAGCAGCCGGATTAGGTTCAATTGGAGCGGAGGCAGGGGCGGTACGGGTACAAAGGATAAGGGGGCGCAAAAAGAGGGACACAGGCTAGCCGTAAAAAAATCTCAAGCACAGTCCACCACACCACACACACATGCAGCGCACACCAGCAAAGCAGACGGAGAAAAAGTGGAAGGAATAAAAACTGTTGTAGCTGGCATTAAAGTTTAAACGTTGGTAAATTCCTACAGCTTCCGCTTTGTTGGACTTCACGACAGTCACTGTGGGGACAAAGGACCGCTTGACTGGACAAGGCCAGGTGTATGGATGGAGGTGGGCGCTGAATGGGAGGATGCTGGATGTGGCCACACAGGTGCGTCGATGTGCGTGATGGGTGCAAATGAAAGGGCCGATTTCAAAATCGATCAAGTTGCCTTTCAAAGAGAGAGAGAGTGAAAAAGTGAAAGAGGAGGGGTCCAAGGCAGAAAGTCAAACATCGTGTAGCAACTTGGTCTCTCTAGCAGCAATCCTTTAGATCGGCTTCTATAATTACATTTCTATTCATTTTTCTTTTAGAAATAAGAGAAATCTTGAAATTGGTTTGTAGCTTAAATGGTTTTTCGTTCACCTCTCGTTCCGTTCGGATTTTCGAGCCTGCTGAATACGCAAATAAAACCTGAACATTCGTCCTTTCCCCAAAAGCATTGCACACTTTTATGCGCTGCGGCCACAGATAAAAACGTTTGGCGGCGCATCATAATACAAGCGCACACAAGTGAGCATATGGTGGCACCATTGTGTTTGTTATCCTGCGGGCACAGTATCCACACGGTTCCAACCACACGACGATGGCCGCATCCCAGGACTCGTAATTCTGCAATCGTCAATCATGATCAATGTTTTATACACGGCATTTTTAAAC
Source organism: Drosophila kikkawai (assembly GCF_030179895.1). Taxonomy (NCBI): domain Eukaryota; kingdom Metazoa; phylum Arthropoda; class Insecta; order Diptera; family Drosophilidae; genus Drosophila; species Drosophila kikkawai. The sequence goes on along the minus strand of NC_091731.1, from coordinate 30,392,280 downwards.
GCCATCCAGCCAGTCGGACTCACATGCAAATGTCTGCTGCTCTTCCTGTGGAAAAATCAATACTGGCCGAGGGGCTTTAAGGTTCGCTTCCACGGGGTCCACGGGTCGTCCAGAGTCGAGGTCAGCCGGGGGGGTCAGTGAGCGGCTCCTGCCGGGCAGCCATTTTGGCATTCGGGTCGCTACGGCCGGCGAGAACCTTGCGCCTTTGTCTTTGTCTTCGGCGCCTGTTTGGAGGCTGTCGCAGCCACAGGATCTGCCTGGACACGGGGACCAGCCATAGCTGTGGCATCGGGCACAATGCAGCAGTCAACGCATCTGACATTGTCAGCGCAGCAGCTGGCAGGGGTATGGTCAAGGCAGGGCTTTAAAGGGGGTCTATTTCCAGCAGACTATAAAGTGAATGAGATTTTCCAATAAAGAAAAAAACATAAAAAGACTTATTGATAATTTGGAATAATTTAGAATTGTTACTAGTTGAAGCTCGTCTTCATTTTTAATATATACAATATTATTTGGCTACTTAAATAAATAACCTAAAAACTATAAACATTTCAAAGTTAAATAAAATGTAATTAATTGATAAATGTTGACAGTTTTTTGACTTCTTTGAAGCATCCCCTTGAAGCTGGCTTTGACGCCTCCCCTGTTTACGGCTTGTGTTGGTTATGCGATGGTGCTATCTTGGTCGTCCTCCGGCCATGACCATCGTCAACAGTCCTGGCATCCTTTTCGAATGACTAACAGCAGCTGCGGTCGACTGAGGCAGAGGCAGAGACACAGGCAGAAGCAGAGACAGAAGCAGCGACCGCACAAAAAGCCACAAAGCCACATCCGTCTGTGCGCCGCTTGGGTCGCTCGCTGGCCGCTCTTGGGTCGTGGCCTGGCCTTTTGTTCTGCAGCTGCCGCGTGACCGGCCAAACAAGCGGCACCACCTAGCCACCCATCCAGTGGTCCTTCCCCCCGAGCCCTCCACAGACTTTGTGGCATCCGCGACAGTTCGCCCGTTCGCCCTTTCGCTGATTTGTATATTTCGTGGCAGCATAATTTATTGATTGAGTGTTTGGCCAGTCCACAGCAACCGCCAAGGATAGACCATCCCCAAAGGACCATACTACTACCCCCTTGACCGATTCGCTCGCCCCCACGGACAGGCACCACTTCACCCCTTCCGCGCGCCAGCAAACATGGTTCCGATTCCGACTTTCAATTGTCATTGCGAATATTTCAGCTTGTTCTTTTTGCAGCGTTTTGTTTTGCTGGCCCTGCCGGTTTGATTTTGTCAGCTACGCTTTGTTGCGCTTTTCGCCAGCTCTGTCTGCCAGGATTTTCCCGCTTTTGCCCCGATTTTCCCTGCCCGTTAACAGTGTTTTTGCATCCAGACTAACATCAACCGCCGACCCACCGACACCGCTGGAAATTTAAATTGGTTTGTTTTGTACTGCGGCGGCTTCTGATGCACTGAGGGAAAAAAAGCTCAGTTTTAAATGTTAAAAAAATCGTTTGCTGTTAACTAAAGGAAAGCAATCAATGGAAATCTCCCAATTTAACTTTAAATAAATATATAATTTTTTGATACAAGATTTACTAAATTTTTCTGCGTGCAGCATTGCTTCTGTTTCCTGGCTGCGCTGCCATAAAATTGCAAATTGCAATTCGCTGGCAGGTCTTCTTGGTCTTTTCCCATTTCGCTCCTGCTTTTCCGCACTTTCCCCTCACATTCCAGTTACTCCACCCGACCCCTAAAGATGTCTGGCAGACATCAGCGTCATGCTGCGCATCGTTGACAAAGTTACGAGAAACTGTGGTAAATTTTATTTAAATTTCCAATGCATCTGCTTCTGCTTTTGCGCTAACCCCGGCAGCTGGTGGCTGGTGTGTTTGTTGCCATTGCAGCTCGTTGCGGTTAGCAAGCGTTGATGAATGGAATGCAGTTAACGCCCGAAAAGCGAGGAGGCGACACCCCTGATTTTTCTCGCCTCTGCCCCAGTCCTTTCCCGCGCTGTGCTCGCTGTGTGTTTGAGCCACCAATCATGGCCCGGGGCTTCTGCTCTTCCAATCACTTTCTGCTTCATTAATGATCGCAGCCAGCCGCAAAAGATAAGCCTGGCAGAGCAATTTTTAATCATAATGGGATCTCAGAACCGGGGCCAATCCCAGGCCCACATCCACATCCACTCCGCCTCCCAATCCCGAGGTCCATGTCAAACTTGTTGAGGAAGCCCGCATCATTGGGAAAAGCCAAGACAAAGACAGCATGTCGAACAAGGACGGGGGCACGCTTTAATGATAACAATAAAACAGCTCCGCACAGCGCGAGCAGGCATCAATGTCACACATGAGGTAGGGGGTGGGGAAACACGGGGAAAATCATGGAAAGCGGGAAAGCGCCAGCACCAGCACAACTTTCAACTTTTACAGCAGGGCAACAAAAATAAAAGCATGTGGGTGTTTTCCTGAAAAATTGCGACAGCAGCAGTGGCAGCTTCTGCGTTAAATCAAAAAATTATATAGTCATATAGTCGGGCGCACACATAACCGACACATGGCCCCGTACAGGAGCGTCCTGGCATTTAGGTGCGGGTCCTGCGAGCTGGAAGCTGGAAGATGGGAGATGGGAGCCCTCCAAGTGATAAAGGCAAGGAGCAGCGGAAAAGCCACGGCTGGCAAAAATTAATTTATAATAGGCATCCTTTATGAGATGACAAGGCTGCTGAATAAGATAATGGCATCAACGAGCGGCAGACAAATGGCAAAGGCAGGCTCGCCGGGATTTGTGGCCCAAAACCGGTCGCATGTTTTGGCAAATAACGAAATTACTTATCGCTGGCAACGATGAAAGCCCGGCCAAAATAAGATGAAGCTTGTAAGCTGTTGCTAATAAATATTTAAAAATGTTTTCCTAGTGTGTGTCTGTGTGTGGAAAATGAGAAAATGTGATTTTTGCAGTACGAGACGGAGCGGAGTTCAGCCAGTGTGAACTGGCAATTAATTATGCAACACGAGACAGGGGTAAATTACATGGTCAAAAGGGTGGTCAGTGAACCCAAGCCAAGCCACAGGGACTGAAGGGTCCTTTAAAGTCTCTCGTTAGCTCTGCATATATCTCATTTCGAACACCTAATTTAAGATTTATACCTGGCCCAGCAGCCATCTATCGCCAAATGAACCCCGGCAATCTCTCCGGCTGCCGTCGTTTAATGTCATTTAATGTCGCTCATCGGCATTAACCCAGCCAGGCTGCACAAACACCGTGAGCCCCCCGAATCCCCCGAATCCCTGGAATCCAAACTGATATGGCTGATACGGGGCGCTGGCAATAAAACGTATTTTATGAGCAAATTATGTTTATTAGTGCGTCAAAATGTCAACATTATGCACGACAAAATACATATTAAAAAGTACATATAAAAGATGAAATATGAAGACAGACACACACTCACGTATACAGGCCATAAAAGAGCCTTGCCTGCCTGTTTTTTTGGCAGCCAATTTTGAGAGTAAGGTAATTCCAGGGCCAGCTCAAAAGCACCGCAAGCCAGAGGACAGAGTGTTGGTCAAAGGGCACAAGGGCCCAAGGGCCAGGGGCCAAAGGGATAAAAACTGGACGAGATGCAGGGCTGCTGCAGGCATTGTAATGCGGCCTTGTCTGTTGTCTACATTGTGGCAGCAGATATAATTCGATTTGCAAGCACAAGCGAGCACACGATTCGAATATGAAAATGGAAATCATCGTAAAATTTCTGGCAAGAAAAATGGACTGATACACAGGAAAGGAAACCTTGTTGTGTTGTTAAAGTAAAGTTCTTAAAATGGAGAATTTATGAATTGATTTTAAATCATAATTATTTCTTGTTTGAACTAACCATTTCAAGATTATGAAGTTGTCATGCCTGGCATCTAAAATCCCATTTTCTCGCCGTGTAAGAAGCCAACGAACCGGACAACAACAAGCAAATTACAACAATGGCCGGGGCAACATTGTTGCATCACAGAACGCGCCGCGATGCATGCTAAAAGTAATGCACAATGACAAACGCCGGCGCTGAACCACCAGCAGCTACTACCCCTACCAGGTCTTGCCACCACCACTGGCTAGGCACCACCCAAATCCGGCTAAAGCCCCCGGGGGCGAGTGCCACAAAGACTGGGCCAGCATATAAAAATAGTGACTGTGGATGGAGGAGGAGCGAGTGCCTTTGCCGCTGCGATTGCGATTGCAGCCCACGCAGGATGCCCAACGCGCATGACGCGCAACGAGCGCTCCTCCAACCGCCGCCACCGTCGACTCACTGGCTGGCTGGCTGGCTGGCGGGTTGTCCTGGCCTGTGCCGCTATCCCCCCCGGCTCTGGCCGCTCCCCGGCTTTTTCCGCCAGCGGAAGCTGACGAAATGTTGCCGATGAGCATTGCTAACGATGTGGGCAAGAACAACACAACGCCTACGAGGACGAAGCGATGACGATGAAACGATGACGAGGACGTGAACGAGAACGAGCGCGAGAACGAGGACTCTCGTCCAGGACGAAGGCTGCAGCAACAAAGTTGCAGCTAGCCACTTTCTTCCTGGGCGGGAATTGCATTATCTGCTCGTGTGTTTTTATTTGCCGTCTGTCTTTGTTGCTATTTTCTATTTTCCAGCTTCGGCTGCCCTGCATTTTCCGCCCAACGCCTAACGACCATTGCCTTTTTGTTTTTGCCTCGCTCGTTGCCAGTCGCTCGTCGGCGGGTGGGCGTAAAACTTTTAAATTAGAAATTTTTGTTAGTTGCAGAAATGGTGAGGTGGGGAGAAGGGGTTACGGGGGAAGACGGGGCGACAACGGGGGTCAGAAAGTGAAGTGTTGGGAGGCCAGCACTCAATAGTTTTTTACACTTTGTTAGTCGGTTAGTTTTTGTAGTTGTTTTTCTTTTTATTTAAGTTTCGTTTCGCTGCTGCCCGCTGCATTGTGGTTTCTATTGGCACTCGCCAGTTGCTATTAATTTTTAATTTTTTCTTTCGGTTTCTCGCCCCGCCCTGCCGCCACCCCTCCGTCAGCTTGTAACACTTTGTGGCAGACATAAGCGGCCAACCCGCCGTCGTGAGGTCAAACTTTTAATGCAATTTCAGCCGGGGCGTCGGTGTGTTGAATAAAGCAAAGCCTGAATGATTTGTAAACAATCGAGGGCTTATGCGAAATTGATGAATTTAAAAAGGGATTTTCCTTTCTCACCTCTTTTAGCCAAAAAAAAAAAAAATTGGAAAAGAAGGAAATGGGAGAAAAGCCATTAACGTTTCGTGCCCACAGAAATGGGCAATGCTTTTTGGCGTCTTTATTTGGCTTCCTTTGTGCGCCGCCCCCAACTTGTTATTACCTATTCGGCCCTGGCCTGGAGCTTAACAAAAGATGATGTGATTGAAATTCGCCCCCTTCCGAGGCACACACACACACACACACACACACAGAAGAAAAAGAAAGCCAGAGAGGAAAACCTGAAGCCAGAGATAATTTCAGCAATAGGCGTCACCTAATGGCATTCCGCAAATTGTTTGTTGAATTCACGGCAAGGGCAAGCGCTTGTCAAAACGTCTGAGATTCGGGACTCTCGCTTCCTGCCGTCCTTCGGCCTCCCCTTGGCCGTAAAAAAAAGGTTGTCATGCTGCCAAGGAGTGGCGAAGACGATGACAAAAAACAACAACTTAATACCCAGCTGATGCCTATTAAGCACAGCATTTGCGGCACCACCACTCCGCCCCCTCAGCACCAAAGCACCCCACTGTGCAGCGCGCTGCGTGTGCTTTGCCTTGATTTTGTGGCTGTGATATTTTCATTTGCTTGATTTGTTTTGGCATAATTCTGCCATCGTCTCTACTTTGGCCCGACTTTTGCGTCTATTTTTTTGTTCTGTTCAGGCTTTGGTAAATTATTGGGAATTTCGGTGAGACTAGTGTTCGGATCTAGCATCGTTAGGGTTTTGGAGAACCGCAAATCAGCATTTTTTGCTGCTGGGGGAAAGGGACGCCTGAATAATGGGCGCCCTTACTCGCATTAAGCATTCGCCATGGTGGCTCAGGCTCCACTAATTTGGGGATGCCAAGTGACGATGCACACGTAGCAACAATAATTTCGGCTAATTGCTCTCTGAACAGTAATTTAAATGCGAAATGAATTCTGTGAGGCCACACGCCCACAAGGGGAGGAGGATGGTGCGGGAGCGGAGTATAGTTTCGCCCAGTTCGCATTCATTTCATTGCCCTGCTACTGCAGTTGTAATAAAATTACGCATACGCTGCGTGCGCCCACTGCTGGCTGCATATTAAAAACGAGTTTGCCGCAGCCACAACTACTGCCAGCCAGTATGGCCCGTATTTTCCGACCAAAACCGGACCGTCTCGTCATACATGTCGAGTATGACTTTCATTGCAATTCATATCTGAGCGCAGACATCGCAGCAGCTCGGAAAATAGCAGAAATTAAATTTGTCTCTCGACTGACAAATGTCCCCCGAGTGGGCAAAACCAGAAAAGTACTTGACGATACGTAAAAGTCAAGTCAAATTGCAGGGGACCACCTCTCACCCTGGCTTCCCATACCCATCGCCTTCCCCCTCTCCATTCCCCTTCATAAGTCAGCTTGTAATGTTGTTAAGCATCCAAAGATACTGTCACTGTAGTGGCCACAGAATGGGACTTGGCCAGGGATGAGGAGGTGGGCCGGCAGCCGGGACTCTTCTGGCTGTATCTGCAGCTTTGTATCTTTAGTGCTGCCGGCGGTTGCAGAACCTCGGAGTCGGCAACTTCAACTTGGTCTGGGTCCTGGTTTTTCCTGCTGCCGCTGCCAGTCCTGGGTGTGGGCTGAAGAGCAGCTGATGTTGATGATGATACACACTCAAGTGCGCTTTGGGTACAGCAGTTGAGTAAATACACAAACACGGACAGCCAGAGGACTGCCCTCAGACATATGTACACACACACACACTGGCAGACTGGCACACCCCCTGTATACACACCATATGCGCAATATGGCGAACTGGGAGCGTTGACGTTGACTTTGGCGCTGTTGCCGCTGTTACTTATTTATGCCAATTTTTGGGCCGCGTGTATATGTGAGTGCCTGCCGGATTGTGGCTCGTTTGTTATTGTTGATTTTCGGCTGGCTTTGCTTCTATTTAAGCATTTAAAGCAAGATGCTACGTGAGCTGAATGCCTGGAAGCGAGCTACACTGCAAGAAGTCTGGTTAAGCCCAAATTCAGCACGAATAAGTTAAAGAGATAACGAATTAATGAGAGGATTTCCTAACTTATAGCTGTGGCATTAAGGATATCTTGGCACCTTTAAACACAATTTACGGTAGCAGCCCTTCATAACAACTAAATGGATATCAAATAACTTATTCATGGCTTTACATTTATTCATTGAAAATTTATGTTTTCATCTGAAATTGTACAGATACAAAAGCCGTCATATTTTCACGTAATCTGATAAACTGATGGATATAGATGTAATTTCCCCGCATTGTTCATCTTTGAAACTTGTCTAATTTGTAAAACGTAACTGATATTATTAGCCACCGAACACGGCGCACTCCCATCAGGGCTATCACGTTTTTTTAATTTCCAGCCCATGGCCCACTGAGACCCCGGGGACATTAAAGACCACCAAACCAAACCAAACCGAACCAATCTGAATCCAAATACAAAATCCACAGGCAAAGCGATGCGAACCAGGCAACGAACCAAGCAGCCGGCACAAATTTAACCAACTGAAGCCACTTGGGAATCGCTCTGACATCGCTCCCGCATTGGTTTTATTTCATTAGTTGTGCGCCAATTTAAATATTTAACGAACATTGCCAGTTGCCAGTTGATGGCATTTGCCGGCAGCTTTAAATTGACAAAAGCGAGAGGCACAAAAAAAATGGGCAAATGAACGCGACTGTGGCATAGATTAAATTTCCGCTCTTATGAATGCGCGTAGCTAATAGAAACGGTGCTGCTGGGCGGCTTTTCTCGGGGGGTGTCGGATGGTTGCTGGGCGGCTTTCGAGGGGTGGTGCCTGGCGGACGGTTGTCACAGCACGGGAGCTGCATATATTTTGAGCTAGGTCCCTGCTGATGCCGCACATCGGTGCTCCCCGGTCCCTGGTCCTTGGTCCCTGGCCGACGCTCGTCAGTTTCAAATGTCCGAAAAAAGAAATCCAATTTGCCGGGCTCGCGCTGGCAATGCCCCATGGACATGCGTTAATAAAAAAAAGAGTCCAGTAAAAACAATGGCACAAAAAACTGGCGACGGCTGCAGCCGGGCATCCACATCCACGTCCAAATCCACAACTGGGGGCCACGGCCATGGAAACGTGTAGAAAATAAAAATTTCTATTTAAATGGCAAAAATCAACAAATGCAACACAAAACAATCTAAAACACAAATCGAAATTAAATGACCGCACTTGCACACAAAAGCGAGATCCACACAAGGCGCACACATACACTTGAAAAAATAAAAGGGAGCCAGAGCGGGAGGGGAGGGCAAAGGAAAAAGGCTGGGAACATGGCAAAAACAAGCCACTCGTGGCCAACAAAACAAAAAAAGGAGCGAGAGTTTGGGGCAAAAAATGGAAAGCAAGTGACTGAAATAAAGTGCAGCAGCTGCGCAGCTGTCCGAAAAAAAGGTAACAAGGTTTGTAGGTGCAAGAGGGAGAGGGAGTGAGAGGGCGGCGATGGTCAGCATGCCGGCCGCTTTTCCAAATACATGTATACGTATGGTTGTGTGGGTGTGTGTGCGGCAAATGCCAGACGCGGGTTGTGCAATTTCAACATTTCATTCAGCGGCAAGTTTTGAATTTGATTTTGGCATTTCTATGCGTATACTCTTTTATTTTTTTTTTGGATTTTTCATTGTTAGATGAATGGGGAAAAAATAGCGAAAAACGCTCTGCAAGACCTTGGCTTTGAACCTCACTACAATGGATATTTCGTTTAATTTATTACTTTTATGTATTAGAGATAAAACCTTCACTGCTCTTTAAATATATTTTTATGTCTTCCTTGCTACATGCAATTTAGTTATTAGTTTTAAAGGTAATTGCCAGTTGAGTCTCTGTCTTAATTTTATTTCTAAATATTTTCCATTGTAATCCACCACAGCTTATATCGTTAAGCAGTTGAATGATGTCATTCCGGGCCCACTTTAATGCCTTTTCCTTTTGCCTCCGACAACCAAATTAATTAACTGCAAATGTGCGAAACTAAATGAAGTCACTTGCCAGCTTTTCCATGAATAAGCCCAAACCCTTTACAATTAACACTCCAACGCCCATTGTTGAACCCGAAACCGAACCCAGGCCCGAGTCCAGTCCCGAGACCCACCCATACGCATATGTGTAACATACAGGAGGTCATGTTGGGAGTTGGAAAAAGGAGTATCCTCCCCGTGTGCCACCATTACTATCACTATTACTATTACCACACCGGCGTTGTTGGGTGCCTAACGAGTGACACACCGACCGGCACAAAGGGAAGCGTTCTAGCAGTGTGGCTATATCAACACCTACACACACACACACACACCTGTCCCACTACAACAACTACAGAGAAATGGCCGAGCGACAGGGACAATAAGTGTAATGGATGCGACGGGTCGGAAAGAGAGGGAAAGCCGTTGGCGGCGGAAAATAAAAACGGTAACCGCAATTTGACCCAGGTTTTTACTTGCTTTACATTTCGTGGCGCCCGACAAATATGCAGATTGGCACACAGGGCGCTGCCGTATGCCCCGCTCCACCTGTGCCGCATTTACCTTTAACATGTGCTACCCACCAACAGCGACAGATACATTTTCCGAGCGGGGGCTGTTTACTTGCCCCTCCCCTAAGCGATGTGCAAACGCTTACGGCAGCGTTAAATGTTCGTCGGGGGTTGCTGGTGGGGGATGTTGTCTATAACTCTGCAGTGCGTGTGTGTGTATGTGGGGGTTATAACTAACCAGAGCCCAGAGTAAACACATGAGAACCCCGATGGCACGGAGAAAAATCGATTGAACTTTGGAAGTATGTTTTTTATAAATTTCCGTAATTTACTCCTCAAAAGAAAATAGAAAACCTAGATCTCCAAGTCTTTTTGATTTCGCCCTGTTATCTGTATAGATTCTTTTAGCCAAGTTGATTTTGCTGTTGGCCAATGCTGCTTTCGTTGTTCGTAGGCCAAAACACACGCAATTTCCATTTCGCTTTCCCAGTGCCTGTATGCGTTTTCTAATTTATAAAGCAACATGTCCCCTCGTCTCTACTCAGAAGCACTCCTGGCTGCATTTCTCGGGCTGTCCTGCCTTTTTTCGATTCCGGCGAGGCAAATCCACTGTCGTCTGTTGTTTTCCTGCTGCTGTTGCATTGTCTCTTCACACGATTGTCAACCCCAAGGAGCAGGAGCAGGAGCAAGAGCTGGTGCTGAAAATAGGAAAATAGCTGGCAGTAGGCTACTGGCATTTAAATGCGAAATTCGCACGCGATCTGCAAGCAGAATGTGGGACCAGGGACCCTGCCACATTTAAATCAAATTATTGACATTTGTTTAAAGGCCCGGCTGGTGGCTCGCATACAAATGATTTAAGTTTGGCCAACACTTAAAGCCCCGAGTCAGCACTAAAAGGGACCCGGGACTTGACTCGAGACCCTGATAAGAGTCGAGGATTGCCGGGGATGATGATTTGGGGGTTGGGCCTGGGCTCGGGCAGGGTGGCATTGCCCCGGGGCAGCAACCCTTTTGCCGCATTTGCGTTTACGTTTGCCTTCGCCTTCGCCTCTGTCATGTTTTGTTTTTAATAGTTACTGAATCTCATTAGAATTTAGATGAGTCTTAATGAGTCATTGTTTTACACGTTAGACGAACGGAGAAGACGACGCCGGTGGCAACACAAACAGCAACAATACTACACACACATACACAAGCAGAGGGAGAAGGAATAGTGCACTGCTCCCGAAAGTTTCCGCAGTCACGAAAACATGAAAAGGTAGCGAAATTCCGCGCACAACTTCCCAGCCCAGTCCTTGGAAAGGGAGGTTGGGAAAGCGAGTCACAACACAATGAAATTTTCATTTGATCTGCGCGACGCGACGACTTGATGAGGCTGCACCACCCGACCACCATCCATCCCACCTTTTCCACAAGGTTATTGCCATCAGAAGCACACTGAGCAGAAAACCTTGAAATATAAACTGTTGAGATATTTTTTGTAAATAATAACTTTTAACTAAGCTTTAATGTATAAAAATCCGATAAACCTAATAGGCTTTAATTTATTTAAATCACTCAAAAATTCCTTGAAGCTTTAAATGTTTGCAGGTTTTCTCTGTCTGCACCAACACAATACAAAGGACTGGGGCTCATTTAAGTGGCAACTTAAATGCCACGCACACTTGCGGAAATAATGCTGACTCCGAGCTCGGTTATCTAAGACCCAGGGGAGAATGGAAAAAAGGTGGCAAAGGATTGCGGCCTGGCAGCTTGTGGTAATCAGCATTAAAAATCAGCATTATCAGCGGCAAGGCGGCATGGCATTGGGTCTAATGGCGACAACGAGACACCGAGTCGAGAGTTGAAATGCCTTAAAGTGACTGCTGTTTCATTCGCAAGTCAAGTTGATTGGCTTTTGAATTTCGAGCTGCGTGCTGAGAGCTAAGAGCTTTGAGTTTGCTGCACAAACAGGCGGCACAGCTGCAGTTGCAGTGCGAGGGCGTAATCAAGATGAAATTAAAGCGCAAAGTTTGCTTTAAGTCGACTTCTGCAGCGGCCAGCGCTAATTAGATTTTTTAGTTCCATTTAGCAGGGTCCAGTGTCTGCGCCCTGCTTTCATTCTGCGCAGTTCATGCAAATGAATGAAATTAAAAGCACATTATACTTTATAATGCGCCCTGATTTGAGCAGAGAAAATTTAATTTAAAGATTTGCTGAGCCAAGACCCCCCCTCTGCTCTCTACTTGCGGCATATCGGCGATATATCAGTTGGCTTAGCTATCCCCAGATAACCGCAGTGCCAAATTGTGGGCATAAGTGACTCTCAGAAGGACATAAATGCGGCAGGGACCCAATTGATTGGGATTGGCCAGCCATCCAGGCATTCAGGCATCCAACCATCCATCCTGCCAGCAGGCTCGGCCTTGATCAAAGTCATAAGTCAGCGGCATACAAATCTCCATGTAAATATCCTTTTACAGTTGAGTTGTCCTTTTCGGACATCCCGGGATGGCACAGCACGTCTAAGCAACTGGATTATTAACATTTCAATATAATTTGTGGGCCCGGTTCATATTCAAGGGGAGACCCTGTGGCAGGCGGGGCTTGATGGGTTGCCCAACTTTTCCTGCTGACGTCTGGGAAAATTAACGCGCCTCAGGACTTTGATCCTTTTTTATATACGCATACGCATCCGTATATGTATATTTGCCTGGCAACCCGCTGCGTGTTAGTCTTCCGTATTTGCTTACATATTCATCAATTTTTGGGTTAAGTTGTGGGCGGACTCCGGGTCTCTGGGATCCCGGGATCCAGCCGAGGATGGATGTGGATGTGGAAGTGGAAGCTGGGCGGCCAGCACGTTTTGCGGTTGTTGGCGTCAAATTGTTTTGCTTGTTTGGGGCTTTCTCTGTCACAGCGGGCAGTATCAGTCGGTCAGCTGGTGGTTTTCGACCGCCGGCTAAGCGTTTTTAGCTTTAATGCACTCCCCCACTTAGCTGGCGAATTCATAATTGCCATTACGCATACGCCGTGTGGTCGGTTATGCTGTGTGTCGGAGGCAGCGACAAAGTGAATTGCCAAATGAGATTGCAGGCGGCCGGTCAATAAAACATTAGGGTCCACATCGATGGCACATATATCTTGGCCGCGGGTCGAAATTTGGCTCCCAGGGGTAAAATCAGCCGGCCACATCCTGCCCGGAATCGTGTCCTCGATGGGGTTGCGTGTAATTAAGCGCTGCAGCTTATGTAAGACAAACAGGAAATAAGGTTTAGCACAAACGCATAAATAACAGCGGCAAATCAGTAAACTCTCTCTTTCGCCCATACACATACAGGCCCACCAAAGACAGTGGGGAACATAAATAAAGGCAAACAAACAATGAAAGCGGATAACATAAAATTTACAACAACTAAAGCCAACAGAGCAGTGGCAGCAGCACCCAGGCAAGTCAAGGCGTAAAATGGGATAGTTGTGCACTGGAAAAATAATATTAAACAATCAAGAAATAAGCTTTAACTTGAACTGGAGGGAAAATTCTATAAACCTAGAGTTCCCAGAGTGAGGGAACTATTCTACATTAATAAATTATTTATATAGATATTCTACAGCTTTCTTATGACTTCTCCCGACTAGAGAATATAAATCAAGTATAGTTTTTATGTTTCAGTGTTTCTTATTCTTTCAGTGTTCACACATACACGTGTATACATCCTGAGTACCCTGCAGTACCACATTTCATCAATAGGCCTTTTCATCAACAATTCATCAACGCGCCGACTGCGACGCCGACAGAACCGACGCTCTGCCGACTGCTACTTGAACCCGAACTCCCTTCGGAGACCCGAACTCCCTTCGAGTCCGATTTGTTGGTGCATGCAAAAAAAAACAAAAACAATTTGCATGGGCTTCGTTTTTTGTAGTCCGAAACAAAGTAGAAGACGCAATTAAAATAGATTCTCGAAGGTTCGACTCCATATTTTCGGAGCAGCGGTTTTCGGTTTCGTCTTGCTTCTTCTTATTCCCTTTGCATTACAAGTTGAAGTGTTCTCCACTGCAGAAGTGTCGTGTGTTAAAAATGTTAAGAAATCAAATAATTCAATAATTACGTTCCGGGCCATATTGGAATATAAAAAAAGGTGAGTAAAAAGATTGTTCTTAATTAAATAGAAGCCTATAAATGTACATATGTATATTATTTTATTTATTATATGTATATAATATATTAATATATTATATTTATATATGTACATATTATGTATGTATTTTCTTTTCAGACTGCAGTAATGGCCAATATATTGGGTAATTTTATTTAATGAAATTATATTTTCCCTTGATTAATTATAATTTTTTCTGTAGATGCAATTTCCCAAGTGACTAAAACTGAGCCTCCAGAGAAGATACTGCGCAATAAATTTGGTCTTCATGAATAGAAAGCGGAACACCAAGGATCAAAAAAACCTTAAGGCCTTTTAATATATGGATGTTTAATCTTAATTTTTTATATTTGTGTTTTAGTTTTGGTATAGAATTAGGAAGAATAAATCATATTAATAAAAATTTAAGAGTTTTATTTTTATATATGAAAAAAAAAATCATCAACAATTCATCGATGAATTGATGATGAATTGTTGATTAAAGGCTGATGAAATGTTGATGAATTGTTGATGAATCATCAACAATTCATCAACAATTCATCGATGAATCATCAACAATTCATCAACATTTCATCAGTCTTTCATCAGTAATTCATCAACAATTCATCGATGAAATGATGATTAATTGTTGATGAATTGTTGTTGATGAATGCCTATGACATGCCCATGTTAAATTCATCAGTAATTTGCATGGCCATTCATCGATGAATCATCAACAACACCCCTTCGGCTATTGATGAAACGTTGATGAATTGTTGATGAATGGTACTGCAGGGTAGCTTCCGTCTTTAATCAAATGGTACAAGTGGGCGTGGCAGGAGGCATTCGAAAGGCGGCAGTCAGCCCTGCTGACACACTTAGTCCAAAGGCAACTCCTTGCTTCCCGGGCTCCTTCAAGCTGCTTCATTTCCTTCACTCCCAGTCTCGATCCCTGCTAGCTGACTCGCCTGGCTCACTCACCTGGCTCACTCAACTGGTTCAGTTGGTTGTTAACGCTTCGCAGGCATGGAAGCCAGGCAAGCTGAAAGGGGACAGGTGCGTCCTCGGCAAATATACAAAACACTTGTAACTGCCGTGCTGCCTAGCAAGGATTTATGATTAATTTATGTACACATGGCTGTGTGTGTTTTCACATATGTGTGCGAGACAACGACAACGACAACGACAATGGGTGACTGTAACGATGGCAAAAACTTAATTAACTCATTACATACGCAACGTTTTAATCAGCCAACGAGCCGACACGGCCAATGGAACAAGGAACAACGGAAGCGAGCAAAAGAAATGAAAAGCTGCCAGCGCTTGACATGCTGACACCGCTGCCAGGAGCTGGGGCAGGAGCGGGAGCAGTAGTCGAAGAATCTGGGGGTGGTCTTCCGCCTGCTTCTCGTCCCCGTGAGCTGCCAATCGACCTCTGGCGCAGTGCAAATTTAAAGCAGCCTTTGACTGCAATTAGTGGCCGCCTCGTTTGTCTGTCCCGCATACACACGCAGATGGGCTTAACTGTATCCCAAGGATATGAGCTCGCAATTCTCGCTGTTCGCAAGTTGCGTGCCTGGCTCTTTCCTTTGAGCCGGGCCGGGTGCAAAAGGGCGAAAGCAATAACCTGAGCGAACCTCGGCGATTGATTTACAATAACGGCAACCACTCGAGTCGAGTTGAGTTGAGCTGCCTCGGTAGACTAAGCCGCGCTGTTCTGCTCTGCCGCTGCGATTACAATGGGCTCATTAACGGTGGCGTATACGCAATTTCCAATTAAATAAAAAGTGGCCACGCACACACGTACCTGAGCACTGAGGGAAAATTTGCTTGGTTGACCAAGGTGTTAATTAGTTATGGGGGTAAAATATTATACAAATATGATGTCAAAAAAGACTCGCCTTTAAATGCTTATTATGAAAATATATGCTTTTCAATTTTAGATGAAAAAATATTTTGTAAAATAAATATAGAAATATTTGATATACCTTTTAATATTCCTAGAATTTCCCTAATTTTTTTCACTGCACCAATGCGTACATTTGTAAATGCGAACACGCAGAGATTTACTCGTTCGGTTTGTGTTTTTAAAAGGCCAACAGGCCGCACATCACAACGATTCAACTTGCTCAGTCAACGCTCCTCCGCCACCCGGGTCCTGCCACGTCTCCATCAGTTCCGCTGGCTCTGGGAAATTCCTTTTAATATTTATTTAACACAAAAGCTTTCCGCATTTCGCATTTTGCCTTCGCTGCGGCCACGACGACGACGACGACGACGACGTAGCCGTTAATTTTTCGCTTTGCTTTTCATTTTCGCAAAATTACCGGAAATGTTAATTTCTGCACGTGCAGCAGGCAAGGCCGTCGGCCGGGGGGAAAAGGATGATGAGGGGTTGTTTTGGGGGTTGGCCCGCCCATCAGCCGCGCCCAACGGCGATGTCAGCCTCGAATGTCGTCGTCGTCGTCGCCGTCAGTGGGCCCCAGCTGAATAGTGCTAATTATTTAGGGTAAGAATTCTCTGTGTGCTTGTACGCGGGGTGTTAGGGGTGGCTGGGACAACCCCCCCGAAAAAGGCCCCATTGCATTGGCCCTTAACCCATTACCACCCCACGTGCGTCGCCGGGCTTTGGCTTTGGCTTTGCCTTTGCCAAGTCTTGGCTGTGAGTTTTCGGAGCTCAGCGCTGAGCTGCCACAAGAGCGCACGAAGGACAACGAAAGCGACGAGGAGCAGCAGCCCCATGCCACCCAAGGCACCATCCCCAGCATTCCCTCCTCGTCAACCCTTTTGCCCCCATAGTTCCTTCACAGTCGCGACTTTTTTCTGTGCCAAAGAGACAAAGCACACAAAAATAATAATAAATGATTGCAATTCGTGCGGGTGTGTTAGTCTTAGTTTGCTTGCTTTGCATGCGAGTTTGCGGCTGTGTGTGTGAGTACACTCTAAGAATATTTACTACTTGGGTTTAGAATTAACAATAATTGTAAAAAATATTTGTTTCCTTTAAGGATTATGATTTTGAAATAATATTTAAAAGGCTGAAAATTTTGATATACCCCCAAGTTGCTGTTGATTTTCTGCTCTATTATTTTCTGTACAATTTCTCTAGTGTGTATGGTGGGTATGTAAAAGTGTGGTTGGGTATCCTGCCCATCACCCGGTGCACTTGTGTTTGTGCAGTCTGCATGACGGCGAGCGGCTTTGAATTTGTGCATGTGTACATGATGTTCGGCCTGATGATGGGGCCAGAAGAACCGAGCGCGCAAAGTTTACTTAGATGAATGGGTTAATTAGTATTAATGGGAACATTCTTGGCGGGGTGAGTAGGTGAGGGGGCAGGGGGCATGGCACACAGTTGGCAAAGTTTTGCGCGACGCTTTTGAAAACTAATACAGAGTCCGCTGAAGACTCGGCAAGTTTTGTCATCGCTTCCCGCCAGGCAGCCATTCTTTGAACCCATCAATCTGCGCGGCTCCTTTGTGATTTCAATTAACTTATCTCTGCTTATGCAGCATAAAATTATATATGAAAAGTTCTCTTTCCCTGGGACTTGACGTTTTTCCTCTCTCGTTTTTTTGTGAATATGCATTAAAGCACTGCGTCAGCGCTGGCAATAAATTGCGAAATAAAAGCGCATGACTTGGGATTCTCTTTTGATTTGCGTTTTTATCTGGCACATATTTTGTGCGATTCACGATGCGCCAGCGGCAAGTGGCAAGTGGCAAGCAGCAAACCCTTCGCCGAAAATCTGTGAAAATCTGCGAAAAAACCCCGATACTCAACTTGGCACTCTCTCTTTCCTTCTTTTTTGCAGAACAATTCCACATCTTTGTCGGCGACTTGAGCTCAGAAATTGAAACTCAGCAATTGCGCGAAGCATTCACACCATTCGGCGAAATCTCGTAAGTATTAAAATGCAAATTTTCCATTTGCCAGTTAACTGGAAATTGCCTTTCACCCGTTCTCCATTCTGCAGCTTTTATTTCTCCCACTTTCCCTGGCAACCATTTTCCCGTCACACATTCCCTGATTATTGGCAGGCGCGTGTGGAGGCTCCGGCTTTCCCATAAAAAATTCATAACCGAGCGACAAAAAATGAATTTATGCAAATGCCACTTTGGGCGAACTCTTTTCTCTGTCTGTAAGTGTCGCCCCGAAAGGCGGAAGCGTAGTGGAGCCATTCAAATATTTAAGTTGCTATTTTTCGGCTTGAAAAGGCAAAGTCACTAGCCCACCCACGACCACTTACCGCCTCTCCCGTGGCAACGACAGCATCAAAAACTTGGCTTAATTAACTTCTGTTTAATCGCAAAGTTTCGAGTCAAAATGTTAGTCCGTCTCTTGGGAGCAGCTCCTCTTCCCAGCTACCAGCTACCAGCAAAGGGAGGCCCTGCGGCGGCTTATCAAAAATTACGCCAAAGTATTTGATTTTCGGATTTGCCGCTCCTCTGAGTCGCGAAGCGGGGGCTCCAGTCAGCCAGTCCATCAAGCAATCTGCTCAGCTCATCTTCCCGCCGATGGCCAATTTAAATTTTAATAATTTGAAAATCATTCTAATGACTCTGGTCCTGATTGGGCTAAAGGGTTCGTCTGATTTGTTAATGAGCTGGTCATGTTTTCGCTTAAATCTCTAGGAAAATCAAGACAGTGATGACCAACTTGCTGACTAAGCTAAACAGAGTCTTAAATATACAGAAATTATGAAGTTTAAGGAAAAAGAAAATTGCTAAATTAACTCACAAATCATTAACAAATCATATGATTATATTTTGACCCGGAATGTGATACCTTAACATCACTGACTGTTGACAGCCGGTATCGATGGCTACGCATTTAAGGCCTATTGAGCAATCGATTGGCACCTTTGTGATAGCTATCGCTGACATCATTATCACCGATACTCCTCAGCCCACGTCGCCGGCTGATTATCTGCCGGGAACGGAATGCCTCGGGATGGGAAGTGGGCTGGGAAGGTGGGAAGTGCCGCCGGTTGCTGCTGGCTTAAAGAACTTTATTTCTTTGGTTTTTCTTTTGGGGCCCGAGTCGATCTGCTAGCCGACATGTCAAAACGCTTAACGCACAAAGTCGGCAGGATTCGGTCGTGCGGCTCCCAGGGATCAAGATGTCCCCTCTCCGCCTGTCAAAACTTTTATGCGTGCCTGGCCTTGTTTGCCCTTTTTCTTGGTTTATTTTTTTGTTTTTCCTTTTTTTTTCTTTTTGGCTCTTGGTTTCCGTTCTTTCTTTTTTTTTTTTGCATTGTGGCCCGGCTTTTGGTGTTGCCTGGTTTTGGCATTATGTTTGGGCCCCGACGCACTTTTGTTTCGTTTTGTTAAATGCGCGGCGCGTGTGAATATTTAATAAGTCCTGGCAACAAGCCCCCGAAGCCAAAGCCGGAGCCAAACCCCGGCGGGTCTCCCGGCATTTTACTTATAATAATCATAAAAAAAAGTGGCCGGCCAGCGTCGCCAACTTCGCCGCCGCTGTGGTTTATGCTTCATAAATGAAAAGTAAACTGCCGGACCGGGGGTAATTGCCAAAGTTTTCTGGCAGCCCGGTTTAGTGCGGTGTTGAGGCCCCAATTGTCCAAATGAGAAGTCGTAGAGCCGAAGCTGGGGGAAATCAATTGGAGACCCCGGAGCTGGAGTCGGGTCCGGAAGTCGCCCAATTGGCACAAGTGACCAAAACGAGCCGGCCCCTCACTGTAATGGCCGTAGTTCGATTTCCAGGGGCGAGTCACGGAAGATCAACAGTGGTTGGGATAAAATAAAAATTCATCAAAACTTTCTCTTTATCTTAAAGTCCGGACATGAGAAGAGATGAGTCGTTTAAGCCGCATGGCTTCTTGGCAGCTCGGCAGCCTCCCCAAACTGCAAGATAAATAAAAACTTTCCAGCATGAGGTCAGATTTCTAATTTCCGAATTACAAGGAGCCACGCCCACGCCGGCAAACTCAGACGGAATATATTTGTATTTTGTACTCGAAGGGAAATATTTGAACACGTCGGGCAGACCGAGACAAAGAGCAGGACTTGGGGACTTGGGGACCCCGAAAGAGATGACTTTATGAGGAATTTGCATAAATTTTAAAGTTTGCCAGCACACTTCCGTTTGGAACAGGGTGGCTTGGCGGTCGCAAAAATACATTTAAGACTTAAGAAACTCAGTTGCAGGCCTTTAATGTTTACATTTCGTGTTCTTCTCTTATTTTTTCAGGGACTGCCGCGTGGTGCGCGATCCACAAACCCTGAAGTCGAAGGGCTATGGTTTTGTGTCCTTCATCAAGAAATCGGTAAGAACTGCCAGCGGCATTAGCATATTTAAGTGCATATTTATGCAGTCGTGCGCAGGCTCTTTATTCAGACTTTGTCAATGCACTGAGAAAAAATTAAGCCTTGTTTTGATTTATTTTTAATAATATTTAAGAGACTTACATGTAGCAGGATCCTTGATCCTTACTTTGGCATCTAGTAATTATATTTATAAGTTACATGTAGTTTTTTAAATTATATTGGTAAAGTTAAAATCATACTTTATTATATCTTTAAATTTCCATTAAAATAATATAAAAAAAGTACAGAAATGACACTTCCAAAGCGATAGTTTTTTCTCCGTGCTCTCTTTATTCCGACTCTGTTTCTGACCATGTCTCTGTCTTCATTATCGCCCCGCAGGAAGCCGAGAGCGCCATTACGGCCATGAATGGCCAGTGGCTTGGCTCCCGTTCAATCCGCACGAATTGGGCCACACGGAAACCGCCGGCGAGTAAAGGTAAGGAAATCATGAGTGTCACCCCAGCCGGCAGGCCAGCGGAGCTTCCGGTGTGCGTACACCCCGGAGTCCAGACCTGAGCCAGAGAGCCGAAGCCCGAGCCAGACATGAAGGCAGTCGACGACGCGTCGGTCTTATTACAGGAAATTATGGCAATGAATGCCAAAGGTGGCCTGACACAGGCATTGTGCCAGGGAGGCTGCGAAATACGGGAAGGGGATGGGATGGAGGGATTTTCCAGGCGGGTGGGAGAAATTCAGGAAAACCTCGCGCTATTTATAAACGTCGTACAAATTTTCTGGCAGATTATGTTTTCTTAATATTTGTCCTTTCTTAACCGCACGCGCTTAATTTCCGTAATGGGCTGTACCCAATTTGGTTTAAACTTTTTCAATTAGTCGCCAGGCGCCGCAGCGCCGACCCAAAAATATATAAAAACCATCTAGAGGCATTCAATTAGGACCGGCAAATCAATTTTCATTTAGGCCTCGTGGCACGCCCCCCAATTTATGGAGACGGCTTGGGTTCCTTTTCGCTTGGCGCCCCTTTGGTTTCGTTGTCAACCGCACAGACATCCGATTGTAGCCGTAACCGTAACTATATACTTAGCCGGGGGCGTAATCATTATTAACAGCGTACAAACATGCGCGGGGCTTCCCTCGTTTGTCTTTCATAAATCAAAACTTAACGCATATTTGCATGTTTTAACATAATTTTTATTTGTTAGACACACACACACACACACACACTGCCGAGCACTGGGGCCCGACCAAATCAGATAAATAAATTTGGCCAACACGAAACTATTATCATAAAAGGCGCACACACAGACGGGGGATATTTCCCCGGTTATACAACAAACATTTGGCATTCTTCAAGTCAAACTCCCACACACCCGCACACCCAGGCAGAAGAGGGAAACTACATAGTTGGAGTCAAGGTGGAATTTATCGTGCAGAGGCCCGAAAGTAGGGCAAGGGTTCGGGTTCGGGTTGGGGTTGGGCATCCGAATATAATATTTTCCCTTTGCATTTATATTGTTGTCATAAAAAACGCCTATGAAAGCTTAAGCGTATTTTTATTGGTCTCATTGTTTATTTGACTGTGTCACGGTTTTGTCTGTTCCATTCTATTTTGCTCTGGAGCCGAATTACCGGGCGGTAGTTGGGGAGCCTGTAATACAAGTTATTATTAGCAATTTGACAGAGAAATAATTTTGATTTTTTGATCGCCTCGAGGACTGTGGGGAGCTGAGGGCTGAGTCGGCACAAAAAAAAAAAATCAAAGGGACAGCCAAAGGGTTTTATGTTCCGCTCACATATGCAGGGTGTGTATTGCAAAGGGGTAAAAAGGCAGAGGGGCCTGGCCGTGGGTTTTACGGCCCCGCCTAGTTGTTGCTGCTGCTGCTGCTGCTGCTGCTGGCAAACTTTACGATTTGTAGCACTCAACTCATTTCGCATTTGGCATTCGCATTACTTCATGTTTTACGCAGCCACTTTGCTCGATTCTTTTGGCAATCCAGCCGAGTTGGCCCGGCATTTTTATGTTTTAAGCAGGCTGCACATTTTATGTCCGTCCGCGTTTAGTGAGCCACTCATGTGCCGGGCCAGCGTGTCTCTGCCGGCTGCCAGCCCCATTGTTGCTAGAGATTTACGATCCGGCGCAATTGCGCATTTTACAGTTGTGACAATTTTGGCGACGCTCTGCAATTTCGTGCCGGGCTAAAAGTTTCCTCCTCCTTTCCCGGCACAGCGTCCTTCGTCGATTTTCCCCGGGTTTATAACAAACGCATTTGCCGCGGCCCTTTTTTTTATGGTCCCCTTTCCATCGGAAAGGGAAAGTTTTTCACAAAGTTCCACCTTTTGTCAGCCGCCGAACTTCACTCTATTCCAGTGCATGGCCATAAATAAGGCCCGGAATACCTGCAAGCTCATTATGGTAATAACTTAATTAACCAGAAACAATATGCCGACGACAGCGGCGCACAAAGACGTCGACGATGTTGTATGACAAATTTCTTTGCGAAAACTATTTGACTTTTGACTCGGAATGTGGGCTCTGTGTGGCATTTGGGAGGCGCTTTATTAGGGGACCGGGAGGAAAATACCTGCGGAAGTCAGAGTTACATGCCCTCGTTACCCGAGAGTTTCCAGTTGACGCAATAAATCAAAATTTTATGCAGAGTTGCGCACAATTAAGTAAAAGTTTAAATGCCTGTGGATGCGTTTTGTGGATGGGAAAATGTCACTAAAAGCGGATAGCTGCGTGAGTGTTTCAGGAAAATGTAGTATATATATTTCTCTGATGGGAAAATTAAATATTGCACAATTTAGCACCTGAAATATTTTCTAGAAACAAATTTAATAAGTCTTATTTAATGAAAATTTATGTTTGGTTAAAGATAGGGGAAAGAAAACAGTTCAAAATAATTTCCAAAAAGATTATAGTCAAATATATATTTAAAGTACATGTTAATTTTGGTTTTGCGAGCTTTCAAATTAGCGCTTTGCCACGCCCATGCGAGACATCTGCCCCCTTGGCACTCGGCACTTCGTCGAAGCCACGCCCCCATGAACGAGCATTTCCATGCATATTAATTACTTTTGAATTTCCTCAAGTGCCGGCCACGTCCTCAAGGCTCATGTTGTTTTTGCCACCGCCACCGTTGCTGCGTGTAAAAATGTGAATTATTTATGTTAATGATTTGGTGATTATTTCATGATTTAGTTTTACATGCCTGTAATTGCTCATTAAAATTTCAAATCGTCGGGAAAAATGGGAGCACCTGCCAGCCAGTGGCACAGCCAACGCCAACGCCGCCATGGCATTCGCTATTTGCCCCCATAATGGCCCTCGGGCTGACCAGACTTCAATTATTTGTGTCTGCCCGCCCTCAGGAATGAAATGCGAATGGGAATGGGGTCCTAGGTCCTGGGTAGCGGGTTCCTGGGAATGGGAATGCACATGGTTTGTCGTAGACAAAAATGTGCGATAATTATGGCCACGCTGGCGCACTTACATGGGGCCGAAAGTGCTTTAATTTGCTGCGGACATGAAACGAGAGCCGGCCAAGTTGGCCAAGTTAACCAAGTTGGCCGCGTTGGCCGCGTTGGCCGAGTTGCCTCAAGGCTAAGCACGTAGGGCGTGCGGCTGGGCTCGTTGGCTGCATTTTCAAAATTTAATTACACCCATTTAATAGCGTAAAAAAGAAATTAGAGAAAACAAAAAGTGGAAATAATACGGGAAAAAATGGAGGGGCACAAACACAAGGTAGAGTGCAAATTAGTGAAACATGGCGCTGCAAAGTATGCAATGTTCCTTTGCATGCGACAGGCGAGTGTGTTGGCTGTGGTTGTTATTTAGTCTAAGTGTATGTGCTGAGTGAGTGTGTGTGTGTGTGCGTGGCCAAAGCGCATACATTTGTGGCAAAAGCTTTCAAAAGTATTTGCGAGCTTGTTAGTTTTTCGTCCTTTTTCGGTGCACCCTCGCCACCGAACTTTGATTGTTGTTTCAGCCCCAAATGCGTTTGTGTGTGTGTATGTGTAGAAGATTGTGCACTGGGAAAAATAAATATAAATTAAGGTGAAACAATGAACCTAAAAATTAGTTGTTTTTTTCTAAAAATCTTCTTAATTTCAATAATTTTAAAAATAATTTAATTTAAATGACTTCAAATTTCAATTAAAACTTTTGATTTTGTTTACCAAATTTCTGTTTAGTATTTTTGTTGTGTGTCCTGCTGCTGTGCGTGTGTGTGTGTATAGCAATCCTGTTGCATGTCATTGAGCCATATTTTTGTGTGTTTCTTTGGCATGTTCGCTGCGCAGTCGAAAGCAAAACAAAAAGCAGCCACACAAATCCAGACATCCTGCAATGGCATTTTGATGGCCTGCCCAGGAAGGAGAACGGGGGGGCGGGCTAGCTGCCATTAACAGCCTATGTTAAGTGGGCTGAAACAATTGCGACTGACTCGGCTTCCTGATCCACAAAGAGCGTAGGAACAACCCACTCCAGATTTGCCACACATCGATCTATGCATCTTTGGGCTGTGTCATTAGGGTCTAATCCCTGGCCGTCGGCATGGCCGAACAATGCATGGAAATGCTGCCAGAAACTAAACAAAGACATAAACACGCGAAGCTGACATTATTTTTAAAAGTGCAAATTTAGTTTTAACCTCAAAGGAAGTAATTAGTGTAGCTTTTGCATACAAATACGTGCATACATGGCGTATGCGGAACGACAATCAGGACAACGGCAATGTGGGGTCGAATCGGGCCATTACTGTGTATATGCACGTGCAAGTGTAAGTGTATATGTTTATGCGGTGGCCCGAGCATACAGTGAGTGCAAAAAGTATGCACGGCGACAATAAAACGGCATACGAAATATGTATATCCACAAAATACGTATAATAAAAAATGCAATAACAACCGCAACAATTTTAAATATGCAACGGCAGCGGCAACAACAAGAAAGCAGCGGTAAATGGTGTTGCCACCCCCTCTCAACACAACACACCTCCTCGCACACGCACACAGACACACGGGGCCCTACACGAGCGCCGTATGTGGGAACCGCACGCACACAAGCATATTGACTAAGTGCATGCGGTTATTTTAATTACCAAAACGTTGCCCAGGCAGCTCTCGTTGCGTTGTTGTTGCGGGTAAATCCGTTAATTAATTTGCATATTAATCATGCAGTCGGGGAATAAAAACCAGGGCATTCCTTGCTGAAAAAACGGCCAGCCATAAATTGTCGTTCGAGGCGGCAACATTAAAACGAGATCCATCAAAATGCACTGTGTAACCCCGGGATTCCCCGCTCTGCTCTCCGTCTCGCCCCCGCAGAGAACATCAAGCCGTTGACCTTCGACGAGGTCTACAATCAGAGCAGTCCCTCCAATTGCACCGTGTACGTGGGCGGCGTCAACAGCGCCCTCACCGCCCTCAGCGAGGAGGTGCTCCAGAAGACATTCGCCCCCTACGGCGCGATACAGGAGATCCGCGTCTTCAAGGACAAGGGATATGCCTTCGTGCGGTAAGTTATATCAATAAATTACTCGAAAACTTCTAAAGATCTTACCGGGAGATAATTCACGATTTATCCTTCGTTTTCGCCACAGCTTTTCCACCAAGGAAGCCGCCACTCACGCCATCGTGGGCGTTCACAACACCGAGATCAATGCCCAGCCCGTGAAGTGCTCGTGGGGCAAGGAGAGCGGCGACCCCAACAACGCGCAGACCATCGCCACCCAGGCGCTGAACAGTGCCGCCGCCGCTGCCGCTGGCTTCCCGTACGGATTGGGTGCCACAGCCGCCGCTGCTGCCTATGGCCAACAGCTGGCTGCCACGGGCTGCTGGTACTCGCCCACGCCCACCTACCAGGCCTCCTCGGCCACAGCGGCCGCTGTGACTCCGGCGGCGGCCAGTGCAGCCGCCGTGCAGAACCAGTTCCTGCAGGGCATCCAGGGCTACCACTTTGGACAATACGGCGGATACCAGCAGGGTTACATGGGGTGAGTAGGGATTTTTCGATTAAATATAATTAGTATAAATAGTATTATAAAATCTACTCAGTTTTTAATTTTTATTATTTTAATAAACATACTAGTTAGTCTAGTTAGTTTTTCGCGTTTAGAATACCTTAATTTTCCTTTAAAAATGAAAGGTAATTAAGATACAATATATATTTAAGAACATGTCGTAGTAGAAGCTTTTCCTTTTCCCTCTGTGCACGAAGAGGAACTCAGTGCGACCCGCTTCAGTTGTGTACTTTGTGCAATGATTGAACCGCCACCGGGGATCGGCAGCAACAACAAGAGGAACAGCTGAACACCAGAAGCGACACCAACAGCAACAGCAACAGCAACACCGACTACGACAACTACAACGACAGCATGACGGATGGCTGAATTCATTTGCTAATTGCGAAAGTTTTTCATTTGCACCGTCGTTCATCTGCGGCCGTATGAAATACATTTCCGCGTCCGTCGGGCTGTCAACATAACGTGCTATTTGCATCGCATTCGCGTAAATTTCGTTTTCCGCCCCCTTACTCGCATGTCCTGGCTTTCGGTGCCAGCATTCCCGCTCCTCCCTACGTCCGTGGTAATTGTGGCGCACACCATGCTCCAGGGACTTGCCATGGACGGATCAGCGAGTGTAGTTAATGCGGCAGCAGTTATGCACTTGAAAAAACTAGAAACACAACAGAATTTAGAATGAAATATATAAATTTTTATTTGTAAATATTACTTTCTTTAATTTCTTGTAGAAAATATACACCTTAAATAGTTAAATCAGTTTTACTAGTTTTCTCACCGTGTACTCATATTTGGTTTACTACACTCATTTCAGCATGGGAGTGCAGATTCCGGCCACCTGGCAAGGCGTCACCCAGGCACAGATCTCACCTGCCCAGCAGATGGCAACGGGCGTGGCTGGGACCGCCATTCCGCAGGCCGCCGGCGTAGTGGCCTATCCGATACAGCAGTTCCAAGTGAGCCCACAGGTACGTGTCCCCCAGAAGATATATGCTCAGAAACAGATACAGATACCGGCGGCACTGGTTCAGATACACAGATACTCTTGAACGCTGCCCGCCGACACATTGAAACATTTTTCGTGCATCTCTCCTGCGTTTGTTGAAAGTTTTGAATGTATTTTGGATTCGATTCGTTGGGTTCGTTAGTGTGCGATGGGTTGTTTGTTCTGCAGCTGTGTGCACTCGATATGCATACATATTTCCGGCTGCTATCAAAATATTCCATCGCCATCCGAATGCCTTTGCCTGCTAATGTTATTCTTTTGCATTTGAATATCGAATGTGGGTGGAGACAATTGTAATCTGTCAATATGCATGCATGTTTTTGATTAAATAAGCGCCTGCCCAAGGAAGGCGAGCTAAAACAATTCAATTTCGAATATTAAAATAAACAATTTGCTTTATGAACATTTATTTAGATTTGCCTGTATTGTTTTTTCAATTTTTTCGGTAGTAAAATATTAAGGGTTTTGCCCAGCGCCTGTGTTTACATTGCATGAATTGCTTGATAATCGTTGCTATCGTAAATTCGGTGCCATATGCAGCGGCTAAACTTATATATTTCAGCATTAGCGTTATCCTTTGAGTGCTCATTGTGCCTGCCATATGCGTGTGTAGTGTTTGCCAATTTGTTTGTGCGCTTTATTTGTTAATCTCCTGTGTGTTCGCATTATTCAAAACTCTGTGGCCGGTGAACGGGGAAACCGAATTTATTATTGCCTTTCAAATTAGTTGTTGTAAAAGGGGGAAATCCGCCATTGCTGCACACACTTTTTCTGCATTACAATTACTTTTATTCCGACTACTACTTTTTTCCAATTCTTACTAACACCCATATTATTTTTTAAGGTTTATCCTTTACTCTTGCAGGCACAGTAAACGCAAAAGCCAAATACCGAAATCCAAACCAAAATTTTTAAGTACAGCTGCAATTTTCTGAAACAGAAACAAAACCAAACCGAGCTGTAAATACAATGCGATGCGCAGAACACAAATTGCAAAACAATTGATGGCAACTCGAAGTTTGGCGATTTTAGAGAGCTGCACCCCAGAAACAAGCAAAAGCAAAGCCAGGCAAAAGCAAAAGCAAAAGCAACAGCGAATGCGAAACCCTAACCAAAGCTAAATGAAAATTACACAGCCACGACACACCCCATATTAATATATATATATACACACTAATTATATATCTAAATATATAACTAGAGCATAGATATCTGCGAGGCCGGACCAGGCAAACAATTATTATGTATATGCAAAAAGCTAAGAAGCGAACAAAATATTTTAAACCCTAGTTGCTTACACCAAAACACAAGCACACAGACACAGACACAAACACCACCACCAGAACATCGTCACACCGACAGCCCGCAAACATATTTTAATGCTTTATGTAAATGTGTGGGAGCATAACGCGTATAAAAAAATAATAACAATAATTAATTGAAGGCCAACATGGCGTACACAAATAAAAAAGGGGAATACAATTTGGTCCAGGGAGGACGCGAATCGAGAGGGTTGTAGCAGCCTAAATCAAACACTCACCCTCACACATTCCTGCAGTCGCGTCATTAAATTAAAATAAACATAATTAAAAATGCGTTAAAATTAATTACGCGCTCGCACACACACATGCGAAAATATTTGAGCTTGTGTGTGTGTGTGCGTGTGCGTCGGTAGACGGGCAAACAAACAGCTCTGCAGCCCCCCATTAACCACTACCCCCTTCATCCTTCTCACAGCAGGACCCGCATCATTTTGTATTGCCTACTTTTGTGCGCTTTTTGGTTTTAGCTTAGCACACCCCCAACCACACACGCCGACACTCACATAGCACTAGTGCCTATAACTATGATAGATGACGTGGATATTTTAGTGAATATATCGCTTAGAAACAACTGCCAAAATCGGGCCACTCGCCATGTCCTGCTATCATTTCCTATCGAATGCAACTGAAAGTTCACGCACTCACACCGATGCAACAATCGTTCTTTGATTTGTGATCGATCAGCAGTCGAAAATCGAAACAGGTTCCTACACACGCACAGAAACACACGAACACAGTCTCAGTCTCACAGCACTCGCAGTTCGAACTTCAAAGTATCTGAGTACAACTATGAAATACAAGTCCAGGAAGATCAGAGTCCAGCCACCCTCTCTCTCTCCCCCAGCCTACTTGGCGGGAATAAGCAGGACCTAGTGCAGGTGTTTAATTTGCTTGAAACTCGCCTCCCCTTACACACAACAACCTAAATTTTCGCATCACTTTCAACAAGCCAAACGAGAGCCATGTACAAAGCAGCCCCAGACGATACCGCAAAAATGTTTCAAAAATATTTCCCTCCAACAAATATAGCCCAGAATAACCCCCTGCAAAAATCTAAAAAACAACAACAATCACTCTCGTTATAACCACTGTACATGATGCGTTTATGGTTTTATTTCAGTTGCCAGAAGAGGAATGGTTAGCTGCAAATTTGTTGTGTTAGTTCACTGTTGTTTAGGCCAAACGAGAGCGAAATCGATACGAAATCGATAAAGACGGAAATGCATCCCATACCAAACTGAAACCGAACCGATAACCAAACAGAATATCCAAGTAGCTAAAAATATATATAAATACGGTAACATATAGAGAGAGGTCAACTCCCCTACACAAGTAAAATATATTGAAAACAATCAAAGTATGCCATCGAATGATATTAATTGATATTAGCTAATCGAGCATAGCCGTAATAAAGTAGATATTATCGCCTAATCATATAAGCCAATAAACACACTTGCAGCCCAGCCAGAGACAGACAGTCTAACGAATTACGTGTATCCAGGAGGCAGTGAGAGCCAGGACCCTCGCAGACACACACGAAACTGACAACACAGACACAATACCTAACGGCAAGCATTAATCAACTTATAGACGACACACGCACACGGGGACACACGGAGATCGAGCAGGAGCTATCCGGGACACTCGAGGCCACAGACGGCAGAGTTTCGAGAGGCAGTAGCAGTACATTAATGTGAAACATAAAAATAGTCGTACGAGGAATAAAACTAAATGTAGAGTATATATAAATGTAAAGTGGTAAAGCATAGACATAGCGATGGTTGATAAGTACATAGAGTATACAGCGTATGCATTAAACGAACCTGCTTATATAACACTCACACACACACACATACACTCGACGACCGTATTGATAGGAAATACCCACACTCACACCTCTCAGAGACACTCACGCGCTGACACCGAGCGCAGGAGAAAAACTAATGGGAGCATCGTATGGTAAATTATATATTAATTGTATATTGTGTTGTCTGCGTTCGATGATAAATCACAACTAGATGTTCAAAATGGAAGCCAATCGAAGCGGGGGCATCCACAAACAAACAAACAAAAGAATACCCAAGTAATGGAAATAGCAATACAATACTCATACGTAATCGCATTCGCAATCGCCACTCGCAACCAGCAAATCGCCCTCGTTCGAACCGGACAATTAAGCCACAAAGGACGAATACTTGATTTGCATTTGACACGCCCCAATCCCCCGGCGACTGGCAGGCAGGCAGCGTGGAATTTGTTATGTCATTTTTTAGTGGAATTTTTTTGCAGCTAGCGGAGCCCAGCATTTAGCTACGTGGGTGTGGCCCGAACACCAGTAAAAGTAAATGTCTATCGATAATACCCCCCCACACTGTGTTAGTTGGTAGAATGCGCTCACTCAGTATGATCACCGAATTTTAGCCAGGATCAGAGGATCACAGGACACGTACACAACCGTACATACCCGTACCCATAGCCGTAGTCAGTAGCGGCAGTCGTACTGTATATTTAAATGTTTTTAGCACTAGAATTTAGAGGAACTACGAGGCGCGAGGCAAGCGACTTAGATGTAGATGTGATTTTAAAGAGGGCGGGATTGGGTCATCATGATGATGCAATTGAAGCTGACAAATGCATTTTGTGTTGTTATTTTATTTTCTAGAAATTGTGTTAAGAGGGAGAAGGCGAGAACAAAATTTGAAATGTTGTTGACCAAACGAAAAAAAAATAAGAAAGAAAATAATAAAACCAAAATAATAAACCGAAAACAGTTTTGCAGAAAACAAAATTTTGGATAGGAAAAAAAAGAAAAAACGAAGAAAAAACCGAACATTTATAAGAGAAACAGTTTATAGTTAAGGCAAAGGAAAAAGAAAACAAAAAAATATTATCGGTTTGTTTGTTAATGTTTGCGCTACATATCAGTAAAGAGTTAAAAGGGGTAGTTGGCACGTAGAAATAGTGAAGAGTTGGAAACTAAATAAGAATAAAACTGCGGAACGTGAAGAATCTAACAAGCTGACAAAGACGACGAAGTAAATAATATTAAAATATAAAGAATATATGATTAACAGCTGTAACTGTATGTATTTATGTTGTGTAACTAAGCGAAATGTGCTAAGTCATTTATATGCGTCTATATATATATATATACAAAGTATTTATACACAAGAAACCCACGCCACAGAAACAGCCGAGGAGCTAGCAACCCTGGTAGAAGCATTCGGTCTTAAGGAAACCAAAAATAAAACACTACGAGCGATCTGTAGCTGCACTATAAAGCCCGATCGATGATAATTATTATTATTATTACCACTCAGCAACTCAGGTTCTGTTCCGATCAAACCAGTTAGAGTCCATTTCCGCCATTAGTCAAACATAATTCAATTCCGCGTCGCTCGCTTTGAGTTACTAATTTGGTTAGAGTTCAAAGCCGACCGCCACCACTGAAACGATTGCAGTTATTAACCATAAACTACAATTACCAATTAGTCAATTCAAAGTGTAATTAACTGGTGTGCAGGATACAGGAGCAGTTAGCTAAATTTTACCACACGCAACGCGACAACGGTGGCACATAGCATTAATTAAACCAGAAGAGAGACCGGAGCGAACGGAAAACAAATTTTAACGAGATCAAGTTGCAGCCAGGCGAAACCGAAAATCAATCAAATAAAGTATTATCTAAGCTACAAAGGAGTACACAGATTATATATATATTCTATACCGTATATATTTACATGCAGGCAGACCGACCCTCTAGGTAGAATGGCAGTGCATACTATCCATCTGAGTTCTGGGCGTGTTTCCAACTGGGGTTGGGAGCCACAGATCATCGGAACGGGGGAAGTATAATTTCCAGCGGGAAACCCAATATTATTTGTAAATCGAGCAGAGCAAAATATAAGCCATTAAAGTAAAGTCCGAGTAAACTAGCCACGAGCACCGTTGGAACCAAGCAAAATCCATTTAATCCAGGATATTTTTGTGTGCAATAAACCAGACGGATTGCAGGAGACGAGGGCATGTTATGCAATTAAAATTACACTAAGATTGTAAACAAATCAAATGCAAATGTAGAAAAAATCAAACGATGAGCAAACAACCAAAAGCTGCTAACAAAACAAACATCAAAGGAAAAATGAAAGCTAAAACCAGAAAAGTTTTGAAAGGCATTCGACACGAGGACAGGACAACATTCACACTGACACGCAGACACAGGCCACACAGGACACAGAGTAAACACACACTTACACACACACACACATTGCATAAAACAGATATCGATATATATATACAGACGTAAAATATGATAAGTAAATAGCAAATAACTAAAGTAAACAAAGTATAGATATCGACTGCAGTATTGCAAATATTTTGTAGAAATTTAAGCATGTTTGAGTGTGTTTTAGGACAAGGACTAGAAAACACAAAGACGAAAGGCAAACAGAATGAAAAAATCGAAAAACATTGTAGCGGAATGTGAGGGCCGAACAACATAAACAAACAACCAAACAAACAAACAACAACCACAGCAAGAACAAAGCCGAAAATTGAAAACCTAATGCATAAGCTAAGTATTAAATATACACTATATATATATACGTATATATACATATATATATATATATATATACATACAACTTAAATACGGCATCAGAAATCACACAAAACATACACCCAAACAAACGGCATTTGCATAAGAAAACACACACAAGTGAAACAACGTAACGAATATTAAAAGAGTTAATCAAATTAAGCATAACAAAAAAATTCAAAAGGAAAATATTTATAGTTGAGAAACAATGAAATAAAAGCGAGGGGAATTTGGTTGCGTATTTGTATACCAACGCACCAGAGAACTCCAACAAAAAAGCAAAAAAAAAATACAGCTAGCTGCGAAATGCAAGCGAAATATTATACAACAATGTCAGCGGAGCACAGTGGCCAGGACCTCCTCATCGGGATGATCTCGAAGGAGGAGGAGCAGGGGAGCGGATGCCACAATAAGTAGGAAAGGTTTTAGAGCTAGACGCTGGGTTGCCCACTGTTGAAGGAAGCGGAGTGCATAGAGAAATTATACTTAGGTGACACGGCAGAGAAAACAAAATGAAAAACAAAACAAAAACACAAAAATAATACAGAGACAAGAGTGTAATAACAGACAAGAGCAAAAACAAGCAAGATGGAAAAACAAAGAACAACTGCAACACAGAAATGATGAAAATAAGTAAATATACCGAATAAACAACAAAAATTATATTATGTATACATAAATATATTGAAAGAAAACAAATAAAAACGAAAAAAAAATTTTGTAAAAATAATCCGTCCAAGTTGTGTTTTCATTTTTACTTGTGGAATCTTTAAAGGTAACTTGGAGGAACTGGAAGCTGTCATTGGATATTACTAAAGGTATGAATAATACCTCAGCAGGATATAATAATAATATTTAAATTTTTTCAATACATTTTCCCATTTCTTAACCTAATAAAAACCAACACAGAATAGCTTTCTGAATTCAAAATAATACAGTTTTGATTGATTTAAAATTTGTCCTCCTGACAACAAGGCTATACAACCTTCAGATTCCAGGACTTAGCTTCCTTTCTAATTTCTTTTAACAATTTTTAACCTAACCCACGGAAATATATACGTTTTTTAAGCTTAAATTATAAGCGATATTTATTTATTTATTTTTTTTTTGCTTTATGATCCTCTCCATATGGCTGGTTCCTTATTTCCCTGGGGGCTCTTGGCCATCCCTATCTACTGTTGTTTTTTTGGCTCGCTTTCCATTTTAAACGCGCGCCTTTCCATTTACACAGGTGACATGACGAAGACGTTGTGCTACTTATGCGTATGCCCCACAGGTGAGTTCGTTAAAAACATTTATGCCCCGGATGGGGCACACACAAAAAAGTATCTGCACAAGGAGAGTCACGGGCCACCTGCCTCGCTGTTGGGCCGCCAAGGATGGATTGTCATAACAAAGGCAAAAGACAACACGTGCAACAATAACAAATCAAAAATTTACAAAAACAGAACAACGACAAAATGCTGAAGGGAAAACGGCGGCACCAGCGACCGGCAACGGAAAAGAATGGAAAAAAATGCAAAGCGGAGAAAAATGTTTTAAACATATTTTTTGCCAATTTTTTGTTTTTTTTTTTTTTGTGTCCCTTTTTAATACCTCGTAGTGTACAAGGGTATTTTAGGTTTTAGGAAATTATGAAACATCTTCATATATAGAGTCTGTGTTTATAAAATTTAGTGCAAGCGTTTCTATGAGCTGAGAACGAGCTAATGGATAGTCAAAGCGCTAGTTATTTAGAAGGATTTTTCTTTGATTTTTCCAGCAGAAAAGCTGAGTATGAAGTGGTCGTGACACTCGACTTTATGGGCTACTGACTTGTTTTTTTTTCGCGTCCTGTTCCGCATTCTGCCGCAGGTTAAAACCAGCAGACTCACACACAGATACGGGCCCCATTTATATTTATTGTATGCGTGTGGCAGTTTGGGTGTGCGAGTGTGTCTATTATCACAAGGACTTCGAGCAGAGGCACACACACAAACAGACACTCAGGAACACAGGCCCGTGTAAATGTGACTCCATGATGGCTGCATTTTTAAGCAACATATGCGTCGGGGTTTCACTTTCGATCTCACTTTCCTTGTAGGGGGAGTGTGCGTGTGAGCAAAATAATGGCGCTATGTTTGATTTGCATTGCAAATCGGAGTAATTTTGCAAAATGTCTTCCTATAAGAGAAACAATATGTTTTATTTACTTACATTTGACTTTGATTTCACTGTGTCATCCGCAACCCTCGTCTTTCTTTCGTTTGTCTCTCGGAGGCGTGCTCATGTTGGCTTGAGTTTCCCTCGCCAGAAAAAATAAGAAAGCATAAAAAGTGAAATCCAAGCCATTGCTTTTTTCAACTTTGCCCGGGCAATAGATGGGGGCTGTAGGGAAAAAATAGATTGTTTGACTTGGAAATGCTGTGTACACACGGCTAAGTACATTTTGCCAGCAAAGTTTTTCCACGGATATATATTTAGAATTTGTACGGGAAATCGCAGCTGTATTTTCGCACTGATTTGCTTATTTAGTGTCTAATATTATGCTTAATATGCCGTATTGAATTTTTGGTTTACTGCTTCAAAGAAGCAAATCTCCTGGATTTATTTATAGTCTTTAAAAACAAGCTTTGTCTTTAGTATTTTGAATATTGTTTGGTTAAATCTTGAGAAGGCTTCCAAATTGATCTTAAACATACAGATAAAAAATATCTTCCCTTATAGAACCTAAGAATGCCATTGCTACTCCTGACGGCATGTTTAGTTAATAATTCCCATGGCTGAAAGCCTGTCGCCTCCACTAAGACGACACGGGAGCAAGAAGCATTTTCTGCATAACAGGATATTTGCCGAGTATAAAGAATGTATCAGCAGCAGCTGCAGCCGGATGCCAGCAGGACGGTGGCGAGGGGGCAACAGGACGTGCAGCTGTGCGACAGAAACCGGAAATGCGCAAATAGCAGGGCACTGAAGATTTTTACGCTCAGCACGACCGCATGCAGAGCTCACTGCCAGCCGAGTGGCTCGGTCTGTACAGCATATATCCCTGCGATATTCTCATGCCAGCAGATTAGGCACTCAACAGGACGAGTAGGACGAACAGGAGCAACAATGCGGATGGCAGGCGACAATACCGCTTGGCAGCTGACATGCATTTGTGATTTGTACCCTACATAAGGTCTAATTGGGTCGAGCGGAATGCAAAAGTTTCCAATACACGGACTCATTAACATACAAAGCACCAGTAATTTATGGCCTTGGATCGCACCTGATAGTATATTTTCGCCTCTTTTTTGTGGCATATTACCGGACGCTTATGACTGCTAACTGATACAGATGCCACCCCAAGGAAAACACTCACCCTCGTCCTTGCTCCCGCACTCGTGCTCGTCCTCGGACAGCCACAACTCGGGACATAATGAAGCAAACAATTTTCGCAGACAAACATCAGCAGCAGCGGCAGTTGGGAGAGCTCGGGACCGGCCCACAGTGTCCTGCATCGTTACAAGCAGCCGAATATCCACGGTTCATAACACAAAACAGAACAAATGTCCTTTGCTGATAAAGCCTCATAATAAATGTCGACCTTTCGTTTTTCCATTTATATTATCAACTCAGGGGGAACACCGGAACGGCGGGGACTCTCGGACAGCCACGAGGATAAAAAGCAGCAACTGTAGCCCCTGTTTCTCCTCTTTTTGGCCAAAGGGGCGTGGTCTCATTGTGGCTGCTGCTGCTGCCGTGTTACCTGCAACATATATATACTTAGTATATTAAAATTTATAACAAACAATGCGACCGGCACAAAAAGACACAAACAACGTCAGGTGAACACGGAAGCATTGTGTCGAAACTTTTGGATACTCTGAAAGTACAACGATTTGCTTAACATTGAGAGATCGTTCGATAGTCATATTAAATTAGTATATTTTAATTTCAGATTTTAAGGAGTAATTAAATTTAAAAACTGGCTTTTTGTAAATAAATGTTCATTCCAGAAATATAAATTTGAAAGCACAGATTTCTGTTGGTAAATATTTTATAAACATCATTTTAAACATACTAAAAAGAGCATCTGCCTTACATCACATTCCTCTTCTGCTCTTAAAATCAAAGCTTCTGAGCCCAAAGGTCTCGGACACAGCTCAGAGGAAAGGGCGGTGGAATTTATTTTATTTTCCTGTTCGCCGCCGTATCAGATGAGCTAATAAAAAATATTATAATTACATATATCTGGCGGGACGACGGCAACCAGGAGCCACGGTGGACCGCGCGGCGATTGGTCCGCAGCGCCTTGGGCTCGACGCAGCTGGGGCAAAGTAAGCCATAAGGACAATTTAGACTTTGAAGTGCCATTGCCATGCGAACTTATTTTAATTAGACGCGCACACATAAATGCTTAACGCCCCTGCCGCAGAGCCTTCCACCTGAGAGACAATGCGGCCGCAACGTAAAAACAGGTGGACAGCCCTCGGCTGCCACCCGAGAGGTGGGTGTGCAGGTATGTAGGTGTATGCTGTGTGTGCCATGTCGTGTAACTCACATTAACCGATGCCATGCAATGCAGCCATAATAAGAGGCGGGCACAAGTTTAATTAGTGCAGCCAGCGAGGCCAAAGGAAGGCGGAAGCCTGTGGCCACCGTTGCGTATGAGCAATGTGTGTTCGTGTGATAAAACGACCGTGCCGCATCAAGGTCCCGTGTCTGTGCGCACTTTTATTGCTGTCATCTATCTGAGGAGTAAAACTCTTATGGTCATAAAACTCTAGAACGCACGGGACAGAGCGCGCAAAAACAAAGCCAAACCCAAATCCAACCGAAAACCAAAAAAAACACAAGAGCGTAGCCACCGCAAAAAATGCCAGAGTGCTGAACTAATAATGGCACCTGTCAAAATTCGTTAGCCCCTGGCGAGGGGAGGGGTGAACTAGGGGAGAATGGGCTGGCCAGGAAGGCAGAGAGATTGAGAGGAAACAACTTTGGTCCGAATGACGAAACTCAAGCGACATTCATAGTGATTTGGTTTGGCAGTTTTGTGTCATTTGTAGGATCCAACCGATGGCACACATGGCTGAAGCTACACGGAGGGGAATTATCTTTAAATTAGTCAATATTATTCGTTTAGGTAAACTAAAGCAGAGTTTTTCTTAACAAAGCAAGATCATTTATAACAATTTTTTAATTACCAACTCATAGATTAGCTTAGAGACTGAAAAAAGGAGGAAAGCTATACTTACCATTAATATAATATTAGAAACCAACACAATATACAACCTATAAGGGATGGCAGCATTATAACTCAGCAAGAGTTATATCCAAGGCTGTGTTTTTGGCTGTGTATGGATGAATTTGGTCCTCGCTGGGTTGCCGATGTGAAGGTCCTCAAGTCGTTCACTCGGCTAACGCCTGCTGATATGGCTCGAAGGACGTAGATGAATGAGAAAAAAAAAAGCGGAGATCACACAGCAGCAGGAGAAGCGGCGAAGACAATGAAATTTATCACCCAACCGCAAAGCCACAAAACTACACACACAACAACAAAAACGTGACATCTAATAAAGGCCAAGATATGGAAAAAGGGTGGTGTCCGGGGCGCAACTGGGTCTCAGTGCAATGAGGTAAGGCAAAGCCATTGTGCACCTATGAATGTGAGGTCTAAGACTGTGCTTTAGTTATGCACTTTATGAGGGACCTTGCAGCATTTTGATGGCCCTCGGTGGCCGTGTCCTGTGGTCCGGGGATTATGGCCGTAATGCGTGGCATAAAAACCAGTCCGACCCGGGCGCATCGTATATCCCTAATGATGATGATCATCGGGCTTGTTCGGTTCCACGAAAAACTTTAATCGCTTTTAGCATCTCCCGGTACCGGTACCCATCCGTTGACGTTAATGTCGTGGGGGTATATGTCGCTGTTGTCCAACAAAGCCGCAAACACTTCATGAAACTCGACAGCATGCAGCTTGGAACAGCACCAGGAGCGGGGCCCACAGCTGATGGAGCACCAGCAGCAGGAGCTGCAGTAGGAGCTGCAGCAGGAGCTGGACACGACATGTGTGGCATGTGCCACACGCATGCGTTGCATGCCAATGCTGTCTGCCATATAAACAGAATAAGAAACTGCATAGAATTTGCAATGGCAATGAGAGAAGTGGAGCAGGGCGGCAGGGGAGTGGGTGCACTGTGAAAAAATTTGTCGTATTATGGAAACTTAAATTACACTTACTAATAATATATTCAGCTATTTTCATAACCTTGCAGGGTATTAAACCATATCTTATTGATCAGCATTAACAAACTGGCTTTCCAAAGTCCTTTTTGTTTCTTTTTGAAAGAGTTCCAAATTTCAAAATGATAATACATAGTTTTCCCTGCCTAAGGCAGCTTTTCTCGCGGTGCTGGAAAGCCAAGCGGCAGCTGGCCAAAGTCGAAGGAAGTTGGTTGGCTGCCATGTCAACGGCTAAATGACACTGGCACTGGAACTGGAATGGGAATGGTCCCGGGACATTGTCCGCCGTCCACTGTCCACACTGTGTGTGTGTGTGTATATATGTGTTTGTGCAGTGCGGTTGTGTGCCACTTCCGGTGACAATGTGCAACCGTGGCAAAAGGAATGAATACGACGACGTGCAAGTGAACGAGCCGGATGAATGGTCAGTGGCAATGCACAAAGGCCGGCGACTCGATTTGGGATTGCAACAGGAATTGGAATACGAATGCGAATAGGGATATGAGCAGGAATAGGAAAAGGAATGGGCCAGGGACTCAAGCCCGGACTCGGGCTCGGACTCCGGCTGTTTGAGTTGGCATTTGTGTTTGCCGGCGCATCCAAAACACTTGCCATGCGACCAATATCAGAAATACATGTGAATATTCCCTAGATTCTTCCCCCGGCCAAACTCATATCATTCCCGGCTGTCCGGCTGTCTGTCGCAGCATTATGATTTATGAGGAAGGGACAAGTGTAATTTAAAGCTCATAAATTTGTCGCTGCACTGTGAAAAGAACTGACAGCCAATGTCCAAGTTGCTTGTTATTTTAAGTCTTGCAAAAAGGTAGGTAGGGGAAATGTATTAATACTTTTTTTAGTTAAAACAAAGAATTTAGAAAACAATTGAAGTTAGAAGTGCTATCTATATTTTTTCCAGTACGTTTTTAGAGTGGGAATTTCATAAAATTGCAATTACTCTCACCAACTCGCATTTCCCTTCAGTCGTTGGACTTTTTCCCTATCGACAACAAGACTGGTCTTGAGTTTAGGGGCACTAAATGCAACAATAAATTCAATTAATTGCATTTTATTTCGATTATCCTTGGCCCTCCGCCGCCCCGCCACACATAAATGTCAATTGCGGTCATTGAATGCTTGAGTGGTGGTCGCCGGATTGCGGTCCACTGGGTTGTGTATCTGCCCTGCCCATCTAATGTCTAATTTTTGCTCATTAATTCTATTCAACATTTTATGCATTGTCATAAAATTCATTTTATGAGACTCACGCAGACTCCCCTCGATTTTCGCCCTGTTTGCCTAATTAGATTAGTTAGTTGCGCATTCTTTTGCAGGGAAAGAGATTTGGAATCCATGAAATGATTCGGTTATTCATCCGACACTGCAGATTGACTTTGGTTCGAACGGCAGGAACTAATTGGTCGGTTTTGCTGGCTTATTTGCACAGCTTTCTTCGTTTAATTGGTGCATTTTTCGAGCTGCATTTTGGGCATTTCCATCGATACATTCTCGGTACATTGTTAATTAATTAAATGGCAACAGAGTTCGATATTTGTGCTCTGCTCCGAGGCGTTCTCGATATCGTTGCAGGCCATCCGAAGCCTGGGCATCTCGTTCATCCAGGCCTATGCAACTGACATCGAGCTAGGAGCCGGCATCTGCATCTGTGTCTGCCTATGCAGAAACTGAGATACCTCCAGTCTCGACCTTTGTTCTGCTCGAAACTCAAGGCGAAAGCAGCTGGAAAACAGAAATGGACTACAGAGGTATGTTATCAGTGCGTATACTTGATTTTTATACGCACACTTAAGCAAATAACTGCAGGCATTATTTCAAAATTCGAAAATTAAAAGCAAACAACAGAGAGAGAGAGAGAGATGACTATGGCCATAAGAAAAATACACAGGGAGGGAGGGAGGCAGAAGAAGCAGGGACGAGAGGAGGCAAACTTTTAATATAAAGTGATGCGAAATGTTTTCCTTTCGAATTTACCTTCAATTTATGCATTTATGAATATGTAAGCACATTCGAGGGAACGATATGTGTGTGTGAGTGCAGTCAAGTGGCAACTGAGCTCACAGATCCGCACACACGACACACTACACACGAGTGTGCCTCGCACACCCACACATTGATTAATAAAACGCATTTGGCTAAGAAGTTTTGTGCTCTGTCGAAAGGCATTATTCCCATTGCTCAGCCCCGGGGCATTTCGTCATGTGAAAAAAGCCAACATGAAATAGTTATGGATTAATGTTTTATTTACCCCACAAGCAGTGAAGGAGGCCGAGGACCCCGAAGCCGAGCCACAAAAATATACAACTAGAATTGCCTGGCTATGTGCGAAATTACGTATTTTGAAATGCAAGCGCAAATTTCCATTCTGACCCAAGCCCAAGAGTTGGGCCGGATTTAATTTGGCCTTTTTTCGTAAACGGATTGTTGACTTGTTTACCATGTATTTACATGCGGATAACTATGCGGATAACTATGCGGATGCGGATGCGGATGCGGCGGCGGTTTCGGCATGCAAGTGAACTTTGGCCAGTCGAAAACAATTCCAAATCAAAGTTAATCAATTACGGGCTCAGTCACAAAGTGTCATGAATTTAACATGACAGCCAGCACGAAACACGCTCCTCGTTCTGTTGCCTTTGCATAAACCCCACGTCAAACGCCGCCTTCCCTCCTAACAAAAAACAATCAATTCGACAATAAAAAGGGCCTAGGGCCACGCCCACATGTTCCACAATTAGCGTGACAATTTGAAAAGCCCAAAAAAGCCACCTTCGTTGAGCGTCAATCATTCCATTTTTGTGTCCAATATTTGCGGCTATTAAATTGCGTATACGCCACATGGGCGCGCCATCGATTTTAGGTGAGAGGGCAAAGGGAGTTGGTACTGGGGAGCAGGGAGCTGGGTAACCCTTTTATGGCCCAACGTCACTTGCTCATTACGCAAATGGCCTCGGAGAAATTCATCGCATATTGTATGTCGGTTTTAGTGACTGTAAAACGCCGGTCCGACATAAAACAAATAAACTTTCTCGTTGACATTTCTTTACGACAATCAATTTATGACATTTATGATAGGCAAATGGCACGCGCTAATCAATGCGTCGTCGACTTCCTGCTCCTCGGCGTCCTTCTGGTAAATGACAAACTTCCGTTACGCATTGTTTGCCCAAGACAATGGGCCACTCGTTACATCGCCTAATAGTCATTTGCCACGATATGGAAAGCCGGTGGAGTCGCGTCGTGTTGAAAAAATTAAACGAGCATTGGGAGACAATTGCCAAACAAGTGGAAAAAAG
This sequence comes from Drosophila kikkawai, assembly GCF_030179895.1. Taxonomy (NCBI): domain Eukaryota; kingdom Metazoa; phylum Arthropoda; class Insecta; order Diptera; family Drosophilidae; genus Drosophila; species Drosophila kikkawai. The sequence goes on along the minus strand of NC_091731.1, from coordinate 30,349,679 downwards.
TTTATGGACAATTTTACGACCGGCACAGCCCTCGACCGAAGGATCAGTCAACTTTTTATTGAGTGAAAGAAGTAATCAATTTGCGGAGACTGCGGAGCTGAGGAGCTGGAGCTGGTGCTGGTGCTGGTTCTGGTGCTGGCCCTGGGCGGATGCCACGCATCCATTAAACTGAAATAGTTTATGAAATCATGTCTATTTATGTCATGGCATGGATGGTTTGGCAGGCGAAAATATGCCAGCAAAATTTACTTTACTTTAATTTTATTCAAAGTCCATCAAACTCGGTGAAACTTGTTGGTTTTATGGCTCTCCTATTGCGATGCAAATTACTTGTCAAAATAGTTTATGACTTTTTCACTGCAGAGGAGCCTATTATTAGCTATTTGAGGTCACAGATTATGTATTAGTCATTTGATACTCCTTTTATTTAAATGTATCAATAGCAATAAGAAAAATAAATAAATAGAATATTACCTTCATTGTTGGTTTCATGAGACTTAACCTATGAAATATTGCAAATGGTAAAGCCTTTCTCAAGTGGCTTTTCTTCGCTTATTTTTACTACGGAAAACTAATTGAGAATCATAAAAAGAACAGTTTCATAACCAGGAATTGCGTAATTTTCTTATAACTTCATTTGCAACTCATGCTTCCCATAACCCAATAGCAGCCTTGTTAATAATTGCCGAGGCAGGGACTGTTGCACGCACTTGAACTGCAGTTGCAGGAAGGACAGGGGAAGCTCTTGGAGGCACCCGACTGGTGCGTACTCCATAAATAAATTAGAAAGTGGGAAAAGCGAAAAACGTTGAAATGTCAGCGGAGTCGAATGGGTTTTTATTCTCTTGCTCGTTTGCACACTGACACGGAGCTATACGAACATACGTAGGGCTAGAAAGGCAACGGCGATGGCGACGCACTGCGACATAATGGCGTCCACTTTGCGTTTTTATGCTTAATTTACTTAAAAGGACGGCCTGCAACGCGGCAAGGGGGGCCAAAGTGCACTGATACATGCCAGCGGATGGGACGCGCCCCAAACTGTGGAGGGGCTTGCCTTAGGCATAACAGGGCCAACTGCTACAACACGCAATGCAATGTGTCCATGTCCGGGTCCGGTCTCTGGGTGTATTTTACATTTCACGCACAATTTTCCATGGCACGCAATTTGCCGCTTATGGCACCAGCGAGACGGGCGGCTACCGGAGTGGCGTTTGCTATTTTAAAACGTTCCCCATGTCCCCCCCGCCCTAGAGGGGCGGCGGCACAGTGGCTCCTCATATCACATGCACGGCGGCACATGCAGGCGACAGCTTAGCGAGCGCTAAGCAAGTCCTCGTCATAGTCGCATATTACATATTACATCACTCGCCGAGTGACTGAACCCAATCCAGTTCATCCCACTTGCCCTTTTCTTCAGCCATGTCACGTTGTTGTTAACATTCCCGATGTAATGGGGGGCGAGAAGTGCACTGGAAGAAACAGCACTCAATCGTTATGACTCTTATTAGCTCTCGAATAAATAATAAATATTACAAACGAAGTCAAGTATTCCCAGAAAAAATAAGAAAACTTTGGTAAATACATTTCATTATCTTTTATGTCTAAAGTCAAAAGTAAAACCTTTTTTCTCCGTGACGGTCTCTGTTGTGGGGTTAGCTTCGAGGACATGTGCGTGGCAAAATAGTTGAAATAGTTGATGCGCACTTTTCAGCGGTTTCGAATTGGGCTTGGCCTTTGAACCCCAACCCAAAGCCATTTCCCTTCCGAGCGGCGGGGTGAGATGGCCCGTTGAATTGTTAATAACATTTTGGGACTCACGCATTTAAATGAGGCTCACGTACGCGGACGATTTGTCACAAAATAATTTTTACGACTTTGCGACTTCATTGCCAGTGACCAAGCGGATCCATTTTCCAACCCTCCACGCCCCCATTTTCCCCCAGATAATTGTTGTCTTTTGGCGACTGCCAACTGCGACAATCGTGGATTCGTTCGATTCCCGCTGAAAGTGTCGCACACTTTCCTGCGCCACGGGCGGTGTCCTCAAGGTTGGCGTGTCGTCCCCACTTAAACCCTTAACGCCTTTCAGTCGGCATTAGGTGGCAACTGTAGATCATTATATATCCCGCATACACACACTCCATCTCTGTCTCCATCGCGAGAAGTTGTTTGCGAGCTTACGCCTGATTGCATTTATTCTGACGGCTCAGAGCTCGGCCTTGTCACCGTCTCAATAACAACTGCAAATGGAACGGGCCAACTTTGCCCCCGTCGACTCAAATCAAGCGGACGCGATTGGCGGCTCTGGCTTCTACTGGAGACTCAGCTTCGGCTTTTTCTCCTTCAGATGATTCTGCGGTTGCCAAGCTGCGAGTGCCGCAAATGAAATTAAACGCATTGCCACCGCCGCGGCTGCTGTCGATAAGACATCCGCGTCCGCAGCAAAGAAGCGAACATAGATACACAAGTACAGTGGGTACTCAAAAATGATGGAATTCGCTAGAAGGTCAATCTTTAGGGGTAGAAAATGTACAAATGCTATGAATTCTAACGATAAAATGTATTACAATTAAAATATCTAGGAGAACATCTTAGAACTCTGAGTATTTATTTTAATATTTTATCTTGAAATTTATTTTATAGATCATAGATACAAGATTATAGTCTCTACTGTACAGCGATACCCAGACTATGTCGAATTTAAATGACGTGCGAAACAAGAATTTAATTTTCTACTTGCTCTGGCAACATGAAGACCCCCCGAAAAACCCAACCGCCGCCCTGGAAATCTCCCCTCGAAACCAAAGCCAGAGCTCCCCGCCAATGTCAGGCTGTTCCGCTCGCTATTCAATTTTTATTTGCTTCCCGTTCTAGTAGTTGGTTTCGCCTCTCTGCTTTTTTTTTCAGGCCCGAATCGGGCGGCGGCTCCTATCCTCCGCTTCCTCGTCGATGTCGTCGGTTACTAACTCACATCGCTAGACGTTTGGCAAAATGACAAATTTGCAGCGCATGTTGTCTCTCGCAGGGGGCGGGGTGGGCCTGGATGGGGCGTAGGCCGTGGAGGGTAAGGACATCGGAACATCAGCCAATGGCGCGGCAGTTGGTTTTAGTTTCAGTTACCCTCCGTCGCTGCTTGTGTGCCAAAATGCGTTGCCTACTTTCGGTTTGGCATAATGAAATTCCAACTTTTGACTTATTGACGACGACAGCGAGGACGAAAGCGGAACGAGGACGAGCGGCCGCCTGCTCCGCTTGTTGTGGTTACCGCTGCCGGCACGGCGTCACAGCGACGCTTGCGCCATGTCCTATCCCCGGAAACCATGGTAACATTTTCTCCAATCATGTCAAGTCGCAGGCCCAAGCTCACCTCAAAGTAGTGAGAAGGCATTCGGGGAAATTGGACATCAATTGATTGCTTTTCTACTATCTGCTAACTATTTTTCCCGTTAACTAGTTAAGTATATCTCTACTATGTAAAAACTATTAACGAAGTGAATCTTTAAACCTATTTAAAGGTATAATTAAATAAACTGGTTGCAACGTGTCACACAAATGACACTCAACCGTGCTGCTCTCGAGGCTTTTATTACAGTCGCACCGGCAGGAAACGGAAAAAGCTTATTAGTTAACATAATGCTATCGTTTGCACCAAAGGTAACTGGAGCCCCGAGATGAAAATTCCATCAATACTTGTCAGATCCAACTGAGCCGGGAACAAAAGTGGCGACGAGGCAGCCGGGCGCTCGCCTTTCAAACGAAACTCAAAACGAGTCTCCATGATCCAATTGCATGTTAATTAAGTACATTTTTCCGGAGGAAGGGGCGGGCGGAAAATCAGCAAAGGGTTGACACAACAACCAGATGAAGCAGAGCAGAACCGAGCTGATAATTAAGGCCCGAAGAAGTCCCCTTTGTCTACGCCAAATTAGTTGCATTTACAAATAACTTTAAATTGGCCAGGGCCAAAAAGCGAACTCTGGCCATGTTCTGTTTGGTGCAGACTCGTTTCGTTTCCGTTTCGTTCTTGGCTTAGTCGGTCTGAGCGGCCCGGCACTGCAGTAATAACTGGCTCTGCAACTAATTTAGTTGCGATTCCCCAATGTGCTGGCCAGGACTCGACTTTTAATGAATGTGCTGGCCAGAAAGGGAGAACGAGTACGAGTGCGAGTGCAAGTGCTGGTATTGTGCATAAATTCGGGTTGCCTATCTGCAGGCGCCGGAAATTGCGCAATTTTCTAGATGTTTTCACCCAGAAATTTTTCGGAATTTTCCTTTTGCATCTCGGCTGTTCGCCTTTGTCTTGCAGTCCACTCCGCTGGCTGCAGGATTCACGCCTCAGCGGGTCTCACCTTCGCCTCGTTTGGCATTCAATGAAAATTCGTTTTAATTGACTTTCGCTGAGCGTGGAGGTGGTAGACCTGGCTCTGGGCCATGTCAATATTTACATGCCACGCATAAATTATCTACACATTTAGGCACACGCATTAGGCACCACAATGGCCAATTTCCGAGGCGAGCTGCCGACTGACCCGCGGCCAGCGCTCTATCCATATATATAGTTGGCCCAGCTTATTAACAGGCCAACACGCACGCACATTCGGAGCGGGCAAAAAGCGCAGGCAATCAAAATTATCCTGGCCGAAACCCACTACCCCCCAGCCCCTGGCCACGCCCACTTGGTCGGCCAAAGCCATCGAACTTTTACGCATTGTTTATGTTAACAAAATGTAAATAAATGAGCCGTACAAATGACAACGACGAAAGCGACAACAAAGGGCAATTAAATTCCGGGCCACGCAGGACGATGTCGCAAAGGAGGACTAAGGACAACAACAGGTGTGCAGGTTTACAGGGTTGGCTTAGCTAACAAAAGCAGCAAAACAAAAATACCTAACAAACGAAAGCGAAGAGGAAAAAACGATGGAAAGGAAGGCAAAACCAAATAAATCAAACCGGGGGCAGACAGGCGCACACGCACTCCCCCTCCCCATCCCGCCCGGATAATTCCCTGAATTTTGTGCCAGTAAGTAGCAGGACTTGACCGGCGGCAGCAGGACATTGTGTATCGAACGTTTTATCGCTTATGCAGCCACTTGGTCGTCGCCGCCGTCGTCGTCATCGTCGTCGTCGTCGCTGTTTGCTCAAGTGCCTCGCGTGTTAATTGTCGGGGAATGTGCATAACACGGCGATAACAATGAACTGCCAACTCCTGGGCTCTCCCGCGATCCCTGGCTCCTTCCTTGAGCTGTTTGCTATTGCTACCTCCAGCTGCGGCGATTCGAGTCGCGGCTAACGTGCTCGGTGACAATTCAAAATTAACTGTCCAAGTGGCGGCGCTGGAAAAGCAGCGCATAATGAAATGGAGCAGGGAAGGCATAAATAAGGCCGAAAAGCCGCAAGCAAAAGCGAGGCAGCGGAAGTGCGACTTTGCCACGCAGCTCTTGAATGAAAGTCCCGGGGGAGAACGTTGCACTCAGTCTATTAACCAAGATCGATGGCTTGAGTTTTAATTGTTGGCACCACACTTTCTTCATTAAAGGTAGATAAACACCTGAAGCAATATCTTGAAAATAGCAATGCAGTGTTTAATATCATAAAGTTATCTTATCTTTATTATTCTGGCAAAGGTGAAATGGAAGCCACCTTTGAAGCTTAATTAATTTTCTATCGTAACCTTTAAAATCGTAAACATATTTTATGGTTTATCTTAAAGGCGCCTGGTATCTGGCCAGCACGTCCACTAAATGGCCGCTTCCATTAAAGTCACTTCCGTTTATTTTTATCGCTTTTAATTGCGTTTATTTTGGGTTGTCGCTCCTTGGGCCATTGTCTATCCTCCGTTTTTCGTTGTCCTTTTTACTTCTTGTCGTTTCGCGGCTTGCTCATTTGTCGCCGTGTGTTGGCTCGTTTATTTTATTTAGCAATTTATTTCACACATTGCCATTTCCCTAGCGGTCGCTTCGTCTTCTGGCGGTTACTGTTTTTAATTTTTGGCCATTATGAGCGGACGGCCGTACGAAGATCGAGGGCCCGTGCCCCCGTTTCCGTTTCCGTTTCCGGGATTCAGGGATACAGGAGGTATGGGGTCCCAGTTGTAGGACCAGTACTAGTCCCAGTCCCAGGCAGGCCAAAATTATGGCCACACATATAAATTGTCAAGCGACCATTCATCTTGCAGAATAAATGTTGCAATTTGTTGGCTTTTGCTTGGCGCGGCGGACCCGAAAGAAGATGGCTACCGCTAGATAGCCCCCACACACAAATACAAGCACCAGCACAAGCACTGGTACACATACCGAGCACCATCCCTTTCGCACGCACAAAAGTGTGCTACGTTTTTTATTCGGCGTGCCCATCCGTTTGAGTTTATGTGTCGCACCTTTGGTGACCGCGGGTCGTCGGGATGCCGACCCCAAAACGAGGGCAGTAAATTCTATTGCACTGCCCCTCGTATGTGTGTGTGTGTGTGTGAGGCGACACAAATAACTCACAGTTTGCAGTTGCCGCGCTTGGGGCGTCCGAGGAGGAACCTTTCATTAGACGGAACTGTAACTGAAACCGACTTTGGCCTGCCTCCGCTGACCATTTGCGGGCATATATTTGCGCACAATTAATTATTATAAATGTCGTGGTCTCCGGGAAGCAGCATCCGGATCCGTAGACCCGGCAAAGGGAGCCGGAGCGAAGGCGAGCGACAGAGAGGCGACGAGTCGGACTGCAGGCGAGCGAAATTGTTTATGAAAATTTATGATTACAATATTAGTATGTCGCAGTGAATCTTTTCTGCTGCTGCTGGCCCTGGCCTTTGTCTTTTAAATTATGGCCTTCTGCATTTTATTTATTCGTTTCAGGCTGGCCCATCAGAGCTGCAATTGCATTCCACTGCCAGAGTGCCCTGAATATTCAGCAAATACCCCATGGCAGGTGTACAAGTACGCACACCCTTACTGGCTGGGGCACATACACTCAAATCTGTGTGCTTGTATGGCAAGCTGATTATGATTATCGCCTCTTTATCCGGCGCTGTTTACCACCAATACACATGTGCCGGGGTGCGAGTGTTTGGATTGGTATTGATACCCTGTTTACAATTGATTTCACACGACTTCATTCACGTTTATTCACAAGAAAAACTTTTTAATGCCTTCGAGTGCAAACAACCGAGCGATGAAAGCTTACAGATACAAGCGCACAGCAGAACAACCACACACACTCCAGCACAGCCGATGACAATCACAAAAGGTCGCTCTGATGTTGCCAACATTTCCTTTTTTCATTCCATTTTCCTTTCCACGTTTTCTCCCTCTCTGATTTATATTTGCTTAAATGATCTTTTATTTATTTACTTAACGATTTTTGATTTATTTATTCTGTTTCTGTGGCAAGGGAAGGGTTTTACTTAATGGGTATTGGCTGGGTTAGGAAGCCCTCTCCACAGGAACATTATTTCCACATTTATCATCCAAACATTTTTCTCTCGAACACTAATTTGGGCACCTCGCCCCTCTGTCAAACTTCATGCAGCTAATTATGCGCTAAGTAGACACCGTAGCCGCAGCCCATACACACACCCAGCAAGGGGGCAAGGCACCCGTAATTTATGGCCGCGATTGCAGCCAAAAATCCTTTGTCGAAAAGTTGCAAATACCTGGAACTTAATGCTGGACTTTGAACTGGCGCGTTGCGTTGCAAAGCAGCACCCCAAAATATGATAAATGTTGTGCGGAAGCCAGCGGACAAGCGCCCACTCTACGCGCAGCCACACGTAACCCCCTGCAAAGCTCGCCACAGTCCGCCAGAGCCAACGGATGGCCAAGGGGCCATCGTCGATACGCGAATATGCGAGCCATCGGTGAATGGCAACGGAATCCGCAGTCGTTGCAACAGAATCTATGGGCCGGGCTTTGGCATCTCGGCCACCGGCATTGTGCGTGTGCTAATGCAGCAGATAAACACTGCCAAATGCCATGAAAATCTTTGCTTATTTGTCACAGCATGCGGCCCCCAAGCGCATTCCCATCTGCAGGCAGCACAGTGCAGTTTGCAGTTGGGTGGAAAATTAAAGACGCGCCTGCAGCCTGAGCTGGTCAATGGGCGCGGAAATTGAATCATAATGAGCCCGACTTGCGGTGGCCCAGCAGACAGCCCTAACTTTGTTTTGGGCCGCTTTTCGCACGCTGCCAAAACGTTTCCGCTTCCGCTGGCAGTCTCAACAGCAACTTCGTGTGCACACATATATATATTTTTAGGTGGATTTTTTTGCAAAGAAAAAGTTTCGCACCCGCCAGAAGCGTTGACATTTGGAGGGACTGGCCAAAACAGAAATTTCGCGAGTGCCGAAATGCAACTTTCGCTGGCAACATCCTGCAGTTGCAGCAAACAAGCCGGAAACGTGGACAGTCCTTTGAACTTCATCGCAAATGGCACTCTAGCAAAAGCGGTTTCCATGTCACTCAGTTCAAATACCATAAACACATTGAATATTTACCCAAAATGTCACTCACTTGGGCAATTGAAAGAATAAAGAACTCCATATTTTTCATATATGAGTTATAAGCTTTATGTTTTGTATAATGGCACAACTTGAATAAATTTAAGTAATTTATATAATTATTAAATAAAAGTAAAATGTCAGTTTAACTTTTGATTGAGGCAAACTCATCTTTATAATTTGCTAATGCTACTACGATTTCCTCCTGATCCTTGGCCGTCCCTTTTCAAACCCTTGCCCTCAATCAAAAGAAATGTATTTAATTATATTTAATTGACATTTTTCTTTGGCAGCTTGGAGGAGTATTACGCTCTTGCTTTGATATCTCAGTCGTTTGGGCTGACACATATTTTGGAATTACATTTTTGTCAGCAGCCACTCCTGAGCACCGACACCCCGTTGCCACATTATCTCGCGGTTGCCTTGGTGCTTGGTTTGGCAACCGCCTGCAAAATATGCACTCGGCACGAACCTTTCTGCGACCCCGGGCTCAGGCATTCGTGCTACTCGAACTCGAACTCATTTGGAATTTTTTTTCTAATTACTTTAGGGATTAATTTGGAGCGCCAGCAAAGTGCACACACACACAGAGGCGCCCGGTCTACACCATCGCAGATATTTACATGTATTACGTGCAACACGTTTCTTTACTTTTAATTTCAATTACTTTCATTACGCGAGGCAAATGCGTTCAAATGAAGCAAAACAGGCAGCCAGGCAACAACAAAAAAATAAGCAAAAATATAAATATTCCCGGGGAATATTATGGCTACAACACCCGCACTCACCGACGTGTGTGTGAGAGCCTTTACACATGAGCGTAATAAAAAGTGTTCTGGGGAAAAGTCGAGCGTAGAAAAAAGTTAACTTATTAATTTTCATAAGAGTAATTTTGTGTATTTTATGTTTGATGTGTGTGTGTGTGTGAGAGTGGCGGGAGTCGGGCCAAGACAAATAAACAGAGGTACGAATACGTACACGGACGTGGAGCCACCACAGCAACAAATGGTGCAGCGGTGTGAGTGGGCCGGGCGCCGTTAAACGGTTAAGGACATGCAAAAAGGGCGCGCTCTGATGAGTTGATGAAGTGTTCAACGCCTGGCTGGCTCAGCGGGACACCGAATGGGCGGGCGACAGTGGGTTAAGGGGGCAGCGGTTCGGCTCGCTGCGGCATGGGGTTAAGGGTTTAGGGGTTTCGGGGCTTCGGAGGGGGGGACAACCCGCGGCGCAAATAAAAAGTCGGGTTTTTAACTAAATGACTTTTTGTTGTTGTGCACACGCATTGCTACACACAAACGCACTCAGTGCGGCAACAACATGCATGTTGGGCGTTGTATCGTAATTATTTTGATGGCGGCAACCTTTTTATGCACACACACAAAGTCGTTTGTGAACAGCAATGGCCGAAATATTATTAGCGAATGCTCTTAGAGCTTTTCTGGAAATTATAATAATTGAAAAAAATATAGTAAACAAAAGACATTCTAAGAATTAATAGGTTTTATAGTTAAGAATTCGAAAAAATCGTTCAATAAACGCCTATAAGTACAACTTTTTTATTATATTTAATAACTGTATACCAAAATGTATAATTTCAATATAATTTGACTATAAAATGCATGACTCTTAAAGATTTATTTGATTTATTTTCAGTATGCTTGTTTCATTTATAAATTAAAATTTTACAGCTAAGCGGTTTTGTTTTATAAAAAAGGAAAAAGTGTTAAAAACTCTAACAAGACCTAGTTAAAGAAAATCTATTATATTATAAAACTTCATGGAATGGATAGTAGGCTAAACTCATTTTATATCTACAGTTTAATAAACTTTTCAATCTACAAAATCTAACAAAATTAAACATTATTTATGTTTCATTATGTAATAAATATTCCACCAAAAGTTCCTTAGCGTTTGGCCTTGACTGTAGTTATATGGTGACTCGTATGAGCGGCGGCGTTAAGTAAAATGGTCAGGACCTCACCTTTCCTTTGGTGACCCACTGCCCCCCCTCCTCTGACCCTGTGCTGTCCTGCCGCGTAAGTGTGTGTGCGTGTGTTTGGGTTGTGTGTGACTGTGTGGGTAAGTGTGTATTGCGGCTGTCTCGTTGATTATGCGCTGATAACAAATTATTCACTTGGGAGCACACTTCAGCCGACTTTGGCAAACACACACTCGCACTCAAACACCCGCACAATCGCACAGGAGACGCGTGGGCTTTGCCTGGATTACATGAGACCATAGGCTTGGGAGGTCCTGGCTGTTGTAGTATGTACACACGCCCTCCTCCCGCCTTCAGCCCACCCGGCAACCGTCCTACCCCTGCTGCATGACCTGCGTGCCGAAAATTAATGAAAAGCCACCAGTGCCGACGCCGCTGACGCTGCCTATTTGTGTTTGCTTTTTGTATATTCGATTTTGCTTTTTGTTTTGGGCCCGGTGACATTGTGATAACAATCAGCGACTTTTTAGAGGCATTAGGCCAGGCATTATGCATACGCAGTGTGGCCGTTGGGAATATGAAAGGACCTCGGACTCGTCGAGTGCGTAAGTGGGCGAATACCTACGTAGATCTAGTGATTACGCCACAATCAATATATCGACATATGTGATGATAGTGTAACCCCAGCACTATCTGGGTAGTACATGAATGCACAAAGAGTTGATAGATATTTTATAGAGAATTTGAGTTTAAATGTAGAACTGTATTAATTTATTAAATGCAAAGGTGTAGGTTACAGAAAAAGGAGGTTACCCTGAAGAGAGAGACTCCAAAACCAGTTAAAGTATTACCTAGAGATCCTCTTTGAAGCGGACTACCAGTCCACCATCTCAGCTTTAATCGATTTTGGATGTAGTTTTACTGGTCAGCTTCGGATCATATGCTGGAACTGCTAAATCCTTTCCAGCTTTCGGTGCGAGAGGCGGACCTACGGGGCTGTCTCATAAAAATAACAATTCCGAAATCAAACGCTGGCGGAAATAGACAGCACAACTTCCGGGCCGAGTGCCGCTGATGGGCCAATAAAAAGGACACAACTGGACAAACGCCCCCCAGAGGCTGATCCCGCAGCTCGTCCCTCTCGACCGTCCTCCCACTGTTGTTTTATTATGCGAAACAAGCGAAGGAACAAACAAGAGGAATGCCAGCAAATTCGTGTTTAAAAAATAACAACTACACAGCATCGGGGGCGGTTGTGGGCGGTGCGGGCGTGGCAGCTGCGACAGTCGTAGAAGGAGTCGCCATTTATCTTAATCTACCTTTTAACTTATCTCGTTGCCTGGGCTTGAACTTCTTTTCCTTGGTCGAATCCGGCCATCCCGCAGAGCTCAGCTCGTTTCTGCTGGCGGCTATCTTTGCTTTTGTTGCAACAAAAATCAATTAATTATTTATCACTTAAACTCTCCGCCACTTGTCATTATGTCATTGTTTACTCATTGCCGGGGGGCCACGAGGGAAAATGAAGGAAAACCCCGGGAAGCCCAGGAAAGCCCAGGGAGGACAAGGAAAATCCGGGGATGCTACGGCGAGAAAACGAGCCCTCGCCTTTTCCGACTTTATCAATACTCAATTGAGATGGGGAATGGGGATGGTGAATGGTGCGATTTCTGGGTGGGATCGGACCGGAGCATTAGCTGACCCCATTGATGTTTGTGCGCTTAACTTCTTGCCGGCAGTTTGTCTCAGCGGGCCTCTGTCGTGGCTGAGAATCTTCGAGCGCCATCGTCGTTGCTCGTCCTATTTTATTTTACTTAATACTTATGCTGGCGTTCTTTCGTCCTTCCTCCTTTGAGGCTGCCAGTGTCGTCGCTGTGGCCTTTTGCAACAATCGAAATCCCCAATTGACAAAAAGAAAACCAATTTAGCAGACAACGACAACTGTTGTGGTTGTGTTGGCTCCGACTCGAGTCCTCATTCCCAGCTGTGATAAATTCATCAGGTGAATGCCGAGGCACGGCGCAAATATGCTGCTCCACTGAGCCCCTCCCCTGTGGTGTCCCGCCCCTTCCTCGAATCACCTTGCTGCTGCTGCTGCTGCTGAAGCAGGTTCTTGATGTGGCTGACTTCGGCTTGCTGCGGCCTGGCTGTCGCCGCATCAAACGACAATTGAATTTGCCATGTTGAAAACTTGGTCGGCCACCGCCACAATATCGACTCGAGGCTCACAAGGTCCCTCCATCTCTCAGAGCAGGTGCACTCAGAAAAAATCAAGAAGAAAATATCTCTTTACCCCATTTCGTAATATTTTTATATGAATTGTATTACAGGCACTCTACTGTAATATTTAATTTAAAGAAACTCATTTTTCATAAATTTTAAATACTTTTTCTTGCCACTTTTCTCCGTGCACATTCTGAAAGCCAAGGCAGGAGCAGTAGCCAGGACATTCAGCATTCCACATGCCTTGCCGCACATTCCTTGGCCATTCGTTGTTATTTATTTAGTTTTGTTAGCCGTTGGCATGCCTTCAATTAATGTCAATTCGTTTTTAAGTAAGATATCGATAGCAGGACGAGCAGGCAGTCCGACCAGGAGCTCCCCCACTCTGAGACACGGAGAACGGAACGCATCAGGCGAAATGAAAACGTATGGGCCCGGCAATTTGTCTATATTTGGGGCCCCACTAATATACCCAATAAGGGCATAAGGCGGCCAGCTGGGCCCACAGCCAGGTGATCAGGCTCCATCATCGGGACAGTTGATGTGTGGATATAAACTTAATGCTAATGCCTTGTCCTCGTCTTCGTCATCGTCGGAGACTCAGCTTCACTCGTCTAATGGAAGGAAGGGTAGCAAAAATATTTTCCATTATGTTTGAATGCAATAAATTACCTGTAAAGGCAACGACAAAAACCACACACACACACACACACACACATGCATGCGTGGGGATATGGGCCAGAGGATATGGGCTAAAGGGTAAGGGATCGGGGGCCAGATGTACGCACATTAATTTACTTTTGTTGTCACTTTGCCAGTGGGCCGCATTCGAAGTGCGCTGCCGGCATGGAAATAAAATAAATACAAATACAAATACAAATGACAAAGCGGAGACAGAGAAAGAGACGGAAACAGAGGCAGGGAGAGAGACGGACAGAGGCTCCTTGGTCTCGACTGGATATGTAAATGTGTAGCGCACACATTTCGGGCCGAGTGTAATGGAATTGTATGACATTACTTTTAATTAAAAGCGCACAACATTTTTGGCCAGCCAGTTGAGTGCCAGGCTTTCAGTCCCTGTCGCTCCCGGTGAAAAGGCTTTCCTCTCTCACTCTCTTTTGGCAGCTAGGTGTGAAGTGTTTTCCATTTGGGACAATGGACAGCGGACGTCGGGCAGCGGGCAGCGGGCAGCGGGCACCAGGACGCCAGGACGCAAAGGGTTAAGCCGGCCTAGCACTCATTGTTAGACAGCTGCCAAGTCATAAAGACGCTCGGCACTCGGCACACTGGGGCAACCGATGTATTTATCAATCGCATTAAATCTGAGAGCAGCAACGGAAATTGCATGCAATTCAATTGCAATCAAGGAAAATGGTCAACTCCTGGAAGAGGAATAGAGTGGGGCTCCCATTCTTGTCCTTTCTGTCTTCGAATTGAACACAATTACAAGTGGAGCACGGAGCAAGGAGCGTGGAGCAAGCGGATGACAGATAAATCAGGAGTTTAGCGGATAAAACAGCTCAAGGATGCGGCAAGTGTGTGCCCTATCTCATTTATAAATTGGACAAATTTGCACTCGAGAAAAATATGGTTTCTGCTGCTTAAAATGACATTCTATACATGTAAAAAGTTATTAGTAATTTAAAATGAAATACAAGTTACGAATCACATGAAAAGTTAAACTTTTCCTTGCCAAGAAATTATATAAATATTTATAGCATAATTTTAATAACATCAAACGTTCATACCTGCTTTTCAATAACATTTCAACATCAAATACCAAATAGTTTCTCATTTTTTCGAGTGTAATTAAATGGTAACTGCCGGCCGAGGACTTTGTCAAAGGTTTAGAGACATTTCATATATTTGTAAGTATATTACTTGCTGAAGCAAAGATCTCAAACGGAAAGTGCAATAAGACACGGGGCCTAGCAGTGCTGAAGAACAAAAGCTCATTTAGAGGCGAATGGAATCCTTTCATTCCATCCCATTCAGATCTGCGCCCTCTGATTTTGTGGTTTAAATAAAAACAATATCGAATTGCTGCCCCCGCGCAAACACACTCGCACACTTTATGGGGGCCGCGTAAAAACCCAAAATTGCAAATAATGCGAATCACGTGGCTCACTGTGACCCAACGCACAAAAAACAGTGGGGAGTGTGTTTTTTCGTGGGGCTTAGGGGTTGGACCCCGGCAGTAGGGGGAGGCTAGGCTGGCGGGTTGGGAGCTTCAAGTACAAAGAGTGCAAAGAGCAGGGATCCTATCGCACAATCAACCATTACCGAACGCGATTTGAGTTGGGCACGAGAGCATTTCGATTCGCAGGCAAATCATAAAAACGAATGAGTAAAATCAAATGGAAAATCAATGAAGCCAGCCATCAATTGCGTTCTGGGTGCTTTTGGGCCGCGTCACCCGCGGTTTGCATAAATTCCATTCCATTCCATGCCGCCGCGGGGCCAAAAGGATACAGGATACAGGATACGCGGCACGGCATGTATGGCCCGTAGTGCAGCACCCCCGGAATTATTATTTTTATTTCGAAACGTTTTCCGAACGCTTTTAATTGGGCTGCACGGGGCATCATCGCATCAGCTTCGGGTATTTTATGCAAAATCAACAATGGCGTTGCCACAATCGCGGAGCGGGGCGGAAAAACATTTCCCCGGAGTGGAAAGCTGGGTGGCGGTGTGTCTGGGTGTCTGCTGCTGGCTCGTTTCCATTCGACCGCTGAACCCAAAATAATTAAAAGTATTTGGCGTCTGTAAAGTAATTTTTAATTAAGTTGAAGTGCGCCGAAAGTGCGTGGAGGTTGCTATTTCGGGGCTGGCGGGCGCTGCTGTCGTAGGTTGCTTATTACCGTGCATAAACATAAACAATTTTAGAAATTAAATGATAATTTCGGAATATTTACTTAATTTTATGCATTATCTCGACAGCGGTGGGAGCAGCAGTGGTGGAAATATGGCAACTTTAGCTGGCAGGCTTTCATTTTCACGCCGCCAAATAGAGATAAATGTCAGCGGATTGGGATTTAGGTGGATCTTTTGGGGAATTTTTTTTTTCTTGCAGCTCTCTTCCTTGGCAAATATTTGGCTTATGAAATTTCATTGTTTTTGGCAAGGACCGAGAACGTTGCTTTAATCTCAATCCAAGTGATTGCTATCATCAGCCACCAAATTGATTTTAGTTTCATTTACGTTTCCTGCCTTCTCCAGGATGCGCTGCGAGTGTCCTGCCGCCGTTGCATTTGGCAGGACTGCCGCATAAATATTTATGACGAGCCAGGGGGCGTGGTGTTCTAGTCTCGTTTTTGGATGCCGGCCAACAGCAATGAAATTCTATTTGCGACCCTTGCAAAGTGGATTTTTTCTCCGCTTTTTCCGGGCTCAAGTTTTAATTAAGTGCAATTTCGAGGGCGTAGCGCTTTTTATTGACAGAGATCCTGAAGTGATGGTAAATTACCAGTGTTGAATAACAACGATCTCGAAAGATATATCTGCTGGAAAACGTAATAGCCTGCTCACATTAGGCACTGGCTCCCCTTTTCGTTTTCCCCCCGTTTCTGGGAGCGCGAAAACTTAATTAGCAAACATTTTTAATGGCACCAGCAGTAGCAGTAGAAGTAGCAGAAATTTTAATGTTCGTGGCAATTTGGTTATAAATTACAACTATTATTTTAATATTTTCACACACTTTTGTTGGCCTGCCCAGCGCGGAGAGTGGAGGCCGAGGCAGAAAATGGGAAAAGGGAAAGCGAGTGTCTGGTTGTAAGTAACATTATTTGCACCTCCACGAAACTCACAAGCAGCCGGCAATTATTGAAATAAATTTACGAGCCTGAAACAAATTATGGCGAGGAAATGGAACAATCCCCCGACCTCAGAGAAGGCGGCTAATGAGAGCCGGCAAAGTGAAATGAAGGAGCTGTGCCGCGCGGAGTTGGGGCCTGAAGAGGTTGCCACATTGTTATGAAACTTTGCATATGAATGATAATAAAAAGGGGTGACTTCGGGGAAGAATACATTAATATGCTGCATAATTATGCGATAACCCAGCCGGGGGGGGGCCGGAGCGGGACTCGCCTCGCTCCATCTCCATGTTGTCTCCGTCTGCCTCTCGCTCGGAATATGGCATAACATAACATAACGCTACAGCAACGTTAACGCTAATGATGCCGACAGCACCAGCGGAGGTGTGTGCCAGGTGTGCGTGCCGGTGTGCACGAGTGGGTGTAAGTATTGGGTGTTACATGCTGCCAAGTACTCCCCAAAGTGCCCCTAAATGCAAGAAATGACAGTCATTTCATATTTGTTGTCCTCCAAGGGCCGCACACTCTCTCCCGCTCTCCCGCTCGCTCCCGGTCTAAGGATCTCGTGTCATAAAATTAAATACTTCACTGGAGAATTAAATGCAGTAAAAAGTGGGCGTGACCCGCTCCCTCGCCCTGGAAACACACCTTCGCCATCGGCACTTCAGCATTAGATGGGGGTTAAATAGGACACACAACAAGTCCTTGCAAATACCTGGGGCGTTGCTCCGGCTGACAACTGTAAAATAAAGCTAATAATAAGTTAAAAGCTGAAAGTGCTTTCTGTATTACGATTATTACGGATTGCCCTGCTCTCTGGCTGGGAATACGACCTTCTCCCGTCCCGTCCGGCTGTGCGATGACAGTAATAAATACATAAACTGCGAATGCCGAACAGCACAGAAAGCGGTAGCCAGCTGCAGGCGCATTAAGCCATTCCGCGCTCCATTAGATGGGGCCGGGGATTCCCGTCCCAAAAGAGACCGGGTCGAGCGGGTCGTAAAGAATTGTAAAGGTATATTAGCCGGTCGTGCTTTAAGCCAGCTCACCTGACGAGTTGACCACACAAACGCAAAGGATTTTGTGAGTTGAAATGGATGAGCTGGAGCTGTGGTGTTGTTTAGCAGTTTATTGACTTTATAGGATTTTATTTTTTAAATTTAAATTATAATTTATCAATTTTAAAATTCCCTAGATTCCTTTACATAATTATCTTGGCATTTTGATCCCAATTTTGGCAATGGAATTCCATAGATAACCGGATTCATGTGGCGTTGCATCCATCCATCCAGGCAATTATCAGATGCAAGGGCATCTAGTAATTTATCGCTCAAATCGCTGCTGCGGCCGCTTTTGCATTCACATTTCCATTCCCGCTCCCATTTGATCCGACTTGAATCGAATTGCATTTGGGCGGAAATTACATGAGCCCGATTGCTATAATTAAAACTAAGTAGCGCTGATTTAGCCAAGATGTTCCACTGAGGTCGGCGGTTTCGCCGGATCCGGATCTGAAAGCGACTCCGACTTCGACTTCGACTTTGACTCCCTGTCCGCTCGCCAGTCTTCGCCTGACTTCGCCTTACTTGTCTTGTCTTGAGCAGGCGGCGATGCGGTTTTGTTAAAATTACATTTGCTAAAGTTTTATCGCAGCTGCGGCAGTGGCGAAGGCAGGGCCATGATATCAGCGCCGTAATTAATTGCGGCCGCTGCATTTCAGGGTGGCCATGGCAATTGTGGCGTGCAAATTAAAAGCCAGCAGGCAAAGGCTTGTTCTTCTTGTTCTGCGAAAAAGTTGAGAAAAACAAACACTTTGAAACCAGAGGGAAAACAAAAACCTGGGAAAACCACAAAAAAATGCGCCAGCCAATAACAGCGGCTAAAAGGTGGCGGGGCAGCAGGCAGGCAGGAGGCAGGAGGCAGGAGGCAGGGTAAATAAACAGCAACAGGAGAAACGGTAAACGGGAAAAGCGGTGGCGACGGCAGCTGTAACCAGATCCAGAACCATCGATGGAAGACGAATAAAAATAGAAGTACGTATAATAATAAAACTCGGGCGAACCGCGGAATATTCTGTCGGCAATTTACGGTTGGCACAAGCGAAATACAACAACCAGATCGGGCACTGAAAGAAACTGGCTTAACTGGAGATGTACAATCTGAAAGTAAATGAAAGTTGGAACTTAAAAAATGTATTAAGAAATATTTTCTTAGTACAGATTCTTTTAATTTTAATTTTTTAGGAAATTAATTGATTTAAGTTAAAATTTCCATCTTTGATTTCTCATTTTATTCTGTCAAAATTATTCTCAGTGTTCTTAGCCGCCCAGCGAAATGTCTTCGATTTCAAAGTGCTGCTCCCTCTGTGGTTGCCGCAGCCGCTAATGGTGGTGCGGATTGGAGCGGCGAGTTGTTGGGGTGTTGCCGCTGACAACAACAATTCGCAGACGCGACTCCGCAGCAACGGCCGAAGGACTGGAACTCGAGAGGACAAAGCAGCCTAAAAGTATCGCTGCAAATTGAGTGGGAAAGGCAACAAATCACATCAAAAACATATTTGAATATTTGCCGTCACTTAGCTTTCAGTGTTTGAGCCAAGGGTGTGGGGTGTGAGTATCTGTGTTCGAATCCGCGCTTGTGTGAGTCTGCCTTGGGTCGTGTTGCTTGGTGTCGATGTCGCAGCCAGTGTTTGACTAAGCTCCATGGAGGCGCAGTCAATGAAATCGACACTTTTCCAGCATGCCAGTGCCGAGGAAGCTTTCATTGATGGCTACAGAGACAGAAAATACGAGGGACTATATGAGACTGAGATACCTTGAGGATAACGTTTATAGATGCAAATATTAATTGTGATTCCTTAATTGTAATAATCAAATTGTTTAACTTTTTGATTTTTAGAGAAAACTAATACAAGAATTAAAGGTAGCTTTGGTAATCATTTTGATCATAAAAGTCTATCGTAATTAACCCAAAAATATGCCAAATTAATCAGCTCTCCATCTTTCAGATAACGTCACTTGATGATCCTATATTTTTTTTCTGTGCATTCACCGGCAGGAACTGACTGATAAAGAGGTTAAATCTGTACAGTTTACTTTCGTCCGTGGATGTCTCTCGTTTTTCGGTAAGCAAAGCTTAACGGTTAGCTGACACTTTGCATACAGAGGGTGGTGGCAGGGAGCGGTAAAAGGGGGCTGCAGGCAACTGGATTGGGCCGAAAGGGGGTGGCGGCGACTGAGCCTATCCACCTGCCACGAAATAGGTCTCTGGCCGCGTGTGAGTGTGTGCGTGCGAGTGCGATGTTTACATGTGTATTGTAAGTAAAATGCCTGAGGCTAAAGTGTACATTACGAAGTTTTAAATTACACAAAAATGTACATACAAGCACACAATCTACAAAGAGAGAGAAAGGGCGAAAAAGGGAGATGGAACCGCAAGGATATGCGGTGGCCTGGCGTCATTCTTTGCTACCTCGGCGCTCCTTTTACTTATTTCCATGGAAAGCCTTGCAAAATACAAAAGGAAACTAATAAAATATATAAATTAATATATAAATCATTATTCTTGCAAAAAAATGTCTTTCAAATTTACTCTGGTTTAAAAATATTGATTTTCTTATATATTTAATTTATATATTTTGTTCCCAGTGTAAGTGTGTACTTACGAACTCAGCTGGTAATGGAATGAAATGGGTGGCTGTGGGCGAAAAATGGGGCCAAGTGAGTCCTGCGGGTGTTGTATCAATGGCAACTCCGGGATTGGCGGCTGCACGTGTCAAAATTTGCGCAAAGTGGCGAGTGATGAGGGGTGGAAATGGATGGAAGGGCGTTGGGCTTGGGCTTGGGGGGGGAGGAAGAAAGTACACCGCCATCGATTTGTGTACGTGTGAGCTAGTGTGAGTGCGCGGCTTTTGTGCAAATTATAAAGCGGTGGGAGCCCGGTGTAATGGATAATGGTTAAGTGGAGTGGAATTGTAATTTCTATTAAAACGGAACGGAAAATTCTTTATCTGGCAGCCGATGTGCCGAGAGGTTTTCCATTAAACAGACGACGCTTCCAGGTCTAGCCCGGTTGTCAGTCACTATTAGGCAAAAGTGTGCTGGGAAATTCCATTTCGATATTCGTTGTTCCTCTGTCATTACGGTATGTTATCTGTTCGGGGAATAAGAAGGCAACATCACCACAGGATTCACCTCTTTGCTCTGCTCTGGGTCAGCCGGGCTTCGGCTTAAGCTTTAATTTCAGCTAAGCAAGCACATTGACAACCGAAAATGGTACACACTGATGCCATTTGCCCTTACACTGCGAGAATTTTAAATAGGAAAGGCTTCTTGAATAAACTGTAAAACATTTAATTGTTGAAAACCAACAGAAAATAGAGGGATTTACAGTGCTGATATATTATACAATTCTTTCCTTTTGAGAACCCTTACTCCCTTTTCCCGCAGTGCAGGCTTTGCATATTTGCATGTAAATACGTGAAGCCCTCACATTTAGGGATGCACATGCACACACATTCGGCATGGCAGTGCTCGGAGAAAATTGCAATTTCGGTTTTATTTTATCTTAATTGGGAAGCTGACTTGTAGATACGGCTCTGACAGCAAATAGCAGCCAGGCAACTGCTAATTGACTGGCCTATGTCGAGACCTTTGACTTTCGAAGGTTGCCAATCAATCCCCTGAGCGGTCCACCCCTTTGTCACCTGTTTCGGTAAATACAATTTGCGGTCAAATTATGTAGGCTAGGACCAGTGCAAACTGACCTAACTTAGCCAACTCTTGAAATGCCAAATGTCACTGAGAACCAGCAGTTGAGTTTCTCAAGCTGCCGCAGTGTCAACTAATTACGCCTGGCAAACGCTAATAATTAAGCCCGATGGCAGCTCAAAATTATTGGTCTCTGCATCGGGAGCACGAACATTCCATGCGTTGGCATTTGATGGCAATTCGAGTAGCGAACCCCAAGAAACTTGCACTGGCAACAGCTGCTAACGTCTGGCAATTGCAATTGCATCGGGAGCACAGCATCGCCACCACCCCCTTTCGGCAATTCATTTCCATTATCATTATCAAAACTTTTCTGCTTTTCTCTGCTGCCCGAGATGGGATTTTGTACCTTCTACCAAAGAGTCGAAACGGGCATTTCGACCTCGCTGTTACGGCAGCACAAAGGCTGTCCAAGATTAAGATCGAGTTGGAAATAAATGTGAAACTTGTATAAAATGAAATTGAAGATCTTTAAATTGAGTAAATGTATTAAACGTTTATTTCTTACGTAAAATATTTATTAAATGATATCAGAAAATGTTAATTTTGTCACCAAAGAAATGAAAACTTTGTTGTTAACATATAATTTTTGTTGTGATACCTTTTTTGGGCTCCTCTGTAAAAGAATATTTCCTCTGTTTATTCTTTTATTTAAAATTAAATTCCTAAGTGCCAAGATAGACAGGTACTTTTCAGTCGATTCCTTGGCTAAAATTCCCTCATTTGTTTTTCTTCTTCCCCTGACGTTTCGGTGTGATTTACGCGACCTTGTGATGGGGCGTGTTTAAATGGGTGGGTGGGTGGTTGTGTGTGAGCTGCGAGTGTCTTAGATGGCAGCATCATCATCAGGAGCAGCGGCACTGGCAGTAGCAACCGCCGCACTTCTTAAAAAAGCAATTACATTAAAAAGGATATGCTTGAGGCAGCCCTTTTTGCTCCTTTCCCGACTGGCTGGCTGCTCACATTCCATATACGTAATCGCAATGCCCGCTTACGTGCCGCCGCTGCAGGACGACGTCTCCCTCCCCATACCCGCCTCGCCTTCTACCCGCGAATTGGGTCCTGGCTTGGCCTTTGCCGAGCGAGTGTGTCTCTTAAATGTTCATTAAATTGGATTTTTAGTGCGCATCGTAAAAAATTCAAAGCGTCCATTTAATTCGCCCGCCAACAGCCATAACAACAGCACAGCACTGCTCCTGGCCGGGCCAAAAACTTGGGCAGAAGGTGCCTGTTCCGGTGCCGCTTGGTCAGCACTTCAATTCCGGAGGGGTCGTAAAAGCGCTCCAGTCGCAGGTCGTGAGTGGAACCGAGTGCTCGAAGACGTCGATTCAAATTGAAATATTTTGCAACCCTATTGATTTTCCCCTTAATGATCCACTGCATTTTAAATGGTCAATGCAGCACAAGTGCGGGGCTGCCGTCTCCCCCTAGCTGCAACTCCATTTCCCAACCATACCGCCTGTCATTATGTTCGGACTCGGACTCTCTTTTTTTTAGCTCTGCAAAAGTCGTGGAAAAACCTTTTTACGGCAAATTGTGCTGCATTTTAAGCGGAAATGATGCGCGTCCTGCGGCATCACATCCTGGCCACAAAATGGCCACCCCCCTTTGTTTTTCTTTCACCGAAAAATATTTGCATATTCATCTCAAAAACAAAACACCAACTTCCAGCCGGGGAAAGACAAACGGCAAACGGCAAACGGCATGAAAAAATAAAATAAACATTTGAAAGAAGAAAGCGCCAGCCGCAGCCGCCGCAGCAGGAAGGAGCAAAGTTTAATGGCCAACATGGCCATGACCAGTGCAGTGCACTCTGAAAAAATATAGAAATGTATAGAAAGACATTTGAGATAATTAGCTATGAGCTTGTATTCTAAATAACAAGAAAGGAAACTAACTTTGGGAAGCCAAAATTTGTTTATCCTTGCCTGTTCCTGTCCTATACCATTTCTGAAAACTTCTATTATTTTATGATTATGCAAAAGAAAACGTATTAAAATAAAAATTAAAATATTTGATGGTTTAAGGGGATACTTTTTCTTTTTAAGTGTGCAACTTTGAGCAGTGGGTGCCGGAGATCGGGGGAGGCGTGCCTGCAGGCCATCGCCGGGCCATTAGGGACCGCCTCACGGCCGTCACACCGCCTCTGAAAACTCCGGCATATTGGCAAAAAATTCGAAATAATTGACACCAACAGCGTCATCAGACGAGGCGGGGCCTGAGGGATTATCGGTGTTAGATCGGGTCGTTGTACCTAGTTTTTTTCGGTGCTCCGCCGCTGCGTCAGCGGACGATGCGATGTATCTTCTAATTGCCTTATCGCTTTCAGCGTTGACGGGCGCTCGAGCGCGAGGACTCAAAGTCCTTTGACGATGAGTGGACACTTTTGAGGACCAGTCAGGGGGGGGCAAAAAAAAAAGGAATGGCATACAGATACAGAGAAGAAGCAGTGTTAATTGCAATTTGCGTTTGTCGTCGTGTATGGCGGACACTTTGAAGAGTGTTTGCATTCCGAAATGGATTTTAGTCCTGCGTCTGCAGCAGAGAAATATTTCATAAGCGCTGGCCAAAAGGATCAATTAATGTCAACCGCCACGCGAAAGCGACAAACTGTTTGACATCGAATTTGGTGGATACTCCGCGATCCCGGATTGCGGATGCCATTTGCCTAATTGCCTGGCCTGGAGGAGAGCAAAGTCCAGGTACTTGGCACTCGGGGTTAATGGAAAGCCACCAGCCAGGTAGGTTGGGACAAGTGCGGACAAGTGCGGACAAGTTTTGCGGAAAAGAAAAGGGGACTCGGACTCACCTCGCATGCAAACTTTCGAGCACTTTGCCGGCTTGAAAGATGAGGCCAAACTTGCGGATAGATCCTGCTGCGCAGAGGCAGGACAGCAAATTTATGGCATTGACCACAGAATGTGTTAGTGAGTCCCAACATGTGAGTGGCACTGCTGCTGCTGCAGCTGAAAGTTCACTTTGTAAGTAACTTTTGGGCAAAGTCTGGCAAGTGCGCTACTAAATAAAAATTTATGGGAACGGGGGACATCGGACAGAGCAGGGAGAAAGGTGGGCAGGACTATTGCCCAGACACTTGACCACTTCCACACTTATGCAATTATGAAATTGCCATAGAAAGTGACACTTTTATTCGTCATCCTGCTGGCATTGTCCAGTGCCGTTGCCCTTGCCTTTGCCTTTGCCTGGGGAAAATGAAGAAAATTGCGCAACGAAAACTCTTAACAAAGTCATTTGGTCCAGATGCTGCCAGTTAAGTTAGTGAGAGCTCTAGACCATTTCCCTAACCCCCCTTGTTTTCCCCGACAAACATCAGCCGATTTCCCGGGGCAAGGAGCTTCCCTAGCCGGCTTGGCAAAACACATGTGGTTAAGGCCTTGCCAAGTGGACTGCGAAGGGTTAAGCAAGCGGCCTGGAATTTCGGCCAAAGTGTGCTACTTAAGGGCGGGCAGATGGATCCACCCCCACACACACGCACTCCGGTCACTTACTGTAATTGTCTCTGCCCCAGCGGGAAACCAAGGCGTCGCAAATTAAGTGCAGAAAGCGATTACTGGACAAAGCGGCCACACGCAAAGAAAAACGTCTTCAATTGTGATGAAAACATAAAAAAATGTATTAATTTTCATGACTGTCAAATCCCTTTTTTTATGTATTTTATATTTATTATATGCTATCATATATAAAGGTAATTGCCATAGTTTTTTTCTTAGTGGAATATTGAGAGAGTGTAGCTGAAGCAGTTCCCAAGTGTCGCAGTTGAATCGTCAGGGTCAAGGCGCAGCGTTTGATGAACTTGTGGGAAGAGTCCTTGACAGGACGGGTGGTTCAGTTCGAGAATGGTGGCTCTATCACCATAACTTTGGCACAATATGCTGTCCAAGTTTCGCCGCCGAACTTGGTCTGAATTTCTCCGAGACATTTACTTATCTGGTCGGACACGTGGCCAGCAATTGTCTCTGGCAATTGTCACAAACGGAGGACAGACACTCCGAAGCCAGTAAACTAGTTGAGTTTTCAACTCGCTTTCCTTTTACTTTAGCGAGGCGCAATAAATTTTCCGCAGCTTGCTTTCAATTTGTTGATTCTGTCGCTGCACTATCGTCAACGCAGGAATTTTCATAGCATGTCGCTCCACGCACTCCTCCTTCTCTGAGACATAACTATTCATTTGTTTGATTTGAGAAGCATTTTCAGAGATCTGCTTATCAAATTCAGCTACCTCTTCGAGGATGGATTGTCCCCTCATGAGTTTCGGAAGGAGAAACTCTTTCCAGGAAACTCACAAAAGTAAAGGCAACATTTGGCAGTGCATTTTCATTGCAAACGGAAAAGTGGCTCCGGTGCTTATGTGCCGGTGGTAATACTTTCTAAGCACGCAAAAAATTTGTTATAAAGAGCCATTAAAATATTTTATAGTTGGCTTAATAAACAACTAATAAAAATATGTATACGCTAAACAATCTAATTACTTACTTGTATGCTTTGGAGATTGCATGGATGTTCATAAGAAAATTAATAAGGTTTTTTTGTTGCAGTGAGTGTCCTTGGGCAAGAAAGCATGGAAAGCAGGATGCAGGATCTGCTGCTTTAAGGGACCCTGCTGCTGCTCCTTTTGCTGAATACTTAGATGCTGTCGCATCCTGGCTGCTTGGCTCATCTTCAGCTCCACTGCCATTTGCGTCTTCATTCGGCAATTTCCACTTGCTGCTCCGGCAACTTTTGGGGCAACGTCTTCTCTTGGCTACGTCTTTTATTGTTTCAAATTTTATTGCTGCATCAGTTTGTGGCAGACACAGATGCAGACGGAGCCGGAGCACGAGCTGCCTCTGGCTCAATGGGATGTGGGATCTGGTGCATTTTTCTTGATGCCCGTCCAAGTGCTCCACTTTCGCCGCTGGTGGGTCACATTTTATGGCCTGGTCACTTCGCCCGCAGTCAGCTGCAAAAGCAGTTTCTAATCTTTTGATTATGTACGACGAACGCAGTCGAGAGTTTTGTGCATATGGCATTCGGAATTTGAACTTCTATCTGCCGCCATTTATTTATGGTTCTATCAATAAAGAATATAAATTATGGTTATTGTTGTTTCCCAACTGCCAGTGCACTGACGTTGTGTTGCGTGGAAAATCAGCCATCGTGCAAAGGTCAGTCAGCAATTGTTGTTGCTGACGTTCGCGTTCGCAGCTTTATTTGCGCATCTCCTTCTTCCCAGCGTTGTCCTGCAATTGGCATTGGTAGTGGTGTTCGTGTTGGTATTGGTATTGGTATTGGGATCCTTCCGTGACCACACGTGCAACCGCCAATGTTTGTTCATGTTGCTGCTGCTGCTGCTGCTGCTGCAACGTTGCTGTTGCCACGGCAGCATCAGCCTCTTGTTGACTCGGTTTCCTGTATGTTTGCAGCGCTTATGCAGCCAGCCTTCGTAGCACCAACATTCGGGTCTTCCGTCCATACAAAGCGCTTTATGTTTGCCTTTAATTTGCGTTCGGCGCCTTGGCGAATGCAGCGATTTTTCTGTTTGCCGCGAACAATGCCGCTGGGCACAAAGAACGCGTTTTCATAACATCCGTTGGCAATGGTCTGAGAAATTGATTGATTTACAATGCTAACGATTCACAAAAATGTTTTCAATTCAGTAAAAAGTTTAAGCAATTAGGAGCTGTATTAATAACAAGTATTTAAAAAGCAAAGCCATCCAGTGAGTAGTGAATCTTGTTTATAAGTAGAGTCAAACGCAAACGCAATTGGAAACAAGAAAGGAAACTAACTTCGGCACACCGAAGTTTGTATACCCTTGCAGATTGGTTTTGATATTTGTATTATAAATCTGAGTTGCCCTTTCTAAGCTTAACAAAACTGCATACTCAGTTTATACTTACCTATAAACATGTGAACCACACAAGTCCTAGTATCCTTATACCCCTGCAGGGTATTTTATTTCCAGTCCGAAGCTCATTACGCATAGAAGGAGTCATTTCCGACCCCATAAACCATATATATTATTGATCAGCATTAACAGGCGCATCTTTCTGGCCATGTCCGGCAAAAAAAAATTTTTTATCAATTTTTTCAAAGTTTTATAAGGGGTTACATCATTAAAATTCTCAAAATTTGATAAAATTTTGAATTTTTAACTAAGTATGCAGATTTGTTAACCTTATAGAAACTAATATAACACCGGTTTCCGAATGCAAATTAAGGCATTTTTGACAGAGTTATGGCTTTTTTAGTTTATAATTTTCTGTTTTTCTCATTTCAATTACAGACTTTTCATCGTCATTGCCATCGCCATCGCTCATCAGTACCACCCACCCCAGCCAAAAACCAAGGGTAAGGACCAACGACACAGCGATCCGCGAAGCACAAGTTCATCCTAGTCATCATTGTAATTGTTGATTGATGATCATCGGATCGGCAGTGGTGAAGCTGGAGGAGCAAGCAGCTGGGATGGCGGAGCTCAAGCGAATGGCAGTGGTCGGATCTTGGCTCCGGGCTAGCTGAAGCCCAGCAGGCGTAAGGTATTGGAATATTTATAACTACATTTTAAATGTGTAAATGTAATTGATGGTACAAACAAATTTGAATCAATAAAAAAAGGGAAATCAATGTGAAATTGTGTGGTTTAAGCGGCATTTATTTGGGGGCCTTGGGATTGTTTGGGGAAAAATCTGTTGAAAGCCAAATGTAATTTTTTTTAAATTTTTAAGATCATTTTCTGAATTTTTAAATGTTGTTTCTAAATTTCTAAAAGTTTTCCTGAATTTGTAAAATTTTTTTCTAATATTTTAACTTTTTTTTTAGATAAAAAAAATTTTTTTTTAATTTTTAAATTTTTTTTAAATATTTTAACTGCCAAATTTGAATTTGAATTTAACTGCCAAATTTGAATTTGAATTTAACTGCCAAATTTGAATTTGAATTTAACGACGATCAGTTTCAGTGTGCCCAGGTGCAGTTGTAAAATAACACCTAAATTTGGATTCAAAAGGTTTGAGTCTCCGCTTACGTGCGCAGGCTCTTAAATGGTTCGAAACTTGGACTTTTTATAACACTTTATACCAGTTTACAGTCGCTTGCTGCTGATTTCTGTTCGCCTGGTACCCCAATTTGGGAAACGTGCAATTTGCATGGAAATGTTCGGAAATTTGGATGGGCTGTTGTAGGGATGTTGTTGTTAAAAGGTTGTTGTTGCCATAAGCTGTTGTTGTCGGCAACAAATAGGTATAAATGCATAAAATGAAATATAACAGTTTATACCAATTATTATTTTTGCCCAAATGTTTTTATAACAGTTTATACCAGTTTTCAGTTGCTTGCTGCTGGTTTCTGTTCGCCTGTTACCTCAGTTTGGAAAGCGGCCAATTTGAATGAAAAGTTTTGCTCACTTCCATCAGTGATGCTCACTTCCATCAGTGATGCTCACTTCCATCAGTGATGCTCATCTGCATCAGTGATGCTCACTTCCATCAGTGATGCTCACTTCCATCAGTGATGCTCACTTCCATCAGTGATGCTCACTTCCATCAGTGATGCTCACTTCCATCAGTGATGCTCACTTCCATCAGTGATGCTCATCTGCATCAGTGATGCTCATCTAGCTATATTGCAATATTGGGAGGCTATAAAATCGGGCTTAATGGCAGTGATGCTCATCTGGCTATATCGCAATATTGGGAGGCTATAAAATCAGACTTTGCATCAGTGATGCTCATGTAGCTATTTTGCAATATTGGGAGGCAATGTATCAGGCTTAATGGCAGTGATGCTCATCTATCTATATTTCTTTATTGGGACAAAATAGATAGATGAGCATCACTGATGCAAAGTCAGTTTCAGTGTGCCCAGGTGCATTTAAGCAACATTTTAGCCAAAAAATTTACAATATGGTCACATCTGGTTTGAGTCTTCGCTTACTCCAAGATCAATGGTTCGAAACTTGGACTTTTTATAACAGTTTATACCAGTTTTCAGTTGCTTGCTGATGGTTTCTGTTCGCCTGTTACCCCAATTTGGGAAACGGGCAATTTGCATGGAAAATTTCAGAAATTTGTATGGGCTGCTGCAGGGATGTTGTTATAAAGGGGTTGTTGTTGCCATCAAGCTGTTGTTGTCGGCAACAAATAGGTATAAATGCATAAAATGAAATATAACAGTTTATACCAATTATTATTTTTGCCCAAAAGTTTTTATAACAGTTTATACCAGCTTTCAGTTGCTTGCTGCTGGTTTCTGTTCGCCTGTTACCCCAGTTTGGAAAGCGGCCAAATTGTATGAAGAATTTTGCTCACTTGCATCAGTGATGCCCATTAGCATCAGTGATGCCCATTAGCATCAGTGATGCTCATCTAGCTATATTGCCATATTGGTGGGGGCAATAAAATCGGGCATAATGACAGTGTTGCTCATCTAGCTATTTTGCTATATAGCTCATAACTCGGCCAAAAACGCATGAAATTCAATTCGGATGATTTTCATGAATTTTTGGCCGAGTTGTGTGGTTCACATCTTTATAGGTAAGTATTTTAGCAAAACTTAGTATGCAGTTTTGTTAAGCTTAGAAAGGGCAACTCAGAACAGCTTTCCTAATTGAATTTCATGCGTTAACTCGGCCAAAAACGCAAAATTAAATTAATTTTTAAAGAATACTTAAAAATTAATGCATACTTTTGGGGATATCTATTAAAAACGTGGCATCTTTTAGGCGGAAGTTCAGAATCTCACTTGGACCAGTGCTTGTCAAACTGTAAAAGTGGAGTTGCATTCATCCCCGCCCAAAAGTATGCCTTACTTTATATTTTAATCAAAGGCTTACAAATTCAGCGCAAAAGATGCCACAAAAATGACCAACTTATATTTTCAAATGCCTAAAAGTGGGCAATTTTTTTATCTTTTTGATTTAAACCAGAAAAATAAAAGAAAAATACGTGGACCTGCATTCATCCCCGCCCAAAAGTATACCTTACTTTATTTTTTTTTTTATCAAAGACTTAAAAATGCAGCCCAAAAGATACTGCAAAAATTACCAAATAATATTTAAAAATGCCTAAAAGTATGCAATTTTTTTACTTTTTTATTTGAACCAGGAAAATAAAAGAAAAATTAGGAAAACGCCTTTTAAAGCGGCAATAAAACTAAAAAAATAATTAAAATACACTTATGAGGGTTTTTTATAAATTATAGGCATCTCACTAACTGCCAGTGATGCTCATTTCATTGTTCTTATATAGGAAAAATAAAATAAAACAAAATAATATAAAATAATGTATTTCATTGTTTTTATTTAGGTTCATTAACAAAGAATAAAATAAAGTATTTTAAAATTAAAATGTTGCTTGTTGTGTTCGTTGCTGTTGTTGTAAAAGTAGCCGGCAGACCTGACTGACGGTGCTCTTTCCTTATCCCTGATTCCTGATCCCTGTTCCTCCATTCCCATCCCTTATCCACCATCCTTATGCGTGTGTCGTTGGTCCTTTCCCTTGGTTCTTGTCCGGGGTGGGTGTCAGGTCTATTGATACTGATGACTAGGAGCGATGGCGATGGCAATGGTGATGGAAAGTCTGTAATTGAAATGAGAAAAACAGAAAATTAAAAACTAAAAAAGTCATAACTCTGTCAAAAATGCCTTAATTTGCATTCGGAAAGCGGTGTTATGTTAGTTTTTATAAGGTTAACAAATCTGCATACTTAGTTAGAAATTGAAAATTTTATCAAATTTTGAGAATTTTAATGATGTAACCCCTTATAAAATTTTTAAAAAATTGATAAAAATTTTTTTTTCTCCGGACATGGCCAGAAAGATGCGCCTGTTAATGCTGATCAAGAATATATATGGTTTATGGGGTCGGAAATGATTCCTATGCGTAATGAGCTGGAATAATATAAAATGGCTATATCTCAAAAATGATACAAAAATATTGAAAAACAGCCAAGTTATAATTTTTTTTCTAAAAATTTATCGAACATTTGTATAGCAGCTATATGATATAGTCGTCCGATCCGGCCTGTTCCGACATATATAGCAGTGAGAGTATATAGAAGACTATATGCAAAGTTTCATTCAGATAGCTTTAAAACTGAGGGACAAGTTTGCGTAGAAACAGACAGACAGACAGACGGACAGACAGACGGACAGACAGACGGACATGGCTAGATCGACTCGGCTGTTGATGCTTCACTGCGTTGCAAACTTCTGACTGAAATTATAATACCCTGCAAGGGTATAAAAAAGCTTTGCCTTGTTATTGGGTTACGGCTTAGTGTTTGCCGCTGGACTCAATCTCTTTATCCTTCTATATTTTTCTTCCTGCTTATTTCTGTCTCAAGTTATGCCAGGAATTGATTGAAAATCAAACCAAAACCCTCGAACTTTTTAAGCGTGTTTGAGCAATGCTGAATGCATTGTACCATAAATTTAAACACAAACAGAACACACACACACCAGCAACACCAACACCGCAGCACATCAAAGAAAAGGCTGTGGTGGGGCGATCCTTTGGAATTTCCAACTATAAAACAGAGCATGAGTAAAATGTTTGCAAAAGAAATGTAAAAGCTGGGAAAAAAAACACAAAAAATTGCATATTAATTATGTTTTTTCTGGCACAATTCCACTGCTAGGCGGTAAAGAGTTCGAAGGGGTCCGCAGGGTGACGAAGGGAAGGATATTTTTTACTTTGAACGTTCGGGGGCCGTGGCAGATGGTGAACAACAGAAACTAGTTCGGGTTGTGTATTGGGGGCGCGCCAAGTGTTTTGCCAGAGAGTAAGTGTGTAAGGTGATGTACACAGAAAAAAATGTTCCCTTATTTATAAAGATCTAAATAGAGACTAACTCTACTAGTCTCTACTCTATTGGTCAATGAGGAAACCTCTGAAGGAAAGCTATATAAATATGTATTGCAATGATTTTGCGTTAAAAGGCTTCATTCACTAGGCAACATATATATTTTCCGTACTTTTCAACTGGAATTCAAAACGAAAAATCTCTACAGTAAACTAAACAATTAATTTTTCAGGCTCTTCCGTGTTCTCGCTTTCGTAAAACTCAACCACAGACCTCATGTTTAGTTGGGACATGCGTTCCAGATAGGTAATGTAGTCCACATCGCTCTCCAGGCCCACGATCTCGCAGTACAGCGAACCCATCTTCAGATTAAACCACTCCAGGGCTTCGGCCATTTCACATTCCTTACCCTCGGACTCGTCCAAGTAATTAAGTTTGATCTTTTCGTGGTTAGTCACAAATCGAGCGGACGCTGTTGGCTTCTTCATATCATCTGCAAGGGCCAACATATCCGTCTTTACCTTGTCTAGGGTTAACAACTTTAACCGCAGCTTTTCATTCAAGATTTTGAGTAGTCCCTGGCACTGTTGGGTTTTGGCATCTAGTTGCTCCTTGAGGTCCTCGATGTCGCCATTGAAGTTCTCAGAGTTGGACATGAACTCGCGCACATCCTTGATGGGTGTTATTCTGGGAACTGCCAGCTCGGGAGATCTGTTGTTGCAGCTAATGAGCTGATCGATATAATCAACACTGTTGGCTTCGGACATCTTCTATAAGTGTAATACTTTTAGTAAAATATTTGTTAAAATATATTTACAATGTTTTCGGCTCGAAGAAGATCTGAATATAAGGAAAACTTGCTCGTTCGCAGCTAAGTTTTCACTGACTACTGCGTTTGAAATTTAGCTAAACAAATTTGTAGGTGACACTGAATGCTATCTTTTATTTTTGCTCAGTGCACTTATACCTGCGCCTGACTTTTATAAATACACTCACTCACACACTCGCCAGAGCACCTCTGCATTGAGCCTGTGCGGCTGGGTGTGTTGTGTATGTGTGCATCTCTCAAAGGTGTTTGTGTTTAGCCGCATTCTGTTTGTTTACAGTTTTTGCATGGCTTTCAGCACATACACACATCCCAGAAGCACACCCCACACGCACACGGCAGCTCATTCTCCTCATGTTTGCCATTATCTTACATGGCGGTGGGTTCTCAGCACTTCGTTTTTTTCCCCGGCGTTCCGCTTTTCCCTGCCCACCCGCCTTTCCCCTTCCTTGGCAACGGCTGGCAACTAAAAATGGAAAATTGAACAACAACTTCTGCTCGTTTTGCTGCCCGAGCGAGCGGAAGTCCACAGTGGGGCTACCGGTCCCAGTGCCTGTGCTTCTGCCTGTTTTCCTCAGCCCAGTTTCCCACGCAATGTTTTCCTTTGCCGCACTCACACACACTCAAGTGCCGTTAATGGGAGTGGGCTGAGGGGCAAAGTGCGCGGGCGGGTGTTGCAGGGACTATCAAACTGCAAGGTTAAGCCATAATGAAAGTAAAATGATGTACAAAATTGCTGCCCCTGCTGGTCCAATGTGAAAAAAAATTGTAGATTCAGGGACGAGGGAGCAACATCGTCACACGTTCACAATGCTGTCAAAGGTGGGGTGAAGTGGGGGCCGAGGTCACTGCCACCATGAAAAAACCCCTGGCTTTCCGCGGAGGTTTTCCCCTATTGAACCATTTTTCTGCCTCGTAAGGGATAATTAAATATAAAAAAACCAAAGAAATATGTATGTATTTTTAACTTTATAGCTTAAACATTTTGAAATAATCAATAAAAGTCAGAAAGGGAAAGTCTAACTTTACAATAGATAGTAAAAAAAAATTTATTAATTTATAAGACTTACATATTTCAATTCATTTAAATAAAAATGTATATTCTTAAAAATATTTTTCTTATAAATAAAAATAATTAGAAAACTTTCCACTGCTGAACAAATGGGAAATCATATCCAAGACCCTACCGCTACCTTCGTCTGTCTGCAAATTAATTACATAAAAATATGCCACAACACTTTGGGCTACCATTTTTCGTTTTTAAGTTTTTATTTTACCATATATTTTGGTGGTGAGTGTGTTGGAGGTGCAGCAGGATACGGCTGCCCCCTGTGGCTGGCTTCCAAGGATGTTGGCATTGCAGTGTGGCGTGCGGCATGGAGCTCCCCAGTACGTATACGGGATACATGTGTGAGCTCTATATGGGTTCCGATCCGTCCAATGCCTTTATTTGTCTTCATGCGTTTATCGTGGCTCCACCGGCAGAAACAGCAACATGGCAGTGGAGACGAGATGAGAGGCGGCATGGGGAGCTGTTGT
Organism: Drosophila kikkawai; assembly: GCF_030179895.1. Lineage (NCBI taxonomy): Eukaryota > Metazoa > Arthropoda > Insecta > Diptera > Drosophilidae > Drosophila > Drosophila kikkawai. The sequence goes on along the minus strand of NC_091731.1, from coordinate 30,315,277 downwards.
TTGTCTTTAATTATGTTTGGACGCGATGCCATTTTTGCGCTGGCCAGGACCTACTTATGTGCGTTCCGAGCCTGCCAAGCAGCCAGCAGTTGGCAACGAAGCGGAGCGGAGCGTTGCCCTCGTTCGGTTCCACTTATGTTTCCACACTTGGAAATATTGTGGTACTTTTTCGGGAAATTTTTCACTTTGGAAAGCAGTTGTATATTTGTTATTATTATGTTTACAAATCTGCATACTAAATTTTAAATTTTAAACATTATTTCTTTATTGCCTTTTAAGCTTTTGACCAAAACTGTAATAGCCTGCGTAGATATAACAAAAAAGGTAACTAACTACGGGAGGAAACCAGAAATTGTAGCTTAAATTGCCCAAAGCAGATACGCCCTTGTAAAGAAATTCCCCTTAAATTTTTTAAAAATTAAAAACAAACTATTTTTTTGTCTTGTTTTTACCTTTCAAGAGCTATAGGCATTTCAATAATTTCTTAGAGTGCAATGACAGCTCCTTTGCCCTGTACGCGCTCGCAGTTATTATGCAGCGACGCCGTTGGCGAAAATAAAATTAAACGATAACATTTCCTTTTCATTTGCGCACGCATAAAATTCCAGTGAACACATCTACCAAGACTGACGCCTTTCGGCCCAGACGGGCTAATACGAGCTGTTGGCATCAACAGACGACAGGCAGGGCAAAGAAGCGAAAGGAGTTCTGCATTTTCCATTCCGAACGCATGGAATTAATTAAAAGAAGCGACCGGAAATATTGATTGCATACGGTTCGATACTGGGACTTGTACTGGCACTCTGAAACTGGTAATTTTAATTGGCAGCCGGGACCGAGCAGCAGGGAAGCTCCTCACTTCATTGCAAGCAAATTTACTCCAGATGAGTGCGAGTTCCGGGACAAGCTGGTTGGCCAACTGGCCGCGGCTCCAGCCGGACAGCTTCATTTCGCGACACTGCATGTCAAAGTGAAATATTGGCTGGAGACATGTAATAAATTTTAAAATTTTTTATTATGCGCTGCTGCAAAAATGCGGGCAAGCTGGCAGGACAAGCCAACGCATTGCCGCCAAAGTGGTTTGCACGGGTGCCTGCGTGTCTGTCATGCGTGTCCTCACCACAGACACATTCGCGCGCACACACCCAGGCCCTCCCTTCGCACACTCACACACACACGCACAGCCTGTAGCCTGGAGGCAGGCACACAGACACACATGCAGTGTCGGTGTACTGATTCAGCGGCTCCTCAGTGTGGCGTGAATCGTAAATCAACGATTTAGGCTCACATGCAGCGACTGAGGCAAATTTTTTAACCATTTTTTGTTCCGTCCTCCATTGCCATCTCTCTTCTTGCCATTTGACATTTTTGGACCATCTACAATAGAGGCTATTGCAGTTGGCAATGCCCTGCAATAACTTAAGCCCCATACGGGAGTGATCTACTATATCTAACTTAATTAAAAAGACTTAAAAATTATTATTTTAATTTTAATTGTTGAAATTCTTAACTCAGATTCACAATTATGGTTGAAATTGTATAATAATTGATTTAATAAGCGAATTTATTGTTATTTCACGGCTTCTGCAAACTACAGAACCTTAATTTCAGCTTTAGAGGAGCTCATTAGGGCGTCATTGCAGCCCTATACATTTGCTCATTTGCACTGGGGCCAACGTTGCGTATACGCAATAACGCGTTATTCTGTTACACGCACACATACACTGAAAGCGACCGGGAAAACACCGTCAACACATCAGCATGATACTGTTTCCGTTGCCGCAGCATCACGGGCCATGGAGGCGCAGCCCTTCTCATGACATATTGATTTGATGCCCCGGCTATGTCGAGAATTTCCATTAAATTCGCCTCCCAAAAGGTCGGCGAGCGAAGACCGATAGAGCAGCAAAAAGATAGGCTGAAAATGGGAAAGCTGTACAGGCATTTGCCATTAGAAGCGCAGCACTTTCCTCTCTCCAATGCGCCAGCCACGGCTGGGTTTTTGCAATTGCAAATCGCGCGAAAAATTGCGACGCACATCAATCAGGGGCGAGCGGAACAACGACGACGACGAACGGCGGCTGGGTAAAATATTAAATTGGCTATTGTTGCCTAATTGAAAACATAATTAGCCTTAATTTATTAGCTGGCCACGCAGCGCGTCCGCAGGGAAGGGAATGGTTGTTGTGCCAGGTCTATCGATTACCGTCCATCGTTGCGTTGCTGCTGGAAAAGCGCGTCAAGAAAATCTGAGCGACACATCGATGGCCGGGCCAAGGGTTAGACGGGGAAAAGGCTGCTCGACACGGCCCTAATTTAATTAATCCATGCAAGCGTGGCGCAGCAAAAACTTGGTGGGCTCTTCAGTTACACTACACTGCATAGAACCCTCACTAGAAAATTCTAATGAGGACTCGGAATTTAATTTCTAATCGATTAAATTAGATATTCAGATATAAGTGAAACGTTATAATATAATTAAAAATCAATAATAAATAGTACAATTATATAAGACGGGAAATAAGAGAAAGAGAAATTAAGACATTGTCAAATTTTTCTATTACAACTTAAAGGCTTAAAGATGCGAGCCAATCGAGTGAGGAGAAAGGACTCTGCGGTCCTAAGATCCCAGTTTGGTTAACCAGTGTGCTCGGATGTCATTGATGTCGCTGCTGCTAATACCTTAACTAAATATATAATGTTGCAGCAGCCCCTGGCCACGATCCTGGGTAAACTTGAGAGCTGAGCTTGCCAGCCGTCCTGCCGCGATGTCCTTGGTATCCGTGCCGTCGTTGTCGTTGTCGTTGTTTCGAAGTCGCAGTGTCGCTTGCAGGCGCAGTTAGTTAATGCTGCACATTATTTCGACAAGAACAACAATCTCGGATACTTTTTTCGCCTGTTTTTCGCTTGGCAGTCTCCTTCGGCTCCTGTCGCTGCCAGGAGGACTAACTAGGTTTTTTGACAGGCTCATGCATGTGACTTTGTCGTTTATAACTGCCATCCGCCGTGCACATGTATTGGCATCCTTCGCAGCGCGACTGTGTATGTGTGTGTGTGATGTGTGTGCGATGGCGCTTGTAAATGTCTGCTGGTGCAAAAGTCTTGTATCCTTCTTTCAGCTCCGTGCATTCATTTTAATTTTGAAACTTGTACTTGCCGGCTTTCCTCGCACACACACACATGCGAACACATGGAAGGCCCTACGAGGCCCTGTCTGCTTCTGTGTGTGCGATCCATATTACTTCCGGTGCACGTTACGTATACGCCAAATGTTCCGCTGCCTGTTTCCTTCTCTTTGCCACACAACTAATTATTTTTCGCTTGACAATGAAAATGTTTAAGTTTAATTAAATGCATCTTGCGCTGCTTTCTTTTTGTCTCCTCGATGTCCTTGTTATTGCTATTGTTGTTGCTGCTGCACCTGATGCTGCTGCCTGCGTGTGTCCCAAAAGCAACAAAAGGAACAACTTTTGCTGCAGTGGCTGGCAGTAAATTTATGCTGCCTTTTCGCCATTCGGAGCGTGTTAAACGTACTCAGGATTGCAGGGTGCCATGTCCCGGATGGCTCCTCCCTTGCGTCCTGCAATAAAGTTGCGACTGCAAAGCGGAAAGTGAAACATGCAGCTAATTGCAGTCCCTTCAATCGGGTATGTAATAAATGGGGTAAGCAGGGTATCGAGTGTATACAAATATATTTGTTAGAAAATATACTTTAAATATTGAATTATAAATATTTTAGAATTGTTTATATACTTTATTAAATAACAAACAATTTATTGATTAAATACTACACATTTTAAAGCTTTTTCTAATAATTCCTTTTAGTTCCTTCTGTGTTTTTGTGATCTTTTTAAGTCATTCACTCAAATAACTTACATGTCCCAACCCCTAAAAAGGATGCTTCTTAGGCTTCTTTACGTATCCACCTGCTGCCGCAAATATGCTTTGACAAACAAAACTATTTGTCTTGGCATGACTTTCGGCTAAAGTTGCCACCGAACCATTAGGAATCAATGGACGTAAAAATGCCTGAAAAACGATGCGGCATACAGAGGCATTTTGGCCCGAAGCGCCTACGCAGCCAAAAAAAGGAGGAGAAAAAGGAGGGTTGCCTTACGACCGCACTAGTCATGCCGTTGATAAATTTTTAAGCTCGCTCTAAACACTCTCTAACACAACTCATGCAGTTTATGCCCGCAACGAGTTCGTGGCGAAGGTATACACACATTGGCACACACAATTGCGAACTCACTTTGAAGCCAGCAAAAAATTATTCTAAAATTCTTGCAAACAATTTCGTAGAACTGGGCCAGATCCTTTCCAACACTCGGAACATCCTTTCGCCGTGTTTGTGTGTTTGTTTGGCAACTTGCTGACTCGCTGGGTGACGCTTTTCGGGCATTGCATACATTTTGGCCTGGCAAACAGGGAGAAAATGATATCAAATTCGATATTATTTATGGTTTTTAATTAAGAAATTTAATATTTTAAATAATTTAATATATTTTCATATTAAAATAATGTTAAAGTTTGTTAGAAACATGGTTTAATTTGCACATGACTTACATTGCGACGTAATTTTTCTCCGTGCGCTCCTCATGTTGGCAAACGTGTTTTTCGGTGTCGCGTCCATGTCGGCGTGCTAATGTTTATAAATGCTGCGTGGCGGAGAGTCCTTTGAATATTTTAATATGATTTAATATTAAACATCATGGGGGAGGGAAGTGAGATCAAGATAACAAAGGCTTACAGGACGCTTTCATTGCGTTGCCAGGCGCCGGGGCCCGAGTTGCGAATATTAAGTAAATGTTTTGAATAGTTCTGCGCCAAGTTATTTGGGTTAAGATTTTTTCGCCACACACCCCGCAAGCCGAAAAAGCTGGCTAAAACACATACATACGGGGTCCAATTGCCGGATTCTGGTGTGTGTAAAGAGCTCAAATAAACGCATTTTAATTCAAAGTTTTTGGCTTGTCTTTTGTGCGGGGAACCCCCATCTGAACCCTTAACCCCACCGCAGCCCGCCCCCGCCTTAACCCTCGCTCGTGTGTTTGCGTTCGCCATTTTGTGTGCGGTTGAGCGTGTTTGTTAAAAGCTTTGAAAAGATTTGCCATGTAATCGCATGCGGCAGAGGGACACAGGACGCAGGACGCAGGACATGGCGCGCCAACATGCTAAATCGCTTTGATGACATTGTTAATTTGACATACTTGGGTTTCTTTCCCGCTTTCGCTCTCGCTTCTGGCCGCTGTATCACTTGACTCCGGCCTGTTTGTATAGGCTTTGATTGCCACATAAAAGGCCCATATAAAATATGAATAAAAACTTTTGTAGTGCGCAGCACAATGAGGGCGATAAGTTGGACGCATGACGGCACCAAAAGCATTCCGCACACGCCGAATACCGAATGTGATATCAGAATGCATAATCACTGTGGCCGGTTTCCCGCTGCTGCCGCCACAGCGAGCCCTCAATAAAATGGAAATAGTTTCTTGACGCCGATCGCCATTACCCATCACAAATGTCCGCGATTAAAGCGATAGAGCAGTGTCAGTAAATTTACTAGATAAAATCACAGGGCTAACAAAAACTGCAAAGTGTGTGTTCTGGCTAAATGTTTTCCCCATTAATAAAGGAGTTTTGAAAAAGCCCAAACTTTAAGCTGGTATAATTGTTAAATTATCTTAAAACTCTATTGAATTCGAGTTACTTTGGTTTTCAAAGAATGCTCTTCGGTCCTTTCAAACTCGGTTCTGCTTCAGCTCCATGCAACTGGCTGCAATCTCCACGTAATATGCTAAGTAAGTGGAAAAAGTGTGTGAAATGTATAAATGAGACGCATACGCACCGTTGTCCCGCTGTGCAGCTGTGTGTGACCGAGTGGGTGTGCGCACATGTCAGCTACACATGTCTGAGTACATCCCCTGCAACTGCAATAGCAACTGCAGACAAGAAGACGAAATGTAGACAAGTTGTCGTCATGTTGGCATGCTCTGCGAATGGCGACGCCAGCGGCAGGTGACAGCCAACGCCTTGCCATAGGCACTATCTCACAATTCCGTCCGAAAGGGGGGGAATCTGCGTTGCCAAGAATCCTAGAATCGCAGTACCCACTAGCAGGACTCGGAATCCGCAATCCGGGATGCAAGTGCAGCTGCCGCCTGCCGAAAGATGGGAAGGACGCCGAGGAGCAGAAGGAGCAATCACACATGCTTTCACTTGTCGCCCGACAGGCATTGCGTTCGTTGTCTTGTCTTGTCTTTGGCTGTGTCTGCTCATTATGTCTGCCGCAGTGCATGTGGCTACACTGGAAATAAATTGTATATTTTAACAAGTTGTATTTTTAAGAGAGCATTGTACCTAGAATTTTGATTTGTAATTGTAATCGTGGGATCATGAATATTTTTCCCTGTGTAGGTGCCGCAGTGTGCGTGTGTGTAATGACAGCTGCTTATTCGGCAACAAGTTTTACTCCCATTTTATTTCTTTCTTTTTTTTTTGGACGGCTCAGCTAGCCAGAAGCAGCGGCGCTCGTGCGCTGAATTCTTCTTAATGAGCGACATCAAGTGTTGTATTAAATGTCAGTTCTGTGCTTATGTGCAGTATCTCTAGCTCCTAGATGTGTGTTAACCCCCCCAGAATCTGAGGCCCGAGGGCCTGCCGCTGGGTGAGTGCCGGGCAAGTATCTGTAATAAAATTTGTAATGAGTTGCAGGCACGGAAAAAGGATTTTTGAGTGCAATTTATTTTATTTCAGCGCTTTTATTTTTATTTCCTCTTTCGCTTTGGCTCGCTTTCTTTTTGGCATATTTTTATGGCACTCGCACAGATACAGCTACAGCTACAGCTACAGCTACAGATACAGCTACAGCGACGCAGATACAGATACAGATACGTTTGGAGATGGAGAGCTGCAGCTGCTTTTATGCTCTCGGCTATGGCATGTTTATTTCTGTTTGTATTCCATTTCTTATGATTTTTAATTACGCCCCCCGATCCGAGCCCTCCAACCCCTGCCTTTGTCCCATAAAACGTTGCATACTTTACGATGCTGCAGGGGACGGGGACTCCGCAGCCGAATCTGGGAGCTGCATCCGTGCTCGAGACTGAAGCAGAACCAGAAACTGAAACTGAAACTGAAACCGAGCTGAGCTCCACTGCAGCTGGGCAACTTCATAGAGTTGCAAATTTATCGAATGGCCAAAAAGACAATTCATTACATGCTTAGCCATGGCCAGCTCCCCTCGGATTCGAGCCAAGCAAAGCATTTGCATTTCAGATAATTGCCGCAGCGTTTTGTATGCATAGCCGTTGGCAGTTACCAGCTCCAGTTTCTGCCAATGCCCCCTGCCACGTCCCGCACCCTTTTCCCGGGCCTTTTGGCCGGACAAGTGCGTCACAAGCTGGGCCATAAATTCAGGCCCGCATGTGCAGGGGTCACTGTGTGCCTGCCCCGGCTCCCTCCTCGCTTCCAAGCCTCACTCGCTTCAGGCCAGTCTGTTTACAGTCATTGCTACAAATTGACAAATTCGCTGTCGCCTGTCACCCGCTTTTTGCACCCGCCACAAGCAGGGGTATTCCATATTCGTGAAACGTCTTGTGACACGGCAGGGAAAGTCATATTGAAGGGTTTAAAAATAACTATACTTTTGGTAACTAATTTCTCAATACTTAAATGTTAATATAAATATCCTCTTGATATTATATTTTTTATGAAAATTAATTTTAGAAAGTATCAATTAATATTACTTAAAGTTCCTTGGGCAGTAGGGTATCTCGCAATCGTATGCCTCGACGGCATCCTTCCATTCTCCTGCCTCTGGGAAAGGGAAATGAGTTGGACAATCCTGGCCAAGCTGGAAATTCTGGCAATGGGGGTGTGGGCACATAAATGATAACAGTCGCAAAGCGCTGATTCATTTACTAAATATTTGCATAGGCGGCCTTGTCAATGCTGCTGGTTTGTTCTTTGCCTCTCAAGCGTTTGACCGGACAAAGTGACGCCGCTGGGCGTTTTTTCGTTTCGTTTTTTTTTTTGCCCATGCGTGCCTGGGATCCTAGATCCAGCCTTTACCACCCTTGGACATTGGGCCATGGGCAGTGGGCACTGGACATTGGGCAAACATTGCTCAGATATGTTGGCCAAGATTTACGATTGGCGCATGTCAAAGGCTTAATGCGTGGCCTCACAGCGCTCCAGTCCGGTTTTCTGTCTTTCTATTTGCTCAGCTTTATTAAAGGCCGCCCCATTTCCATCCAACCCCTTTTGGCCACCCATGATCGCGGCTGAACGGCGGTTTCTTCATTAATTAAATGCGTTGTCCATCGAGGTTGTTTCGTATGCCGGCCGCCGACAAAAAGCATAAATATTGTAAAGCATAAAAATAAATAATAATGCCGCACGCATATATAAGAGAATGTTTGTTTGCACACTACACGAAAAAAAAGTATTTTTATTGAAGATTTTTTACTTGCAAAGAAAACATTTAAGTAACAAATATAATTATAACAAAGTTACCAAACCCCAAGTGTAAGGAGGGAATATTTTAGTTAACTTTTTTTAGAATGCTGCTAATCAATCAATACACAATTTTCCCTCTTTAATAGTTTTTCTCAGTGCTCCTTGTGTGTTTGTTTTCCGCATACAAATTGCGGGCACATGTCACCCAATGCAAAACGTCGGGGGATGTGGCCGAAATGGATTTTCTTGGAGGCTTCTTAAATTTGATTGTATGCAAATTGGCTCTCGCTCCGCTGCTGGCATTTAATTAACATGCTTGCAGCTCGGACAGCGACATTGCGTGATTGAGCCATTTAATTGCCTTCATTTCGCGGAGACTGCCACGACTGCCTTGGAAAATCCGTCATTGAATCGCATTGAAATCGCATCCTTTGAGCCATCCTCCTCATTAGGGCTTGCCACACAGACGGCAGTCGTTGCTGTAACAGATTTCTGGCCCTCTCCCAGCCAAGCCAAGGACACACGTTCCGAATTTTAGCTCATTAAATACTTCAACCTTTGCTGCACACACAAAAACACCCACACACGTACACAACCCCTTACCCGTACCAGTCAAAGGCCACAAAAAGCGGAGGAGCGGAATAAAAGTGGCAAACATTTTGAGGCAATTTCATTTCCCCCGAAGCATCAACAGAATCCCCACAGTCACTGATCACAGCAACAAAGTAACGAAATGTGGAGGGAAAAAAAAAGCAAAAGTTAACCACGTTGTCATGTTGCCATGCTTAAATTATAATGAAAAGGACTCGGGCAGCTCCTGGCTGCTCACGCACACACTCGCGCAGCACCAGTGTAACCTTATTTCGCCTTTCTCCTTGGTCCTTTCTCCTTGCCGCTTTCACCGTTCACCGTTCACCGTTCTCCCTCGTGCAACGGCGAATGCACAAGTCGATTTTGTCCCATTGAAGGTTGCTTCTGCCGCTGTGTGAGTTTTCCGTTCCGCCCATTTTCCTCCAACTCCGGCTCGGACTGTGACTCTCACTCCGACTTCCCTTCCACATTTTCCATGGCGGAGCTGACTGGCATCACTTACCTCTCGGAAATGGGATCATCAGCCTGCCATTTCCTCGGTGCTCTGCTTCACTAGACAACAGCCCCAGACATTTGGGGCCAAATGATTGTTTATGTGTACTGGATACACCAAGAGAAAAAATATAGTGTTAGTCAGAAGAATGTTATAAAAAAAAATAGGCAGTCATAGGGACTGACTAAAATACGTTTTAGTAATATCTACAAAATACAAATATTATTTGAAAACAAAACAAGCAATCTTATAGATACAAAACTTCACAACTTTTTTGCCTTGTGATTTTTATATCAAAAGGTGCATTGTTTTTATCTTTGTGTAAGCCATTCTCTCTGTACGTTTGCCTGTGTGTTTGGGGCCATACATATTTAATATTTCATATGTCTGCAATGATTTTCTACGCCTTTCCAGCAGCTCCACAGTCCACATCCAGCCACAGTCCCTTGACGCGTCGCTGCGTATTATATTAAGTCCAAAATGAGGCTCCTGATGACGACGAATTGTCCTCGTCTGCCGCTGCCTTATTCCGCTCCCCAGCTCGGTCTGTTTGTTTGCCTGCCGTCACTGTTTATTTGTCACTGCCTGGCCTAATGCCTCCGCCACCCCCGACCCTGTGCCAAATACCGAGAACCATACTGTACACAGCACATATAGCATATAGGCTCTGTGGCAGCGGCTCATGAGGATTCCGGAGCGGAGCGGCCCATGTGTATTTCATTGCTGGCGTTGCCAGTTCCGGTTGACTTACGCGCCATGTTGACCGCAATTTGTATGGAGCACGGGCCGCGTTTCGCTTGGTTAGACTGCTCGCTGACACATTCGGGAGCAGATCGCAGGCGAAGGCCACACGCGCGTCCCTTTAAGAGGCAGAGCGCTTGGCTTTAATGCAATTTTAATTAGGCCAAGACCCGGGGTAGCACAAATTCTCAAATCTCAAGCAAATTGACCATTGACTTTGCCCATAAACTCGGCAAGTTGCAAACTTTTGCCCCTCTTCGAGGGCGTTTAGTTACCGGCACTTGTGCAAACACGGCGAAGCCAAAGCTTAACGCTTCTAATGTATGCGCATACACGGGACTTCCACCCAACCCAGCCTGAGCCACCGGGAATCACCAGAGCCTCCTGCATCCTGATCCTTCGGCCTCGCACACACCGACGCCAAATCATAAGAACGAGCCGAGTGGCTAAGAAAAATATGCTGCCTCACTGCTCGCCACTTCCCAGGCAGCTGGCTAAAATCACCGGCAAGGTAAGAGCCAGCTAAGTAAAGTCAAAGTGGATAACCTGGCCACGCCCACCGCCCACAAGCAGTGCATACACATGGAGAAATCTCGATACAGTTTAATTTATCAATTTATATCAATATATTTATAATATACATTTTATATTTATTTTTATATATATTTTCCAGCTTACTTGAGTCTAGTTTACCTTCCTTTAAGAAATTGTAAACTAGTTTTATAACACTCTTAATTTTTCCCTATGTATAGGCTGCACTCGGCGCCTTGTCCCAAGTATTTTAGGAAATTTCATTGGTTTCGGCTCTACGCTCTGCACTTCTAACATAAATAGTTGAGCACTCTGACTCGGACTCGAAGCCAAGTGAATGAGGGGGCGTGGCCGGGAGCGGTAAGGGGCTCCGGAGGTGGCGGGGCTGCGGGTGGCAAACATAAAGTTTTCACTGCATAAATAGTTGTCGAAAAATTGCGCATAAGTAGGCGACGATGCTTGGCATGCAAGTGTAAAAGATTCGGCCCGAAACTTTTCCACCCAAATGTGGCTAATGAAAAGTTTGCCCAACGGGCCAGTCAAGTCCAGAAGTGCAGATTGCCATCCGTTTCAGAAATGCATAAAGGACAAAAATCCAGAAGATTTTTAATTAGTTTTTCGACTTGGACAGCAGACATATATATGGGAGTTTATGACTTGCAAGGATTTCCGGAAACATTTTAATCAATCCAAAGATATAAAATACTGTTTTCGAAGATCAAAAAAAGTTAACAAAAAAGTTGAAATGTTGTTAGGGTATTGTAAGGATTTAATTTATATTTTTCTCCATTTTTAGGAGATAAGCTAGGCTAGTAGAGAAGCACTCCTCTCAACCAGCTCATTAATTAAAGACTATTGCATTTGCAGCCTTCCCTTTGCATTGATTTTTAAACATTTGCCTGGCTCTGACATTAGCAAATAGCTTAAAAAAAAGAGAATAGTAGTTGAGCCCTTTCAAAAACCACACACACACATACTCACGAACCAGACTTCACAATTATAAGCAGCTTTATCAACTGCAATAGCACTTGTTCTTGCCTGGCAAATAAAATGATTCGGAGATTCATTCGTTTTGATGGAGATGGATTAAAAGCTCGTACGAGTGCGCATAGAAAAATGACCGGTCAGTATTAGGGATTTCCAAGTTTCCCCATTTTCCTCGCCACTCTGTGCAATTGCAGTTGCACCTTGCCACACTCCCCTCACCACCGGATGCAATAATCTGAAAGTAAGTATGCCAAGTTTTTGCAATGTTGGTAATGATGATGCCGTTGATGACTGGCTGAAATTTCATTGGCTCTGAGCCGGGCCGGGCAGAGCATTAAATTTGAGAAATGCACAAATTCAGCTGCCAAGGACCGCTCACGCACTCCCACAAGCTGCTGGCATTGAGTGACTTCCGCTGCCAAATCCTGCATCCTTCTGCCTGCCCGGTTACTTCGCTGAGCATCTTTGGCGCCTGGCATTTTGACTGCTCTCTGGCTGAATCCTGCTGGGCCACTAAAAAATTCCATTTGTAAACGGCAACCGCATTAAACCAAACTCATCTCCGGTTGTTAATGACTGCTGCCTGCCGCTGGAAGACAAGACAAGCTGGGTAATATGCTCAAGCATCCAAAGGCGACACAGAGACTTTAAAGGCCAATAACTGTGAGAAAAAGTAGAAGCAGCATTGCCCTTGGGAGAAGGGCTCTTTACTCGATCAGGCATAAGCATAGAATTCCTAAGGGTCTGGAATTAATTTGATTTTTGATTTTCAAAATATTGAAATCTAAATCTGATTGACCAAGAACTTGTAAAATATATATCGTCAAAGACTTACTGCTTTTATGCATTATTTGCAACCAAAAAAAAGTCTAATTTTTGTACTCTGTAAGGTGAACTGCATCCTCAATCGTGTCCCTTCTTACCCGCAACCTTTAACCAGTTGCAAACAATTGACGCAAATGAAAACTGACGCCCGCTAACTGTGACTCTGCTGCTGCCATTGAGTGATGGGCCAACAAGCATACGCCGTGTGAGCCGCGACTCAATTCGCGGCCCGTAAATGATACAAACCAGGTGGGTGTCCTGCGGAGAGCTCATCTGGGTGGATATCTGGGTGGCCTTCCGGGTGGATGTCTGGGTGTCTCGTTGGTGGAATGGACCAGAATGGCCTGCTGCTGAGTGGACAGCTTGTCGCTGCTTGTTGCGACTGTCAGGAGATGTGGCCGCAAATTAGTGCAAAGTGCCACCCGCGTTGCGAGGGTACGGCGAGCTTTTTCCCAGGACCCAGCCTTTCGTTTGTTGTGGTAAGATTTGAAAGTTGATTAATGAATACAAAATGCGGAATACGGACCAAGGAATACGGAATCCGGAATCTGGCATGCGAGGGGATGGGATGCGAGGCTGGCTAAAGATCGCTGGCCCCGACAGAAGGAAAGCATTTGATGTCGGACGGAAATGAATAAAGTGCGAATTTTTGTGTTCTCGCTCGCCTTCCGCTCCCCCTCACTCTGTTTGAAGAATGCAATTTTGTGATGAAGAAAAATTGATTGTCGTCGTCCCTTCGTCCTCGTCGCCAGAGCGAAAAGAGAGAAATGGAAAACGAAAAGCGAAAGGCGAAAAGCGAGCAGCGAGCAAAAGCTCGAGCAACGACCAACGGGAAAACTCTGCCGCCACAGTCACAGACGGAGTTTGTAAGGGAAAAGGAAATTCCCAGACTTTGTGGACAGGTTCATGAATACGAGTCTGCGGGGCGGGCAAAAAATTAATATTTGCCCAAATTGCGGCAAAGAAAAATCATCGTTCATTCCCGGGTTCAATAGTGCGTAAAATAAATTGTTTCCGCTTTTAATTTGCCAACAGCCAGCAGTCCCTTAAAGTCCTGCCGAAATGGGAACTCGATAATTTAAAGGGCTGGCTGCATGCATAAAGCATGAGAGCTGATAATCAATTTGTCACTTTGGCCCAGTGCTTTGCATTCCAAAACTCAATTACAACGCACAGGCATAGATAGGTAGTTACACTTGCAGAGATATAATTAAAGTTAACAGTCGCTGCAGCTGCGGCTGCGAAGTGCAGAAATCGCCCCATCGCTCTATATATTGTGCGAACAATATTTTCGCATGAATTATGAATTGTGTAAATTGTGGACACTGCCTGCGTGTTCCTGGGTGTGCTCACATCGGGCCAAAAAACTTGTCGCCAATGTTGCCAAGTGCGCCGACCAAAAAGGCCAGGCCAGAGAGCATTACACTAAGAAAACCGGCAGTTGAAAGGGTTTCCCTTTTGAGGAATCTATATAATTATAAATAGCTTAAATTTTATTTTGTTAAAGAATTGATTTCAAATAAATCTGTTTTTTTTTTCTTGTGACTGATTTCTTGATTCATCTTTCGGTAGAAAATCATTTAAATTTGTATTCCTGTGCAGCGATCCCTTGCCAGATGGGCTTGCCAATGGGATACATCCTGGAGCGGCAGGATAATGGAGGGGAGTGGTAAAGAGGTGGCTTTTGGGGTGCCCGCAGATACACATAACTTTACAGCCGGAGCCTACAGACGACAAAATTTAAATCACTGCGTGGCCTCGAGTGCTTTTTGTTACAATTTACGCTTTATGGGTGACATTTTACAATTTACTTTGTCGCAGCAGCAGCAGCACTTTGCCAGTGTGTGCGCCTCAAAGCGAAATGGGCAATATAAATTACACAGTTATGTGCAGCCAGTGTAACTCTCTCCTGCAGTTGCTAATGCCCCCTCCCGGTAGTCCCCCGTTCGCCGGCCATTCGAAGTAACGAAATATTACTTAAACAGTAAATTGTGCCAGCTCTGGAACTGAGGCTGCGAGCGGCGACCGAATGAGAGACAGCGACAGAGACAAATCGATGGGACGCGCTTCCGGTTGGGAATGCGCTCCCAATGCCATCAAATGGCCAAGGCCAGTCCTGGGGCAATTACTGCGAAAGCCATTGAAACCAAAAGTCGCACCGATTGATGGGGCCAAAGCAAAGTAAATGTTTAGGTAACATTGGAAAATCAAATGCTTTTAATATTTATGATGATCTTAGTTGCCCTAAAGTGTTGAGTCTGAAGTGAGTTCCTGTTTTAACTTACCTTGTACTATATTATATTACAATTTATAACAAGTAATTATTATAGATTATAGATCTGAGATCTTTGACTTATTGCTGGATCCCTGATTTATAGATCACATTTCCTTTTAATGTCCTCACTTACTCAAGTCAAATAAAGTGCAGCCGGAGGGTGCGTAGCCTAGCGTAACTCTTTCTGACTGTAAATGTTCGCGCCTTCTCTCTTGATTATTGGCAGTCATAATTTGGCCGTGCATAATGGGACAGGCGGAATATATGAACACTACGATTTGCTACAGTTTCACATTTGAATTATTCGAGTTATTTCGCGCTACATTAAGTCGGGCACACTTGCACAAAGCGGAAGCGAAGGCAGGGATACTATGGGCCTCACTTGGCCGGAGGCATCGCAGGCCTTATATTTGAATGCGATAATTCATGCGGGCATTTCCCAGCCCGGAGCCAGAGCCAGAGCCACAGCCAGAGACGGGACCAGACCCAGTGGAGATTTATCTGGCAGACCGCAGACTGACGAGCTGGCAGTCGCTCCACTCGTTTTAAATTCAACATTTTTTGCTGCAACAAAGTTTTGTGTTGATTTAGTGCTTGCTTATTCTTTATTTCCCTTTATTTCAGTGTGTGAGATTTTATTTGTGTTTCACTCGCTTTTTGCATACACTTTTAGCACCCGCTCGTGTTTGCCTAACAGGCGGGTGAGTTTTGTTGGCTCGGCTAGAGTACATTTTAATTAAAAAATATTAATAATTAACATGGCAGGCGGTCGAGCTGGTCGCCCGTTCGGAAAGCGCTCCAAGTGAAGGGTGAGCACATTGGAGGATTCGGTCGCTTTGGTCACATAATTTCATATCTGCGTAAAGTACATTAAAGAAGCATAAAAATTCATTACGCAGCGGAAGCGGCAGCGCAGCGGCGATGAAAACACAACAGCGACGGCAGTTGCCAAACAAATTATCGTTAGCCAAGTTAAAAGGCAAATGGCCACGGCCTACACGCTGCCGTGTCCACATCAGGAGGCCGTGGCAAAAAAAAGAAGACGACGCCAGAGTGCAAAACGAAAACTGTGACACCCGAAAAGCGCTCCAGCAACCATCCCTGAGCTCGTACTTTTCCCGGGGTAAGGTCCCCGGCCGGGTACTTATTTTCATTATCTGACACACCTATTTAAAAATTTAAATCTCCAAGTGTGACCCCCATTAGGTAGCACCTTAAACCAAGGGGAGGGTCCGCATAAATAATTTACTTATTTGGCTTTTTAGAGAGCCGGGTCGGCGTCGTTGTCTTGAGCATGCGAACATGAATTTATTTAGTGGCAGTTTTGGGGTGCCCGAAATTTGCAAATTCCTTGCTGAGCCATCAATGTCCCAAGACCTCCCAGGAGGCGTTCCGAGCTGTCTCGACCGGCGTTTTCCAGTGCGTGTGTCGGCCGAAAAGGTGCTTAGCTGTGTTTGCCCCAAGCAGCACCACCAGCGGTTGCTCCGCTTCCGACTTCCACCAGCTTCCCCATTCCACGATCTGTCTATCCTTTTGTCCTTTAAAGGGTCTGCTGCCGTCGACCTATTTGGCTCCAGCCCAGGCAATTGGTTATGTCAAGAAGTGGCGTGTTTGTTGTGGCTTAGTTTTCCCAGGGCTTGATTTGGCTCGAACCCGATTAATTTGCACTTATAACTTTGCCTTTAAATGCTTATCTAACGCTGGGGAGATTTAAGATTTAAGCTTTGTGCTGTTCTATAAATTGGAATCCTCTTAACAAAGGCACACGTCCTAAAATTAGGTTCTAATTGGACGAAGCATTTAAATTGCCATTAAAATTGTTTATTGTATATATTTTTATTTAGTATTTTTTAGGCTTTCTATAATTAAAAGAATGAAGATAGTAAATAAGAGAATCGAACCTAATTTCTATTTAAATTTGTTTACCCGACTAAAGCTGCCGTAGCTTCAATTGCACGAAATGCATCTGCACCTCCAACGTTATTTTTTATAAAGGAATTGCCTTAGTTTATGCCAAGCTACGCTAAAGTTTTCCTGTCAGTTTCGCGCTCTTATCCTTGGCAGCTGTCATCTGCCATGAAATATCACGCATACGCCGTGTTGTGTCCACACTCCGCTCCCTCTATGCCTGGCAGGGCGACGGGACTCTCGACTAAATACCCTAATTGGCTTTAACAATGCCTTAATTTTCTGCTCATGGGGCTGTGTGGGTGAGGGGCAAGGGATGAGCTCCTCGAGCACAACAACAATAGTACCCGATGCGCTATTGTTGAGTCGCCACACAAAAACAAACAATTGTATGTGTATTTGTACTTGTGCATGGTCACAGGTCATACTCACACAGTCCTGCACTTCATTATAAGCAAATATTTTTAGCCTCATTTCAGCTAAAGACGCTTAAGCACGTTATAACTTTCCGCACGATGATATTGTTGTATTTCCCGTTGTTCTCGTTGTTTTTGCTGCAAAGCCCTCACTCCATCACACACACAGACACACACAGGCTGGCGCTGATTTACCTAACAAGCGCAACTCGAGGAACAAAAGGCAAAAGGCAGGGCTCAGAGGAGGGGCTCCTGTTGTTGTTTTCATTTAAAGTGATTTAAAAAATTCAAAGGGCAATTGTCATGACACACACACATACACACATAGACTGATGCACGGAATCAGGGAGCGAGTCTGAAGGACATGGAGAGACCCCAAGAAAGGAACTCGTCTTTTGCATCGCTCTAAGGGCCGCTTCTTATTGTTTAGTTCACTTTTGTTATTACGCTGAGTTGCTGCCGTTTTTGTTGCTGTTGGTGTTGCATTTAAACTCATGCAATAACAAACAGGAGAAAAAAAGTTTAATAAATTGTAAGACAGTTTTCAAGAACCTTAACTGAGACAATCAGAAAATGCTACGAGTCCTTATAATTATTTCCAGCAATTGGGGAAAAAATATGAAGATAAGGTCTATAATTTTCTCAAATATTTAGTTTCAAACTTGCCTTTTTTTTCAGTGAGTTAGGGAGCAGGGACAAAGGACACTCATGAGTTGTTTTCCGCCACACAGGATATTCCATGGGCACCCCACGTCTGTGCCGTGCCAGGTTGATTCTATGCTAAATACGAGCAGAACAATGATAATGTCGCATGCTAAATTACATGCAATTATGTATTTTTCTCTCTTCTCCCATTCGGTTGTTGGCTTTCTCCACTTTTTCGAGCAGGACTCCTTGCAACATTACCTCAAACACCGTCAACGCTTTGGTCGCTATCCCTGTCAGGGCTGTCAACGCGGAAAAGTATGTTAATAAGAGAAAAAAAAAGCGGGAACAAAAAGAAGGAAGAAGGAATGCAATAATGGGGAGCTACACCTGAGATTGCATCGTTTTTTGTTGTCATGTTTTGGTTGCCTTCGTCGGCTGTAATTAAGGCAACAAAATTGTTAGCAAGAAGACGAGTATAGTGTTCGATAAATGTACTTGGGTGAAGCCATGCAACTATATAGCTCTGACAAGAAAAGCCAATCTAACAAAGTCACTCTGGAGCTTACAACTTTTTAACAGGTTTAAAAGATGACAGTATTAAAGCATAACAAGTTTATAAAGTCAAAAGAATGAACATTTCTTAGTGTTTATTGAAATCAGTTACTTTTGCCTTTGCAATCGTTGGTATAACAGTTTCTAAGAGATACCATAAAAATACTGGGATTTTTGCTTGGCAAATGGGAGTAGGACATTTTTCGAAGTCCTTCTGACGAGCTGTAGTGGCAAGCCAATCAACTCAACTCAGTTAAAAGGAATTTACAGTCTGCTATTTTAAATCAAGTGAATAAAATATTAAATTATTTCCTATTTCAAGCAAGTCTGGTTTTTACTTTATACTTTATTTTCACAGTAAATAAAAATTAAAGGATATTCCACTAAATTTCAAATATGTCTGGCGCTTCTTCGAAAAGTCCTGCCCTCTCAGTGGCCAGGATTCTGCGCGATGTCCCGAACCGAACCGAACGGTCCAAAAAGGACGAGGCCGAGGACAAGGCTCTGAATGGCGCCCGGAGCGCGGAAAAGAGGCAGCTGGGATTGGGTTTGGGAATCCGAGGCGCAGACGGGGGCGAAGGCGGTTCGGAGAGAGACCCGGACGGAGAGCATGGAGCTACGGCCGGAGACGGCGGCGCGAGTGAGAGCGAGCCATTCGTGAATATTTCATGACCGACGCCAGCGATGGCAGCCTTCGTTCGCCAGGACATCGGAGCTCGGAGAAATGTAGGGAAACGCATCAGCAGAGGCAGCAGCAGCAGCAACGGCGGCAGCGACTGTGGCAGCCGTGGCAGCGGGAAAATCGGCAGCAGGAAAATCGGCAGCCTTTCTGCCGTCGTTGCAGTGGCAGCAGCGCCTCTGAATTTTGGCCAATGCGTGTGCTGCTGGCGTTCAGTAAGAAAAGCGTCGCCCAGCGGTCTAGTACGAACGTATACCGAACGCTTTGTATATCCTGTAAAAATATATCCTGTGTGTGCGATTGATCTCGTCTGCCTGGCTCGTGCGTTGTTCGAAACACAGACTCCTAACTCTGATTGCAATAATGGCAAATTATTCTGGTCTTAGGAAGCCCTCATGCCGTTCTATTATTTTTTTTGTTTTTGTTTAAATTAACATGATCGCAGATTTGTCTAGAGTCTGTTTGCATCTTCATCGCTAAACTTTGGCGACTTTCATTAAACTTTGGCGCCGGTGTTTGCGAACGATTCTCGCACTGCAGCCACTGACTTCTAAAGTTGCGACGAAACCAAAAGCCATCATCAGTGGAAGCTGCCGGCAAAATAATTGCCAGCGATTTCGCCGATGTGGTTGTTGCTGCAGCCCATCTGCTTCTTCAAACTTTACTAGCGACTTTGAGCCGGCTGAGCAGGGCTTCACTTTTTGTTTCGACTTTTTTCCACACTTTTCTCTCGCTTTATTTTTTGGCTGACACTTTACATACCAGACATTGATATTAAAACAGAAGACGTCTGGGGCACTGGCTCGAAGTCGTACTCGACTCGTGCTCACACTCGTCGAGCACAAACTCGCATGACAGGAATATTTATAATTTCCGCTGCCGGCAGACACAACAGAAAAGAACTGAAAGAATAATTTGCGATTACTGGCAGGCAGAAGGCGAAGGAAATCCCTGAAACGATATCCACACAGCCGAATGTAGCAGCGCAGAAATTACAAGCCAAGTGCGCTTGAGTTCGTGTATTTCCGGTTGAACAAACACATAAGCGAAACATAAAAGAAAGGCGAAAAAAAAATATATATATACATATACCTATATCCACTATATATACCCACGACAACAAAAACAAAAAATAACATAAAGGAACCCCCAGTCAGGAGCAGGACGAAAAGTGAAAATACATAGAGGCGAGCATATTTCATAAGTTTGCACTCCGCACATAACACACATAGAAGACAGAGCCCCGAGCCAGAACCAAAACGAGAACCAGAGCCAGAGCCAGAGCCAGAGCCAGAACCAGAGAAAGCTGGCGACAAAGGCGAACGCACGACCTTTGGCACCGAGTTCAGCCCCAGCTCCAGCGGAGGGGTCAGCAAATCAATAGAACGGCAGAGACAAAGCGGCAGTAGAAAGTACAGCGGGACACGGGCAGCGTGCAACGGGCAACGGGCAACGTGCAACGTTAGAAAGCGACCAAAATTCACTCGCGAATAATGCTGACCATGTCGACCCTGATGATGCCTGCACCGACCATAGCCATGGGCGCCCCGCAGATCACAATGGGTCCGCACAAGCCGCCGGAAACGAAGCTGCTGGCCATCCATCCCGCAGCAGCTGCTGCGGCAGCCGCCCAGCAGCAGCAGCACTCGCAGCAGCAGCAGCAGCAGTCGGTGACAGCTGCCCATTTGCAGCACAATGGCCAGCAGCAGCACTCGCAGCAGCAGCAGCAACAGCAGCAGCAGCATGTGTCGCAGCAGCAGCAGCAGCTAGTTGGCAGCAACTCCAAGCCAGGTGAGTGGAAAACCAAATTTTCGCCTCTGCGGGTGAATGTCCTCCGAATTTTGGCGGAATTTCCACCGGCAAAAGGTGTTGCATAAATTGAGAAATGTCGCTGCCATTTTGCCCCTGAGACGTGTCTCGAATGCAGCAGTTTATTGAGCTCCGGTTTATGCAGCTTGGCAGCATTGCTGGGGATAATTTTTCACAACAACTATCATTCTTTGGGGGAAGTGCTGTTTATGAGAATTCGATTCCAAGGAACAACCAATCATTTCATCCCAATGCAACTCTTGATATTTTTGATTTTTACATAAAACAATTATTATTAAATTGTTATAATCTCGTGTTAAAAAAATACAAGTAACAAGATGCCTTGCCAATTTCAAGTGCCTTTAAAAACAATCCATAACTCAGCCTATCACAAATCAAATATAATTTAAGTCGCTTAATCTTTAATGAATAACATTAGATAGCTGCAATTAAAAACTATATAAAAATATCCATTTGCAATCAACTATTTAATTTATTTGAAAAATGTAAACGCACTCATTTGCAATTCTAAACGAACTAGCATTGGCTTTCAAATTGGATTTAATTGAATGAATTTTATTTCCCGAAATAATTGCATTTCATTTTCAGTCAAGGATTTGTGAAAGCTTAAAAAGTTAGTATCCAGAACATTGGCATTATATATTATTAAAGTTTAATTAAATGTTGCTTCTGTGCAAAAGTGCTTTATCTCAGAATATAAAGTTTAATGTTAAATTAAATTACTAAAATATGAAATTTGGAAATCGTTTCTCTTGACAATTAAAATAATATAAAAATTTAAAATTGGAAAGATGATTTTTAAAGTGAAATACGAAAATACCCTTCAACCTTTAAGCAAGATTACTCATCAGACACTTGAGCTTATGAATTCAAGCCAGTGTCCCAGCAATTATAACTCGGGCCAGAAATACCCGAGGCGATCGATATAAGTATTCCATATTTATACAACATTTGTATGCGTCGCACGGCAAAATCATCCTGGCAACACATTCAATTAAACGTATCTCAGACGGTCCGGGGTGCGGCAGGTAGCTTTCAAAAATTCCAATAAACCACAATGTGCCGCACAAGTATCACTTTCTGCTATTTTTGAATGAGTAACATTCTGAGAGGCCGGAGGAAATGCGAATGGCTAAATTCGCACACGTAATCTGAAAATAACAAAACTCGAACACGCATTTCTGAGATGAATTATTGTGGACACCACCCCCGAAAAATGCTCACTGCCTGGCAGGCCGAAATGTCAAGCGTAGGCATTACAAGCATAAATATCAGTTACAATTTTCATATTTTTAACCACAAATGAAAAATTTGATACAGCCCGGCAGCAGGGCAAGGAAATTGCATAGCCGGAGAGATTTACAACTTAAAAACAACTTAAGCCGAAACTTGGAAACAAAGGCAGGACAGGCAGAGACTGATTCCGGGCCTGGGAATGGGATTGGGAATTTTCTCCAATTTGTAGGCCTCCCCTGGATGTCCGTCCCCCCTTCCCGCACAACGGTTGCTAATGGCAAAAACTATACACAAATAGACACAGGCAGGCATAAAACCGGAAACAACGGCACAGGAAGCTGCATGAAAATGAAACGGGCTCTCTCGGAAAACGGGGGACAGCAGGGGAGCTCCGGCTGACTTTGGACTGTAATGAAAAATGGAAAATGTCTACTAAAAATAGTGAAAAGTTGAGTGCGGCTGTGGGGCGGCATCTCTCGTCGAGCCGCCGAGTAGAAAAAGCCAGGCAAGAGCAACTTGAAAATGAATTTAATTATGGCAAAAAAGTGAAAATTTCCACACTTGAGTCTGCGAAGTTTGCCTTTCCCTTTGGCCAGCGGAGCGTTGATGAGCGCTGCAAAGTGTGAGAAAATTACTAGACAAGACAACACCAACTGGCAGGGCATAAATAGCAGGATCTCGGATCCGGGGTGAAAGTGAAGAGTCTGCCGGTTCCGAGCATTGTGTAAGTTGGCTTAATGCGGGGTTGGCTTACGAGTAAAGCAGGCAGCCGTTGCGGAAAACCCAGGGAAATGAGTGCAAAACTGGAGTAAGTGTCTACAGTCTCTAGTCCTTGGCCAGAAAAGGAAAAAAAACCCTAGGAAATGACTTTGAATCGAGGACAATTGACTTGAAGATGAGCGAATCTTAGTTTCTAATTAGTAGAGGCAAACATTTATTTGATTATTCTAAATCGAAAAATAAGAGAATGTCTAAAAATAATTATTGATTATTTTCTAAATAAGCAACAACAGAAATAAGCAGTCATTCAAATCATTTTACGCACAAAACACACCAATTCACTTAAATAAATAGTTTAAAATAATTTCAGCTATCAAGTTCTACTTGTAATATTTAATCGGTCCTTCAATTTCAATTTAACCTATTTTGCTTCACAATTTCTATATATATAATTCATATAAACTTAATGAAATAACTTCCCTCTGGCTTATGCGGTGACCAGAAAAATAAAACCTAGGGAGACTGAGAAGAGGGACAATTGACTTGGCGATGAGCCCCACTTAGTTACTAATTAGCAGAGGACTAGAAAAAGTCGACAACCGCTCACCGACAAAGCAAACATTGATTACCAGGCCAAATGATTGCAAATTGAAAATTAAGCACGCCGCTGAATTTCCAATTCAAATGCGAGGGAGCCAGGAGGAGCCGGGACCCAAACTGCCGGCAAACCGAAAGGAGCAGAGCGTAACAGACACATGCATATAAATTTATATATGCAGGCCACACTCACTGTACAGTATACACCCACACACAGCTGCAGTGGCACACGGTGCATGAACTTTCGAGGAGCACTTACACATACACTGGGCGAATGGGGGAGGGGGTTGTTGCACCTACACACCGCTGTTGCAAAAACAAACAGCGACTGCGAGTTTCTCAAGTGTCGCAACTGCAACAGCAGCAGCAGCGGCAACGGCAGCAGCAGCCGTCGAGCCAACAAGTGCCACAGTAGTTGCTGTTGGTGGAAAGGGAACCAGCCATCCAAAGCATCACAAAAACAACAACGACATCCATAAGGGCCAACCACAGTGGCATTTACCCCTGAAAGACCTTTCATATACTAGAAGGGTTACTTTTCTAGGCGTGTTTCCTTATTTTATTTACTTTACAAACTTAGAGTATAGTTACTTGTGTTAAAAAATTACCGAAAAAAATGCAAGATAGATTTTTTAAACCCTTAAATTTAGCACCTCCCACGATGCACTATATATATTTTATTTCCTCCTCCAATCGTTGTCTTATTTCGTTCCACTAATTTCCACTGTATTTCGCACTATTATCTCTATCTGCCTGTGATCCGCCAGCACTTGGCTGTTTTTCTTTTGGCCCCAAATGATGCAACAAGAACAACAACAGCAGCGGCAACGAGCGCGCTTTACTTTCGCTCAGGCGACGGCGACAGCAAAACTTTTAAATTGGTTGGCAACACTTGCAGCTTACACACACACAACCAGCCCAACACACTCGTACACACATCCTAAATGTTTGTTTTGGAAATGAATTTGGAAATTTTTGTATGGCACAGAGTGGGTGGGTTGGGGAAAATGGGTGGAAAAGTGGCAAAGTGAGGCGAGAGACAGCGGGCAACACCTCAAAGTAATTTGCCAGCAAATCATTGGAAGGAGTCAACTTCCAAGGAGGAAAAAGCAGAGGGATCTGAGCAGCCGAAAAGTATGCAATGCCAAATGAAACCCACACACACACACATGCGAGTGAGAGCGTATAATGTGTGTGTGCCGTGTGTGTTTGTGTGGGTAAAAACCACCAAAGTGAAATGCATTTATCGACCGCAAAGCGTTCGAAATGAAATATGTTTAAAGGATTTTAATACCCCAGCAGGAACGTGGAGTCTGCATCAGTATCCTGGGTGTGTGTGAGTGTAAGAAGCTGGTTGTGTGGGTGTACAAGAGCGGGGGCAGCAGGATTCCAGGATGCGGGCGAACACAAAAAGTCAATGAATTCGTTTGGCGAATTGAAAAATTAATTCAGTTGCCGTCGCTGGCATTGATAAGGAAAAGCGGAGCAGGAAAAACTTTTGCCCGCCGCTCTCCTTTCATGTGTCTTTATCTTTGCAGTCTGTGTGTGTGTGTATGTGTGTTTGTACTTACACATACATTGACAAGCTTTTCACTTACTAATGATTTCTCATTTCGCTTACGGTATTTCCCTGTTATTTGTGCTTTTTGTCTTACTTTGCGTTTTACAGCCACACAGCACAGCTCCTATATACTTGTATAAATATATATGTACACGGGCCAAATTACTCACTGACGTTGTTGTGGATTTTCCTCCCCCACCAGAAAAACGAAGGAAATTAAGCAAAAAGCGCAAAGATTTATTTCGCTTTGATCAAAATTAAATGAATTGATTTTAATACGCCCCGTGGGCAAGATATTTCCTTGGCTCTTGCAAATGAAAACGCATAAAAAAGGTGTTGGTTGGCCTTGTGGGCGTGGACGTGGACGTCGGTGGGTGTGCCTCGTTGTAGCTCTGGGTTTGGGTAGAGCTCGTTGTGAGCTTTATTTTATGCCAGCGGCCATTACAATTGAGTAGCTACAGCCATCGCCATGCACGAGTGTCTGTGTTAGCCATTTGAATTCCCAGCAGCACTGGTATTGGTAGTGGCACTGGCTCTGGTATTGGTATTGGTGCGGAGAGCTCGTGCTTAAAGACGCTCAATAAATTCCCATTGAATTGGGTACAAAGTGGAGGATGCGATAAAATGTTTAAGGAAATCGTGTCAATGAATTAATGCGGTTCAGCTTGAAGTAAGCAACTTTAAAGATAAAGAAAGCAAGGCCTTATTTCGATTTTTTAAAATGTAAACCACTCTTATTGATTGTTGATTTGTTATGCAAAATTTTTTGGCCCTCTCTAGGTAGGAATTAAAGTATTGATCGTTGAAAAAAGAAGGATACTAGAACTCAATTCGGTAAAATTATTATCAAATTAAATTTTGTACAAATAACCACTCTTAAATACTAAATATCTAAGGACTCACACGCTTTATGTCCGCCTAAAAATAGGATGCTTTCCGGCAAAAGAACTCGTCACCGAGTGAAACACAAAAATCGTGGCTCCATTTTATGTCCCTGCCCTGGCCTGTTCATTCCGTTTGATTACATTTCATTTGATTTGTAACATTTTTGGCCGTCCACTCCTGGGCCCATTCCTTACACTGCAATTCCTTTTGTGTTTCTTTTTGCTTCCTGTTGGCGGCGACAAATGAAAAGTTTACATTTCATTGCTCAATTCGACATTTGACATTTGGCAGCGGCACTGGCATAGAAAATGAGGTTCAGAGTGCTCACAGTGCCAGTTTTTGCACAGTATCCTCCGATTTTTTGTCTGTGAATTCTTGCTTCTTTTATTTTTTAAATTTCAAACAATTGACAGCGGCGTCATTGTTGTTGTTCTTATTGTTTGTCATCGCATTTGTCGTCCTTTGTCTGTCGCCTCTCCGTGTTCTCTGGCGCCTCATAATAAAAGTGTCTGCGATCCGCTCGCTTGTTGCACGGTGTAACAAATTGGTGATGCTCGCACCGCCTCCAAATGGATGGGATTTGGACGCGGACTCGAATGGCGGATTTGCAGGTGCCCAGTGGGGGCCAGGTGCTACTATTCTGTGTCCAGCCACTGGTCAACACTTTGGCGCAATTTAAATTTCATGCATTTTTCATTAACACCAAAATGGAGGCGACCACTCGACTGGGGCCCTCCATTACCCAGCGACAAGGACATGAACTCTTTTACTGACTCGGGCCAAGAAAGAGTGCAACAGCCGCGGGAAAAGCACTAATGGTAGTTTCCAAAAACGTTGAATAACCTTATAAATTGTTTATAACTTTAAAAGCTACTTACGGAACTTTTGTAAGCTATTGTTTTTATGCTTTAAGAAGTGTAAACTTTATTTTTACATATTAAAATAAATATTTCAAGTTTATTTAGTTAATTTTTTAGTGATTTTGGATTCGTTGATTTTAGTTTTAGAAACTCTTTGCCCATATCTCTGCCTGATATCTTAGAAATATACCATAACAGGAGGAACTTTTCTGATGACCGCAACTGTAGATTAAGAGGCTGCAAAGAAAGAGGGCCAAAAGCGAGTTGGCTCATCTTAAATGCCCATCTATTTTACTGCTGCAGCCCCATATATATACCAAACATACAGAAAGGACACTTGGGCTCGTGGGCCGAGGCGCATTTACATTTTCGTACTTTCGCCATGCCCAGCGTCCAGCCCGCTGACCCCTGATCCTGGCTCCCTCGGCCCCTCCCATAGTTTGGTCCGTATCGATTTTGAGTGTCGCCTGCCATTCAAATGGTTTTTATTTCGCATTTATGTGCCCGCCCCAGACTTTGTGCCCGCTCCAACTCATCCTCATTTTTTCCTCAGCCGCTGGCTGACTTTGGCACGTTTTAATGCATTGGCCACAGTGCCTCCGACTGCCGTCAAGCTGGGACTGAGGTTACACGGAGAAAAAGTCTTTAAAATATTAAAAAAATTAAATCAAGCTAAATTTTTATAGAATTCTTTTTAATAATATATTTAAAATGCTTGATTTTCATGGATACTACTTTAGTTTTTCTTTCATAAATTAGAAGAAGAGATGTAAATCTTCTAGGAAAATATATTGACTTTCCTTATCAAATAGCTTATTACAATTGCCATAATCCTTTTTGTCTCTGTGTGCACCACGTACGTGTGAGTCCTTTCCTTAACCCTTTGCCATCGTGTCCGCATTGTTTTGCTCGTTTGGCATTTCAGCTCCACAGCTTTCTTTGCCTTCGTTTTTATGTCCTGGCCAAACTTTTGCATAAAGTCATTTGGGGCGTTGATGGAATTTTTGAGCGGAGCTCCGATCTTTGGTCCCTGCGAAAAGCGTTTAGTCTTGAGCTAAATTTTATGAGCTGTGCGTGCGGACTTCTGTTTGAGTTTGGTCTCATTTGCGCTGGCAAATACGGCAATTTATGCAAATAATAATTTATAAAATTTCGCATAGTTTTTCGGGGCCGGGCTTAGTCGAAAATAAAAACAGTTTGGGCTAAATAAAACAAACTGTAGGTAAATAAAACATGGACTGCCGAATTCCGACTGCCGACCGCCCCGGGTTTTCGGCTTGGCCTGGCCATAAAAAGTGCTAAGTAAACACATGTGCCCCACCGCCCAGCCGCCCCCAGCCGAGAAGCCCCAGTTTCCGCACCCGCAAAGCAAATGCCTGCACATAGTGTAAACACATAAATTTATGCATTTTCAATGGAGAGCTGTTAGCATAAATTTACAGCCCAAAAAAATGAAATAAAATTGGGGGAAAATCAACGACTGGCGCTTGGGGTGGCCGGGGAAAATGGTGTTGGAGGGTCAGCCAGCAACAACAACAACAGCAAGCCGTACAAAAGTGCTTAACAAAACAAAACAAAACAAAGCAGAACTGAGCGAAAATAGCGTTAAAGCAACGCAAAGCAAACAGTCGACAGTTGAGTTGCTGCAGAGCTCGAAACAAACAAAAAATGCAAACAGAAAAAAAACAGAAAGCACCCAGCAAAAAGGCAACTCGCCGGATAGCGGAAGGGGGTGGCAAGGGTCGAGTGGGGAGTGGGCGCTCAAGGGTTAAGGGACAGGGACCAGCTGGGGTGTCCTGCAAAAAACTTGAAGCAAATAGAGGCACTGCTTTAAAAACCTTAACACATTTCCAATGATTGGATCAATAAACGGCGACAAGTGCCACTGGATTGTTCGGTGTGAGATTTATTGTGTGTGTGTGTGTGTGTGGGTATAGACACTGACAGAAAACCACACACATTTCCTTGTAATTTTATATTAAAAAAAAGTAGTACTAAACAAACAGTGTTTTTTAGCAGTCAACTTAAGAAAGTCTAATCTCTTTAATTGTTATCTATTTCTTTCTCTTGAAATCTAGTTACAAGATGTATTTATTTAATCAATATTCCATTAAGCCCCTTTTTCTCTGAGTGTAAGTGTGTGTGACTGCCGCTAACTACGGCCAATTGGCAATACGGAAAAGAACAACTGCTGCACTTTTCGGCAGGATGCGTGTCTCCCTGCTATTTTTGCATACTTGCGTTTGCTGCCAGCTGACACTGCTAGGCACCGGGTATATTTTTCGTTGTTAAAGACAGACCTTTTAACCTGCACCTCTGATCCCCCCCTATCCCTTTTTTGTGCTCACCCTTCGCCCAGGGCAGAAAGGGCTGCAACTCCAATACCGATTACATATGGCAAACGATTCACCTCGCGGACCTTCAAAAAAGAGTCAATTCAAAGCGTAAGCCAGAAGCTTACTAATCCTCAAGCAAGAGTATGATTCAGAAACGCATCGTTTCTGAATAAAACCACGATGTGTTTTGTATAAAGTTTCTCTAATTATAAATATCAGTTGCCATGACCATTTCACATTTGTGCTCGGCAGAGAGTTGAATGGAAGCCGCAGAAAACAATTTGCAAACTTTTCCGGATCTGCGGTGGCTTTTCTCATGTCCCTTTCTTCCGCAAAAAGCAAACTTTAAACATTTTCATCGCACTTTTCAGCTAGCCGGAGTTAGATATGTCAATAAGCACGCACACCGAACATCCCCGGCAACTTATCAATTTTTCCATGCTCAAACCCACTTAGAGAAGATCCCTGTGGAGAAGTCAGGGGCATTTTCCGGGGGATAGGGATACGGGCGGGGACTGTACAAACATTTGACTCCGCCGGAGAGGCGATGGCAAAGTCAAAACGAAGCGGAGATGCAGTCGGAAATGCCATTGAAAATAGTTTAAAGTTGCACCAAAAAGGATATTGAGCTAAGCCAGTTGCAGCTTACAACGAGCACTAGGGGAGGGTGTGGGTGTCCCTAATGCACTGGGAACAAATTATAAAGCAAATAATATTGATATAAAATTGAAAATGAGAGAGTTTTAAATATTAAGTTCAAAAAACTTAACGTTCTAATGTGAAATATAATATTTAGAAGTGAGGAATATTTAATTTTCAAGATTTTCCCCGAGTGCACAGTGTATGTGCCCGTGGTGGTGTCCTCTGTTGGTTTTCTATTTGCCTTCGACTCGCTGCTCGCTGGCTGCTTATGGAAATCCGCATGATGATTGCATATCCTTCGCCAGAGACGCTGCCATATCCCTAATGCCGCCGAAAGTTTGCGTTCATTTGCCTGCTGCACGCTGCACGCTGCCTGCCAGCCGGATTCGTCCTTTTCTTCTCGTTCCTTTCTTCCTGCCATATATTTCGCCCCGTTCTCGTTTTTTCCGTGATGCTTTCAGCTGAGAAAACTTTTACTTGGTTTTTCCTATTTTCCTAGTCGGCTGCTGCGGTGGCGGTGGCCAAAGTGTTTCTCTTGCATTTGAAGAGCTTTTTCTTAATGTCACTTATGCATAAGTTCCTATGAGTTTGGCCACACACACACAGCTCTGCCGTCATACATATATGCATATCCATGGCCGGGGTGGAAGCTCACCCTTGTTTGCATGCGGATAAAAGTGCAGCGAGAGTGTGCGAGTGTGCGTGTGGGGGCGAGTGGGTGTTTGTGTTTGAGACTAACTTGATGGCACATCCTCCATGGGGATTTACAAGTGCTTAGTTCTATGTCGCAAAAAAACGCTTTAATATTATTATACTTTCTTCTCTATGTGCACTAGCAATTCTTGCTATTTTTTCATTTGCTTTTAAATTAAATTAAATAGCCAGGGACGAAGGCAATACAAGTTGAAAGCCCAGATTCTTAAAGGCTTGGTGTGAATTATAATTTATATTTAGCTACCCAGATTCTTCAGTTAGATTTGCTTCTCCTTTTTATACACTGCTAAATTAAATAAAATACTCAAAGGAATCTCTATAAAGACTAACGGATTGCCAAAGGTTCTTAAAGCTTCCCTCTAGCCACAAAAATCATAAATAAATACCGACGCCCACGCACACACGCGCACACCCGCCTTGATGTATTACATGTGTTGGCATTATTTACTTAACTCGGCTCTGCTCTATTTTAGCCGCTCCAAAAAGTCAAGTCTACTTTTGTGGCGCAGCTATTAGTGCAGCAGCGACGCCGACAGAGGCAGCGGCAAATGGCAACAACAATGCCATAGCCAGGACACAAGGATGAAGACATTAAGGCCCAGCATGCGCTACCAACACACACACACAAACAGCTACCGACATGGGCGTAAAGAGAAAGAAATATAATGCCAACATAACATTTAATCCAAGGAATTCCATATCGCAGCCAGTGGGGAAGCCAGGCGAAGGCAACGAGCATTTGGCACCGTGAAGCAAAGTTGGCTTTTGATGGGTGGGAAATGTGGTTCCACAAACAACAGGGGTAACCCTAGAAGGGCTTTCAGTTTTGGGGTATTCGTTGAAGTAACAGGCAATCAGCATTTAATTAGTCAAGTCTTGGCCTTAGCTGTTAATCTTAGGAAATACACGGAAAATTAACAACCTTCGAACTAGAAATGACCGAAAAAACAGAGAATTAGCTTTAAAACTTATGATATTTATTATATTTATTGATGTTTTAGATAAACTTATACATATAGAGCACAAATATTTATAATTTTAAAGCTTGATCTAACTTTCCTGCTTATCGCTTATTATTTACTTGCACCTTTGACTAAGAAAAACCATCATCCGAGTTGCTCTATCCGTCTTATGGCTAATACCAGGACGATCATTGCGTAATCTGGGCAGGGAACTCGTAATGTTTATTTCCACTGTGCTTATCTGGACAAAGTCAGAGTCAGAGGTCCTGGCTGTGGCACACGAGAAAAAATAGAGGAGAGCGCAGCAGAAATACTTTTAGCAGCTGAACCGAGCTCAGCCAAGTTGGCTGGGAATGAGCCAGAGCCAGCCAGCAACGGAAGGAAGAAATAATCATAAAAATTATTTCAGGACGCACACACACACACGAGCAGGCTACATAATGCACACACACACACACACACGTGTGTGTGAGTGGTGATCATAATGTTGCAAGGCGTCTGGGGCAACCGCTGGGGAATCTCTTCATTTTCGATGCCTTGGCAGGATTTACACTTTAATGGCAAGGCGGGGGCGTGGCTGCCCTTTTTAATTTTCGTGCTTCATATTTTCTATTTAGCAGGAGATGTGTGCATGCATGTGTGTGTGTGTGTGGGTGTTAATGGGTCTCGTGTCTGGCCAAAGTGAACACAAAAATTGATATCCCGCCGTCAGTTTTAATGCCCTATGAATGCGGCTAATGAAACTGTGCGCACTTTTTATTATCACTTCTTAAACCACATTTAATGCTCATCTCTCGTTCTTCGTCTCATTTTCTTTGCAGGTAAGCCAACAGCCTCGACTCTCTACACCAGGAAAAAAAAACAAAACAAACTCAATTGAAAGACGGTAATTTTGGGGCAACGCAACAACGGTGAGTTGCAAAAGCCGCATGCCGGCTGGAAGTCGTGGCAAATTTGATTTATTCGGGCACGTGGATGCACCCGGGGGGCGCCAAGAACCAAAAACCAAAAAAAAATATAAGACGTTAAGCAAAAGGCCAACGGGGCAGCTACCGCTTCAGCAGCGACAGCATCGTTAACATTTAATTATGCCATTTTCATTTCCGTAATGAAATGAACTTGTTAGCCAGATGGGAAGCCCCTTTGTTCTTTTATTCATTGCCCTGGCAAATTATCATTGATTTTGTTGCTTAATCCGGCCGAACGTCGCACTAAGGTGAGCATTAAATCGAATTAATTTCGGGTGCTGCCCCGCTCCAGCTCCTTCAGTCCAGTCCAAGTCCTGCTGGAGTGGCCATTTGACATTTGTCGACAAAACGTTTACATTAAATGTTTGGCCGTGTGACCGTGGCCGGTTTCTTTGCTTTTTGTTTCGCATTCACGTTTGTATTATTCCGCCCCCTTGCCAATGTCTTGGCCTTGTCTACGGGTCGGCATTCCGGGAATTCTGCACATTGTCCGGACGGAGCGAAAGTGACAGGGATGGCCGAGGAGGATAGAACGGGAGCCGGACGCTTAGCGCCCGAGTTGAGACATTTGCGTTGACAATTGCTCGGAATTGGAAATAAGATATTTGCGGGAGACGCCACTTTTATTTGAGCCTGGGAATTCGGGATCCAAGCTGAAGCTTATTTATTGGCAATTCTGGGAATGCCATGACCATACATTAGTCAAACCCGAATGGCAAATGCAATTAAACACATCACTTTACCAATCTTCCCTTCAAAAATCACTCAATTTGAAATGTTCTTTCGGGTTTTTCGGGTCGACACGCTCCATTAAGCGGCAAACAAATGCCGAGTGAAAGGAACCGCCCGAGGTTTGTACGCAAATTTTTTAATTTATTGCATAAAATGTTTCGGGTTTTCCTATGCTGGCAAGCCACAAAAGCCAAAGAAATTGTTTCAATTTGTCATGACAATTTCTTTGAAATGCCGCAGCTAAAAAATGTCCTTCTCGGCCTCCGCCCACCGAAAAGTAAAAAGGAGCAGGCAAGGCAAGCCGCGAGTCTTGCGAGTCCTGGGCGGGGGCAATGCCATCGTCTGCCATCAAAGCACTGAATTCAATTTGGTTTAGGAAGAAGCCCGGCTCATTCCTTTGGCAATTTCCCCGAGTTCCCCGTAGGTCTATGTCGGCTGCTTTATTTGCTCGACTGTAATTTGCAATTTTCACCTTGCCGCCGAGGGAAAAATCGCGGGAAGGAAATCGTTGAGAGCTAGACCATTATCAGGCACGAGGGTGGCATGGGGTCGCCGAGAGTTGACAAATCAGCGACGCCTTCCAAATGACATTAAAGCCAGCTCTGCTGAGCCGGGCCCAGCCGAGGCCGTAATGCTTGGCTGCCTGGCTGCCGCTGATGATAATGGATGCCGCTCTTGCTTTTGGCTCAGCCATTTGGCAGGCATTCGCAGTAAATCTGATATTTCCCCTTGGCATAAATAAATAAGCACATGGAGGAGGCGGCCCAAAACCGATCACAATCTGAAATTGCAGCCTGCAAACAGTGCCAAATTAATGTTGCACAATGTGGCTGATTGTGGCTGGTCTTCCAAACGGGAGAGATATTTGACTTGGAACTTGAGGTACACATTGCGGCAGATTCGATATAATATTCATCAGTTCTTGTCTGAATAAAATAATTACTAAATTGTTAAGATAGTACTTTAAAGTACTGGTAACAAACCAGACTGAGTAAAGTGTAGTTTAAAGTCGACACATCCAGCTATTCCTCATTCCTTTGTCTATACCTTGTGGCTGCCACTCACGCAAATTAAAAGCAACGTGTCTCTTGGCAACGAAATCCAACGGACCAAACATCTCACGTGGCAAAACCAAACTGAACCCGGGCAGGACAATAAATCTTCAGATGGAAGCGTTGGCATCGATGATGCGCCTTTAAGCTGCTTAGTCTCTGTCCGCATCCTGGCTCAGTCCCCCCCCAAACACCCCGTTCACCCGCCGCCACTGGGCTTCGCTTGCAATTTCCGCTGCGCCGGCGGGACGCATATTAGCCGGCTGCCACTGGATTCTGGGTGGACAGGCGACGGAAGCATCACGGCGGAAGCGCAGGAACAAAGTAGCTTGGGCAGCCGGGGGAGGCTGCAGATGCAGCTAGAGCTGGGGCTGGAAATTCTGAAGGAGCTCCAGCTGATGACTGGCAGTCGCGGATGTAACAATATGATTGGATTATTATTATATTTATTGAATGGGGATGGTACCGGGCCCGGTTCAAGTGTTGGAGCTTGGGCGCCAGATAATGAATGGTGGCATTGGCTCCGGCATCTTATCCTTTTTTTTTATCCTCTCCTATTCTGCTGCCCGAGTTTTTCTTCTAACACTTTTTTTCGCTGGCCTCAAATGGCAGGCAGACATGCAATCAGCCGGAATCTTCGCCGGGCGGGCGTTTGTAATTGGGCCCTTTTATCTCGTTCACCGTTCGGGCCAATTAAAGTTAGTTTGCAAAGTAATTAAGACGATTATGTGGCGCTCAAGTATCAATAAGCGCCAATTATCCAAGTATTTCGCATCGATTGTTACTCGTTGCGGCGCTCTTTTCGGTTTTCGCTTCAAATAATTTTGTTAGATAATTTTTTAGCGCCACTTAAGTGATTGCTTTCGCTGGCTAAGGCAAGGTTATGTAAATGGAAAATGGAAAATGGGTAACGTAATTGCGGACACGGAAAATAATTATTGAAAGAGCTTCGGGCGGAAAGAGTTGTCAGACAAGGATTTAATTGGGGGCTCGGCGTGTGATGGAAGTCGGTTTAAAGGTGAATTTTCCTCTAGTTTAAAAAGGTGCACAGGGGAAATTAAAAGCTGTAAAAGAAATTTTATATTTGAAATTAAATTTTTTAAATGTGAGAATTTATTAGGTCGCTTTCAATATTTTATGGTATTCATTAAGACAATTTTAAATGATTTATATATGAGTTTACCATTTCTATATCTTTCAAAACAGATTAAATATTGTTTTGCAGAGTGCAGAAAATGTTTTTCCAAGCCAAAAGTAACTGTCAAATGCAAGCTGAAATCATGCAACTTCAGCAAGCTGAATTGCAGTCAATGCCGGGCGTCAATCAAGCAACTTTTGGCTCTTGCTAATGAACTTCAGGGCGCATCCACTCATTTGAAAGTCACTCAGCTTAATTCACAACACTGCCACGCCCTCCGTAACACCCGCCCCGTCACACAGACACAACAGCACACATACACGAATTGGAACTAATTCCAGAGTCTGTCTCTTTGGCAGTGTCAGAAAGCCAAATTTTAATCTGTGATGTTGCCAAAACTTGATCAAGAAAGTTCAGTCCTGCACGCCGCATGCTTAGATGGATGCCCTGCCCCACCCAAGGCATCAGTCGGAGCAGAGTGGAGGGGAAGCCCGGATCCTGCACTTTGCAGGCCATAGCTCACTCTGACATCCCAATCCTCCATCTATAGCCATTCATACATCTGCTCTCTGCTCTGGCTGAAAATTCCTCTGCGTCATTGGCAAAAGTTACGCGCATTTCAAAACCCCACAAGCCCCCGGAAGCCCCTTGGGAAAAAAATAAATCTTCGACTTTAGTGTGTTTGCTGCAGCGGTGCAGCATCGGTAAGGCGGAGGAGCGGGGGTAGTGCTAAAAGGCATTTGTTATCGCCGCAGCAACATAAATTCACTTTTGTAATTATTTCTGGTATTAGTAGCTGAGGTAACAAGCGGAGAAAAGTCAGCCAACGACTGCTGGCGCTAACCGAACTCCATCATGGCAGCAGTTCCCCTAACCCCTTCGATACCCTTAAAACCCAGCACCCTCATCCCTACACTGACAACACTGAGTATTTTCATACAAATATCTGAAAGGTTAGTGTGCCATTGAAAAATATATATTACAAAATATTAAAGTTAATGTTGATAAACATTTTTGTATTACTTATTTCTTTGAATGTGGGCTGTAGTAGCTGGAATTTTTCTACAGTGTAGAATAAGCTGGAACGACTCGAAACGAATGGACGGCAGCGAGATTATTTGTTAAAGCTAGCAACTGAGCAGCAGACTGTGCTTAAAACACACACACCCCAACCAGTACACACCCCAACCAGTACACACCCCAACCAGTACACACCCCAACCAGTACACACCCCAACCAGTACACACCCCAACCAGTACACACCCCAACCCGTACACCCCCCTCCCACTGACACACACACACACACACGTTGGAGCTTACCCCACCAATACACATATAGCAACAACTTTAAAATTGAATCAATCATTCTCACTTTGATGCACATCAGCAACAGAAGCTGCCGTCGTTGCCTCGACTGCAGTTTTAGCCAAAGAAAATGGTTCATAGGCGAAATGGCTTGGTCACTGGAAAAGCGGGAAAATCGAGGAAAGCGGCAGGACTCGGGGAGTGGGGTTGCGTGGCAGCATAAGCTGTAACTATAAACAAGCAGCTTATGTGTGTTTCAGTCGTTCGTTTTCTGCTTTTTGCACTGGGTGTTAATTTTTGTTGGTTCATGAAGTCGTCTGCAGCTCCTAAAGCTTTCTAGCTCCTCCAGATCCTTTTTCCCCTATTCCTGCACAGAGAAAATTTGTCGAAATTATTAAGAAACTAGGTTAGAGGTTTAGAATAACAATTATTTAATCGGAAAACTAAAAGATTTTTTACAGCTTAGATATGAATTTCCATAAATACCTAATTATATTCTATGTTATAAATACAGAATAAGAATTTAAGGCCTGTTTTTAATGAATTTTTCTTGCCGTGTAGCCCTGCTTAAACACTTCTCAACATGGCCTGGCAGCTGTGCGCAGTTCTAACGAGCAAAAACTAATAAATCCCCACGAAAATGGCTGCGGAAACGGAAGCCGTGTGTTGTGTTCAACTCCCTGTTCACAGACCCAATCCGAGTCCCAAAAAAAAGAGAAAAAAATATATAGAGGAGAGTCCCCAACTGGAGCCGAATCCCTGGCAATAGCTTGCCTGTCTGTCTGATGTGTTTTCTTGCTTA
The DNA here is from genome assembly GCF_030179895.1 of Drosophila kikkawai. Classification (NCBI taxonomy): domain Eukaryota; kingdom Metazoa; phylum Arthropoda; class Insecta; order Diptera; family Drosophilidae; genus Drosophila; species Drosophila kikkawai. Next base: position 30,277,831 of record NC_091731.1, on the reverse strand, counting down.
ATTCTTATTATTATCCCAGCCATTATTATGGCCGTTGTTGTTGGTGTTCATGGTGTTCATGGTGTTCTCGGTGTTGCCGGCGTCTTTCACAGATTTCTTAGCCGAAGAAGCTTCCTTTATTCATTCATTCTTTAGCACTTGGCTCGATTCGGTTCCCCCTGTTTCGTGTTGCTTATCGCCTCGTTGCTTGTATTATTATTGCCACTGCCATTGTTCGTTGTTGCCATGCAATAGTTCATTTTAATCTAGCAGCCGGATAATGCAAGAAGGATTCCGTAATTTAGCCTCAGTGTTTTCAGCTCCTTGGGCCGCATTTCTTTGTCTTCCATTTATCGGGCGGCTATATCTGGCCGTTCGTTGCCTTGTTCGCTCCCAGTGTGCCGGTGCCGGTGCCATTGCCAGTGCCGTTGATTGTTGTGCAAAGTTTGCAGTGGCCAACTCGAGTTATAATAAATTTCATCACTGTTGATTGCCTCACATTCCGGAGGCCAGGGTCGGGGCCAAAAAGTTGTGACCCCTCCTGCGTTTGAGCCATGGCCATAACATGATTATTTCATCGCCGTTTTTAGTCAACTTTTCACTGCTGCCACTCCAGCATCCCCTTGAAGTTAAGTGGCCGCAGTTCCAGTTGAAATCAGATGCAGCAGATTTAGCTGAATCCATTTCCGGCTGCTTGGGCAGCAGCGGCGGCTTTAACTTTTAAACAGTTTGTCACATAAATTAATTGCCGGCACTGGAAACTGTTGCGACTAAAAATGATAGCAGCAACTTTTCAGTCACGTCTGGCACATGGAACATGCAACTGCATTGCAAACTGCCACCCTTCTGCGTGGCATCGAAAGGGAGTCCCCTTTAGAAGTAAAACCGGGCTGTAAAGTTAATACAAAACTACACGGAAGAAATAATACATACATTTTATCACTAGAAATAAAAACAATTAGAGGTGGTCAAATATTAAAGAAATTTTAGCTTAAAGGTTAATAATTTAGAGTTCTTTCTCAGGAATTCCCTGTATCATATTTTCCCCTTTCTGTGGCTACCTTTGATCAGAGACAATTGAGATATCCGAGCATTTGTGGGAAAAATTCTCATAAATCTGCCACCAATTGCGGGCCCTCAATTACACATCAACGCGTTCGGGCAATAACCAACCACTGGCACCAATGAATCGCCTCCCCGTGTGACCCCACTGACCCGTTTCGCAATCCATTTCCAGCAAACTGCAGGACAAACTTTACAACGATCCCAATGGATCCAGCAACTGGAATGTATTTCCCGGGCGAAAAAAGGGTGCCGGAAAAATGAAAGGGCCTGGAGGGCTGGGAGGTCTGGGTAGGTTACTGGGAAGTAAGGACAACAAACCGCAAACTTTCGTTTTGCAGTCCAACTAATGAAACATCAGAGTGCACGCAGAAAATGCTCTATGCAAATGTCAAAACAACAAGGAAATTCAAAGCAATCGTACTAGAAAAACTGTAGTTTTGAACCTTTGATATTAAATACCTCCCAGTTAGTTTGGGAATCTGATATATGATATAGTTACAAGACTTTAAAATATTATAGATATAATCCCCATCACTAAGAGTGGAGCTTATATATGGTAAAAGAATTCAAAAAACCCGAATTTCCCATTTCGAGGCTCCTCTCGAGAGTTCAACTTGTTTTCGGGATTATTCAAATTTTGTTAGTTGGCGCTTTGATTTGTCCATCTATCTATCGCTGTCATGAATTTGAAAAGTTTTGAGTGCGAAATACTCGGCACACTCGAATCCATTCGGGGTTCAGTCAATCGTTGCCATGGCCAGCGCTGAAGCGTTCTCTCAATGGCCAAAAGTTGGACGGCGCGGCGCTAAAAAGGGAAATAAAAATAAAACGGATCATATTGGAAACTTTAGTCCTGCGCGTGTGTGTTATGTGTGTGTGTGTTTGAGTGTGCCGCAACAACAACAACACTCTAATTGCGCCCAAAATGAATTGATGTCGTTGCCAAGCGCAAATGAAATGGATGTGAAATCGGGGGATACCCGAGGGGACTGGGCAGTGGGGCTAGGAGAATGGTCAGACGACGCCGCTCAGCCTCTCGAGTGCTTTATTAAGCGCTTGTATCCAATTTCGCAGCGGGACTCAAGTGGCCAAGAAGAAGGACAGCGCCACTAATTTATGGCGTTCCATTAAAACTTGAGTTCAATTGCCAAAAATTTCATAAAAATTTTATTTAAAAACCAGCAACTACAACAACGAGCCAGCAGGGGACAGAAAAAAAAAAATTCAACATAAGAGATGCGCAATCAAGTTTATTACAGCAAACAAAGGGCAGAGGAGGGATTGGGGTTTTACAGAGAGAAAAAAAATGTAACCTTTGGCTTTATTTTCAATTGAAGGCTAAACAATTTACATTGGGTTAAGTAAAAGTGTAAAGCTTACCTCTTAATCTTTAAATCGATTTTAAAATTTAAGGTTTTTAAATACAGAGAAATAACTAAGCAATAAATATTTTGTGACACAGGCTTTTTGATCTAATATCTTACAATTGTTGGTAAACTAAATAAGACAACTATTTTCTCCTTGTGCAGTCTAGTAAGCACAGGGGGGATAGCGGCGTAATCGTCCTTGTCGCCTGGCTGGCGACATGGCAGCCCCACGTCCGACGACCACCCCACTCCACACCCAAAACGGCAAGGCTGCACTTTGGCCATGTCCTGCGCAGTTCATTTGAGGGAAAATGAAATAAATTTAAATATATTTTTAGTGCATTTCGCATAAAACAAAAAGATGCCTCGCTGTGCTGGGGTTGGCGCTCCTCCCAGTGGTGTGGGGCCGGGCGCGGGCAGGGGGTCGTTTGGCGAGGCTTTGGTCGTCGTCCGCTTTTATTTTCCGGCCGTTTGCCGTCTCAGCTTTTTGTGCCTGCCGCCTTTTATTGTTGTAGTTTTGCGTCTCCGCTCTGTTTACTTATTTACTTTTGCGCTTTATTATTCTCCATTAACTTGACAAAATGAACAGGGCCCGGAGGCAGGGACGCCGCCCCAAGGCGTGTCCTTCAGCATGAAATTAAAAAACACAGGCAAGGAGGAAGGAAAAAAGTAAGGGACGACGTCGGCTATGTTTCATTTAAGGCGGCAACTCAAAGTATTGCTTGGCCAAAAGGGATTTTCGGTAGGACCTCATAAAATCCAGAAGGCTTTCCAGCTGGCATAAATTTTCATATTTTGATAGCAATCAGTGGAAATCTTGCCGGCAAAATTAGATCTCTCGGCTAATCCTTTCATTAGAGGCGTACCAGCCATTACAAATCTCTGCGTATTCTTTTTTCTTTGTCTTTGTGGGCCAGAATTGCTTGGGAGGAAATTGTAATTTATGTTGTCAAAGTCTGGTTGTTTGCGAAACTGTTGCGAATGCTTAGCGCCTTAAATGAGTTTCTGCTCTGATTGTGTTTAATTTTGACGCTCTTGTGGTTGCTGCTGGCTTTATTACCAACATGTGTACAAAAGCAAAGACACAAAATGCTTATGCAAATAGAGTCCTTTGTGTGCCTTTGTGTATGTGTGCACTGGGAACAAATGTGCCCACTTTAAGAAGGATTTCTAATGAATATAAAAAAGGTACAAAATTTAAAAGAAATCTGTTGAGATTTCTATAGCTCTAATTAATGAATAAAAGTATTCCATTAATTTAAGTTTCAACTTCAGAATATCACTTCTTGTATCCTTTTCTCCTTGTGTGTTCGTGTTTCCGGAAAATGAGAGCACAGGCGACATTTCCATTTCCATCTCCGTTCCCATCGAGCATCTGTTAATGCGAGCAGAGGGGACTGGCTGGCTGGTTGGGAAGGCAGAGCAGAGCCAAGTCTCTGAGCCAATTCGACTTTAGCAACTTTCACAAAAGCCGGCTCTTGTCTTAGTCCAATTCCCAATGCAAATTCCATTCAGAGAAGCACACCCAAGTTGGATATTCAAGTGTGGCCAACTTTTCAGGTTTTAATTAGCCGTCGGCTAGTTAACTTAGCCTCCGCTTTGATTCAACCCCAAAACGGGGGCTCCCACAATTTGCGCACGCCTCGCATGTTATTTTGCCTGCATGCATCCAATTAAGAGGCTCGTGCCGCCGCCCCTGGCAACCCCGTTTTTGCAGCAGCATTTTGGCCGGACCCGGACCCGGACCCGGGTCTCTGGCCCCTTTGCTTTTTTGCCTTGCTGCATTTTAAGTGAAAAATACTCAGCGCTATTTTACTTATTTAGTACGTAACTACAATTTACGCCATGCATCTGCATATAAAATGCATTTTTTGCAGCATTTCTCTTTCACTTTTGTTTTTTCTCCTTTTTTTTTTTTGGTTTTGTTCGCTTTGCCTTGTTTCGAAGGGGCGGCACGCCCACTTTTTGCACACATACTCGCTCACAGACTTATTATTTATATCTATCTCTCAGATACATTGAGAAAAAAGTAAGAAATTTTGAAAAAATATGAATATTTATGATAAATTAAAGTGACAGAAAATAATATATAAAGTATACATACAAAAAAAATAAATGAATAAAATATATATATAAATAAAGAATGAAAAACTAAATAGATAATTTGCAGTCAGAATATTTATTTTATTTACATAATAATGTAATTTTATTTCTCTCAGTGTTTCAGCCATAAATGAGTGTGTGTGTTTGCTTGGACCCTCTTAGCTTTTTTATGTACTCGCTGCTATTTGCCTTGCCAAAAAAAAAAAATGAAAGAAACAGAAGAGGACGGAGCGGAGAGAAAATGCAAATAGAATGAAACACAATGCCGAGGCGCCTCCTTCAAGCTCATCGCCCTATCTCACTCCTTCGGCCTCTCACTTGCTCACCCCCAGCTTGCTTTTTTCACTTAGCTTCTCGCTGAGGATTTTTGTGTATTTTAAATGCATTTTCAGCTTGCACAACCATACACACACATACACACAGGCGAACCCCTACTGAAATCCTTGAATATTTTGGGGCGAGGAAAAAATCTTGCCATAGTCCCCCGTTTTTGCGGGCTCAGGAGAAAGACCGCTCTTCCTTAACATTTGATTAATGAGTGCAACTCGAGCTGGCAGTTCATTTTTGGCGGCTTTAGTCAGTTGCCCCGAATATTGCGCATACGCAGCGTTGCCCGCCATTCATTCAAGTCGACGAAGAGTGTGGTGTGGCATCGATTGGCTTGCAGGAAGGCATTCCATAGCTTGAATAAACTCATTTTATAAATATTTTATAAATTTATTGCCTTAAAAATAGAGTCAATAATAAGTCTAAGCTTAACTTAAAACCTTTAAGGACTGCGGCCCCAAAAAGCCACGAGGAAACCCAATGCATCTGCAATAATATCCCGGCTTTAAGAGCGGTCAAAGTGCTTCTATTGCAATGCTGCGGGCACAAAAGGCAGCCAACGATGTGGCCTCAGCCTCAGTCGGTTCAGAAATTGAATTGTAAGTAAGGACAGCCAGCAAAGGAAATGCCTTCGCATAAATACGGCACAAAATAGGGGGTCAGGCAATGAATGCGGTATTGGCGAGGGGCGCGGCAGCGGGCGCTGGAGTCTGTGTCGCAATCGAGGAAGCCCCACATCAATTCAGGGATTAAGGACACTGATTTGATTTACTTTTTATTACCATTAAGCGTAAGTTGCCCGAGTGCCGGCTTGCCGGGAACTGCGAATGCGGCAATTTAATACGGCCCTCGCCGTATTGGGTATTGGAATTTAAAGCTCTCGGAGCGGCGAGTACTACATCACCCAGCCTGGCCTGGCAGCGGCTCTCCTCAGTCATTAGCTGCGCACCATTAGCGCTGGCGACTGTCCTTGGCAAAACCTCCCACCGGGCGCCACCCCGAAATGCCAGCAGCTCGACAACATTGTGCTAGGCTGGGAGCTGGCCCCGAAATCGTGGCTCGTTATTATGGCTGATAACATTTTTACGATGCCGACAATGACATGACATGATTTTTTGCGCCCGTCTCCGTCCTAGCAACTGATGCTTCACTGTCAGGGCACAAAAACGATTTTTTATGCCGCCCAAAATGACGCAGTTTTATTGCGCTCCGGCCGATGGACCCGGATTTCTTTCCGTTCTCCCCTCGAGTCGTCCACCGATTTCTTTCGTCGCCGTTTCGTTTTTTTTTTTTTCCACCCCGCCGAGATTTTCATTTTCATTTTTAAAGCATTAAAAATCGCTCATAAAATTATTGTTAAAGTTGCTCAAGGCGCCGCCAGAATATGCTGCCATGGCAATGACAGGCTTTGATGGGTCAGCGAAAGCTGCTGGCATTAGTTCTGCAAACCGAAAAACATATTTTTCTCGACGTTTATTTTTCTCGGCATTTTCATCCCGAAGGCGTTTTATAGGAGCCTTTTTAATTGTAAATAAAGGACACGGGAATTTTCCATGATTATGTCTGCTGAAATGTCGTTATATTGAGATGTAAAATTATTAAAAAAAAGGAAAGAAAGCCAACAAGAATTATTTTTCTATATTTTTTTATTGAATTTCTAAATACTTTTGTATGCATCATTTGAATATTTAGTATTGTGCCATTTATATTCACTAATATAGGTACTTCTCGCCACCTCCATAAGGAACTTAACTAATAAACATCTCATGCATAAATTAGCCACAACTTATTGCAGAAACAACCAAAACAGCGACCAGACAATGGCGAAAGAAACATGTGTATTAAATATTGCGTAATTAATTGGCATTAAAAGCCAAACACAAATATCAATGTAGCGGCGGTGGAACAACAAAAAAATTCCTGCCCGACTTCAATATTGAATATGCCATGCGCCGTGGTTACCTCGCCCTCCCCCCGACCTACATCCCATGTTTTATTAATGAATGGGCGTGACGTCTGTGTGTGTTTGTGTGTTCTTGCATAATTAATAATAAAACTAGGCTTTGCTGCTATTATTTTAATTATACTCACATGAGGTGAGTGGCAAGAGCAACTGCTTACGGCGAAATCAAACGAAAATAAACAGAGGCAAGGGGGTGGTTGGTATTTTCGGGAAAAATGTTAAGCGGTTGTAATCTCCGAGTAAGCATTGTGTAAGCATTGTCTAATCGGACTTCAATAAATTTCCCTACTCCTTTTTCATTAGAAGAAATTCCACTTTAGGTAACCAAAAATATCTTATTTCGGAATAAAGTTTAGGGATAATGTGTATTTAGTTACACTTAAAATAACTGCAACAAATGTCTGATAATCCTAGTTACGAAAATAGCTCCCTCCGCAGCCGCCATGTGCAACTGTTTCCATTTAATCTCTTGCCCCATTTGTCTGTCAAACACACACTCGGTGGCCTATGTGCCGGCATGTGCACACCCGTGTGCACTAATACGTTAATGAAATTTCTATTCAATATTGCGGTTGTGCACTCCTAATGCTCGAACACCCCCTTGTCCCTCTCGCTTCCGCTGCCCAGGCCCATTCAGCAATTAGTGCATCGAACACAGAGCTCGGCCTCGGCCTCCGTGTTCGCTCGGGCCACCTAGCAATAATTCGAAATTACCCAAATGATTATTTAATATAAGCTGGGAACGTTATCGGGCAATAAGTGAAATTTGTTTTGGTGCAAATGTCACGTACCCGTCGACAATGTCGCCTCGGTAGAGTCCGTAGAATCCGCATGGTAATTGCCCAAGCGGACCACAAAAACTGGAGCATCTGGGTGACCAGAGCCTGGATCGATGTGCCTGACTTTCGGCCACTTAATGCTGTTGCAGTCACAGGACGTTGCACAAGTCGGCCAGGTCCGGACCTCGCCCTCAAGTCCTGGCAGTCCGTCATTATTATAATTTCTGTATTTGCACAAATGTCGCCCGGACGTCGCCAGACCTCAAATTGCAATTGCCAATGATTATTGAATTAAGTTAAACAGCGTTTGTCGTGGTCGGTCATCCAGCTCCTTACCCCATTCCTTCTCTCTGGCGGCCGCCTTCTCGTCTAATCGCCAGCTGTTGTTGGCCTGTCGCCAGGACATTGCCACCTACCGAGTCCTTGGTTTGACTTGATCCCCATCCATCCCTCGTCCTTTTGTCGCCGGCTCATTGCAATTGAACTTCCGCTGCGCTTGCGTATCAAAGTCTGTCGGCTCCGTCTGATTGACTTCCGTTGTCCCCGTTGTCAGTTTGGCCATTTTGGTTTTGTCCACACACTGATATACATGCACTGAGAAAAAGATAGTGGAGAAATATTTATTCAAAATTAGAATTATATATTTTGTTTAAGACTGATTGAAATCTAGTTGAGATTTGTTCACAGATTAATAATGGAATATAGGCAAGTAATGTAGGGGTATTTTTTCTTTGTGTATATATGCACACATAGATTTACGGACACAGAGCACAGAGAGGAAAGCGAAGGGGGCAGGAGTCCTTCACTTATTTGCACTTTAAGTGAATTGTTTGCTTGCGTTTTAACGCAAATGCAATTATGCTCTGCCCGGATTCGTCGACGTCTCTGTTGCGGCCAAATGCAAAATGGAGAGCGTGTTCCTGCTAATGTCTGACCATTACTTTTTGTTGTAATCGTTTCTCTGGTAATTTCTCAACTCCTGAAAGCAACAACTTTTGCGTTAATTAAAGTGTTATGTGGATAAGTGAATCGAGTGAGTTAGTTTTACTTTGGAATCGTTCTTTCCATATGTTAAATTCCCATACAATAGGAGTACATTTTGTGGCTAATTTAGAATAATTAAAATATATTGAAAATGCTTTTAAATTTATAATATAAAGTTGATAATATATACAATTGCAAGATAGTTTGCTCTCTAGCAACTCTTACACTATACCGATAATAATTTTACTGTTTGAATAATCATTTTAACCTTAAATTGACCAAACATATAGATCATAATTCCTTTTTTATAAGAATGACCTGGGTATTGTGGTAGTAAACATTTTTTATTCCTCATGTCAGCCCTAATTAGAGGCGGGCTTGCGTCTGTGAGAGGGCGTGGCTCGCGCAGATGGCCAAAGTGAAGCCAATAATTAAACAAGAACAACAACACATTGTCGTCTACCGTCTGGCTCTGCAGTCACTGTGAAAGTTCCTTTCCCTCACCGACACACTGGCACACGAAACCAACAGTAATAATAATGCCGAGCAGACATATGAATTGTAAATTTAATTTAATCAGACATGAGTGCAACGGCAACTGCGGCATATTTGTGTGTATGTACGCATTACGTATACGCCACATTGCCCCGGCAAATATTGAAATGGTATCAAGCAGCAGACAGAGACAGTGCAGCAGGGCCATACAAAGGGGAAGGAAAACTGAGCTAAGAGGATGAGTCTAGAGCCGGCTAGACACAAGCGGACTTTCGCTTTGTTGGCGCACGGTAATAATTGTTAACAATTTATGAAAATGTCTATTGGCAGCGTTCCTCCGTTCGGCATGCGATTGTGTGGGTGGATAATTGTTGTTCCAACAACGCACGAATATACATACACGCCGCCCTAATTATATAGAGCTACTGGAGCACAACAAGAAGGCAGCCTCGCCGGGAAAACAAAGCGAACGAGCGTCCGACGAGGCGTGTAAATTGAAGTTGTCGTTGCAACAATGCCAATGAACGCCAGAAGGCTCAGAGGCAGCGTCAGGTCTTAAATATATATGTGAATATATATACATATATGTAGAATTAACACCGATTAAGATGGGGGCAGTGAGATGCGATTACATATGTACGCCACAGTGCTTCTCTAAAGGCTGAAATTAGAGGCTCAGCTCTATTAAACCCACATTGTTAATTTCGGTAAATACTTAAAGGGTGAAATCTTCATAAAGTTAAGATTTACCAAAAAGGTATTTCATCATTTAATAATAACAAAATGATTTTGATGTTTGCGAAGCTTAAATGAAGTTAAATTTGTCTCCACAATTAGAGCCAACTTTAGAAAGCAAAACTAATTTTAACACAATTCCATAGAAATATTGTAAATTTTGTTGATAGCCAAAAGGCAAGGTGGAAAATTACTTCACACACTTCACACGAATGCGCACTCTAATATGCATTTAATTAGTAAAAATCAAGAGCTTCGGGATGAATATATAATGGAAGTGTCCCCCATTTGGCCGCACTTCAAAGCTTCCGCTTATTGCTTATCAATCAACACAAATTGTGGATATGAAATCAGCAATAATGGAATAGAAAAGGGAAAAGATATTGGCAGGACAAAGGGAAAAGGAAGCAGCAGCTGCTGCTCGAATGGGAAAATATGAATGTTTATGAATAAAAAATGAGGACCCTTTCGCCCCCACCCCACCCAAGGGTCTGTCGCTTCTCCCTTTGCCAATTTGAGCTAATGCCCGAAAGTTGAGCCCGCCAGACTTTGGCTTTGTTAAGCAATCGCATCGATGACCCCGATGTTGACTTCCTTGCATCAATTTTGTGAGTGGCTGAGCGTGAGCCTGACCTTTTTCCAACGGAGGGCGGACCTCGATAGTGGCAAGCCCGATTCCCAGTTATATATGTATGTGCTTGCATCACGTTAAGTTGTATTCTTAGCCCGTAATTACCTGTTTAGCCAGGCGCCTTTGTTGTCCGGTTTCGCCAGAGAAAACGAGCATTCAATTAGGTTATTTATGTGTCAACACTTGTATAAATTGATTTCTATTTTTGTGATTCGATTCGTGGAACCAAGAAAGGAACTAGACACTTAAAGGATATCCGAATCGCTTTATAAAACTGTGTCCTTCTGGAGATTACACAACACAAGTAAATGATGTTGTTGTGATATGCTTTCTTTATATTCAAAATAATATTATAGGGAAAAATGGTCTAGCTAAAATATTTTTATAGTTGTTCTACGCTTATCTTTATTAAAGGAAAAAAGAAACGTACACAAGCCTTGTACACACGTAAATATCCCTGCCTCTATCCACTCACATTTTTTTCGTGGCACGTGTCAAAGTCCTCGCCGACCGCTTATGAAATTTTTATTGTGTTCGCTTCTCGTCTTTTAATATGCAAATCGAAAAGTTTTGCAATAAAATTACATTAAAGTACAATTTGTCTAAGCGCCAGTCGGATGTGGAATCGGGTGCTGGCAGGCGGCAGCTTAAGTGCTCCTGCCGGATGGATGCCAGCCCGTATCCGGAGTCCGTAGTCCTGCCGATCCGAGTGAATCAATCAACTGCGGAAATTATGTTAACAGCGGAAAAAGTTTCTTTCCGAAAGAATAAGACAAGTGTGTGGCACTCAAGGGGGCTTCAATTGTAATCGCCCCGAGAGTATGTATCTGTGTGTAATATATCATCGACTGACCGCAAATGGGACTCGGATGGGTGGCTGAAAAAAAGATGGGAAAAAGAATGTCGGTAATATCGGCAAGTGTGTGCCGAGGGCTTCAAGTATTCATCACTGTCACAGCGCAAGGGGACACCGCAGAACGGCAACTGGCAGCGGGCCGCTGCTCATGCTAATTATTTTACATTAAATTAAATAATGATTCACTTGGCTTCGGCAGCGACACGAAAGGAGTGCCAAAAGGTAGCTCGAATCCCGAAACTCCGCAGCAGCCTTCGCTTCGGAAAAGCCAAAGAAATCATCGGGGCACGTGACGCAATTTGCATAAATTTTTCCAGGCAGCCTTCGTCGTCACGGAAGCGAGCGCGTAATTTCAATTGCGGTTAAACAGCAGCCAAGTAGAAAAGTGGCAAAGTGGCTGCGGGACAGCAGCCATCAAGCAGCCCCATTTAGGGTTGCCAAAACCTAATGCCGACTTTATTGAAAACGAAGCCCCATTTGGATCGATATAATGGTCTTGGAATTTATTGAAAAATTATGAAAACCCGTTGGCCAGGTACCGCCCGTTCGATTTTCGTCGTTCGCCTCCGCCTTTTGGGTCAAAAAGTTATTTCGTTCGGTCTGGGTCCTAAGCAAACATTTGACCAACCGAAACATATCTATATCTATATTTTTGTGCATTTTTCCCTATTTGCTGTGGGATTTCTAATGAATTTGGCTCTCCCTCAACTGCTGGCCGAAGATAACGCAAAAGCGCTTGAAGTGTTTACTTGCGACAAATTGATGTGTTTGCCTAAGCACGAAATAATAAATTAAGTTTTCGGCCAGGCCGAGCTCCGAGCCCCGAGTCCGTTGTTTAGCCGGGCTGAGTGTGTCAGATAAGTTGGGCCACAAATAATAAGCACGCAAATACGAAAGGCTGGACTTGCAGAACCTGCATTCTAATTAATTTCCTTCTTCTTGTTTCCCTGCATTTCAGGTAAGCGAGCTCAGCATAACTCTTTAGTCCGATCCAGATGCAAGCCCAGACATTTCCACTTCACCCCAATCTGGAAGCCGGGAACAAAACACAGCCGAAGGCCTCCGATTCAAGTGGCGCACGAGGTAAATGTAAACTGAATCTCCAGCCGGAGGAGTGGGCCAGGCCAAATAGTGCCAATATTTTCTAAAAATAAAAGCAGACGCTCTTCGGCCACCAGAGCCCGGCAATATGCGGCGGCTAAACGTTTCCGTGCACGCGAAGACCCCGGCTTAACGGGGTCTAACCCACTCTAAGCCATCCCCGAGAGCCACCCCGACAGGCATCCCGACTTTGCATTCACTTCAGGCCAGGCCATTTCTTTACACTTTTCGTGTGCATTCATATTTTTTCTCCTTTCTAACGTTAATGTGGCCACAAATTGAAAAAGAAGCAAAGAGGCGAAATCAAAAGTTGCCCCAAAGAAATCTAGCCAAGAATTACACAGGGGAAAATAGGGGGTGTATAAATGTTTAAATGTTTCAATTTAAAAATCAGAGTACATTAATTAACTTCTTGAGCAATCTAGAATTGTTAATTTAGACTTGCTTAAAACAAATATGAAAACCCCTCCTTTAGTTTTTGAATTTATTCAGATTAGGCACAATTTTCTCTCTCTGCAGAATGTAGATGTGGCTATAAACAGAGCCAAAAAGGGAGTTTGGGCTACAAGGCGCACCTGAACTCAATAAAAGCTTCATTTTAGTTTGCTCAAGCAGCAGAAAAGTAGCAGAGAGGAAGGAGCAGAGGAGGAAAACAAAAACCAAAAATAAATTATTTAAGAAAAATATGTTTTACATAAAAAGGGAGCTACCGGGCGAAACAAAAGCAAGAAACACGGCTAAATAAACAGCGCTGCGACGGGGTATGGGGAGCGAGGAGACTTTCGCTCTGAAAGCTGAAATAAATGGCATGCAGTTGGAGCGTTGAAAATTGCAAAAGTAAACAACCCAAGTGGTTGGGTGGTGTGTCGGGTGGCTTTCGGGGCAACCGCAAAAAATAAAGCATGAAATCCGCGTTAAGGCAGCGCGCCCCAGCAGCGAAACAGTTGCATAAAGTTGTAAAAGTATTATGAAATTTCAAATAATAACTACATCTACATAGAGCGCCACAGAATAGAACCTGTGGGGTGATGTGAATAAGTTGCAAATAAAGTAGCACGTTAGGTTTTTACTTGTTGGGTTTTTTCGCTTTTCCTTTTCCGCTGCTTGCTGCTGCTGTTGTTTTCCTGTTCTGCTGGCCCTTTTTAATAATGTAGAAAAAAAAATCCATAAAACGCTATGGCAGACATAAAAAAATGTGTCGGCCGTAAAAGAGCGTCCACAATAACGAACAACAAATAAACCGAAGGTGAGGGTCGATTGCAACCGGCAGCTTAAAGCCACACCGTCAGATCTGGCCTTTAAGCCCCCGAAGATCTAATAAGATGATCGAACTGAACTCATTGGCTTACAAAATGCCCACAAATGGCTGTGAAAATTGCAATCCATTTATGCGTTCGGTCTCTGGGAAATGGGATATGGGAAAAGGGTAAGGGTAGGGGTAAGGGAAGCGGAGGCGTGGCCCCGCCCATGGGTATCAGCAGAGAGCCATAAATGTTGCAAATGTCAGAAATGTCAAGCCACCAACGGCAGCGGTTGGCTTCGCTTTTGGGCCTGGTCGGAACAATGGCGCCGGCAACTGGAAACTGAACTGACCCATTGTCAGTGGCCAGCAGCATGCAAAAATAAATGTCACACATGCAAAATAAATAGAACTGAAATGGGGCACAGGAAGGCGGCACTGAGGGGTGAGTCCTGCAGAGAGAGAGGATTGGGAGACACGGCCAAGTGGTCGGTTGAATGACAAATGCAAAGCATCTATCGTTTGGAGCACTGCAGATACCCTTGCTGGGAAATGACCTCAAAAGGTAAATTAAATTTCTGTCTAGTTACAAATATAGTCTACAAATTCCTCAAAATTATGTAAGGCTTTACAATATTATTTAAGATTTATTCAAAATATTTTTGTATTATTTTTTAAAATCCCATTTGAAGGATCATTGCTCTTCTCCTGAACATAAATGTATTTGTATTCCACATAGTAAAGACCTCAAATTATGGCTGACATTTTGGGCCCATTGCTCTGGTTCGAGTATCTCGCCATTTCTATGAGCCCCGTCGTTCTCTTCGGGGCTCATTTTGTTTCTGCCTCTGCATAAATTGAATATTTTGACATATGTAAGCGTGGCAGCAAGGACTCTCGGCGACGAAGAGGAGTGGTCCTGGCCCCTACAAAAATGAGCACAAATACATTTCCATGCATGCAGTTTTGGTTAAACTGTCAGACCACAAATCAGAAATACACTAACACCAGGGCGTCTGCGCCATTGTATTTATATGAATAACTACTGACAAAAGCGGTGGCATGGCCATGAGGACATCCACGTCCACGCCCACGAATGGGGGGCCGGACGAGATTTATGGATGCGAGATGGCGAGCTGCGAGGCGCTCCTAGTTGACTGTGTGCGGGTGGCTGCATGGATGTCATGCACTCCATATTTAATGAATGCCATAATGACTGCAGTGCAACGCATGAAATATTTATAGATGCGCCCGAACAGCGCCCAGGCATCATCCACTCGGCGCTTTAAGTGTTTGCTGGCAGCGGCTTTAAGCTCACTGGCAAACAGCTGCCGGGAATCCGAACGGAATTCACATTATACCCAATCGCAGGACACAGCCTTTGATCGGACTTTATGGCGGGCGGTGGTGGTCCTGTGGCGTTGGCCGCATTAAAATACGTAATTTCCTTTAATAAAGCCGCACAAATTTAATTAACCAGCCTGCAAATGCATTTACACCTTAATTATTAATTGAATTTAAATACATAAATACGCGTCCAGCCACAGCCTCTCACCCTCTCACCCCTCCTGCGTATGTAAAGGCTGCGAGACACATACAAAAAAAAAAATTGAATAATTTCAGCGTTTTCATCGAGGGGAAGTGTTGTAAATAGTTGTTATTGTCTTTGCCGCTGTTTGCGTCCCTTTGTAATTTAATATTTTTTCCGCCACTACAAGATAAAAAAAGAATCACAATGTAATTGACCAACACAAAGTTTTGTTAGCTCCTGGCGCAATTTCAATGCATTTTTTCACAATTATTCCCCGGCGAGTTTAATTCGTATTTAACTTGAATTCTTGTTAGTTTTATGGTTTCTGCGGTCATGTTCGTTTAACAACGCGATGTGGAGTCCCTTTTTTTGCAAAGAAAACGTGGCTTGACTGGGACATTATTGTTGAATTTGAAAAAAATCACAATGCTAAATTTTATTTAAAAATATCGAGGCAGCTGCAGGCCCTGAAATGTAATTGCATTAAGGCCTTTGCATAAAATTATTCTTGTGTGTAATGAATTAAAAATAAAGAATCTATGCACAGTCTGATAACTGACATATATCAATAACAAATTTAGGTAATATCCTGCGGGTTATATCATGGGATAGAAAAAATATAGTATTCATTTAATAATAAGTTGCATATTATGAAACTTCAAACGTAATACCTCATTAAAGCCTCGGGCCTTTCGAGATACTTTTCCTATGAATTCAATGCAGAAGTTTAATATATTTCTAAAACATCTACCGACCCTGTACCGTCTTAATAAATGTAACTTTTAATTGAATTAACTTTATAATTTAACAGAAAATATGTATGTTCATCCTGTTAATATGTAAGGAATTTGAAAAATGAGCATCGATTCCACATACGAATGCTTATATAGTTGGGAATTTAACTGCATTAATGCACTGCCAGCCACTCGGCTCTGGTATTTTCTGTAATCTGACACACGCATTTCAACTCCAGCGATTGTCTTTCTGGGCTTCAGGCCACACAGACATACCAAGGGGCAAAAGGACACGCTGCTATTTATGAACTCGCTTCTGAGAGTGGGCGTTGGGTGGCTCAGGGGGCGGTCTGGGCTCCTGGGCGCCGGCTAACTGTCAACGGCAACTGCGGCAGGGTAATGAAACCGCGAGGAATGCAAACCGGGGATCGCAGTCGCTGCGCTCGAACAAACAACGCAAGACACTTGAAATGAAATGGAAGCCAGTCGGTCGGCCGTCAGGAAGCTTGGTTAACGGCTGATGGCCTCACGAGTGGGCGAGTGGGTGGGTAAGCATGGCCCTGCGCAAATGTCATTATGTAACGGCGTATAATTAACCAAAAATCGTTTAAATGCGCGAACGGAATCCGCCCCGCCGACCACAATCTGCAAATTAAAAACGCAGCAGCAGCAGTTCGAGGGAAATGGTATGGGTATGGGAAAATGTGGAAAATTAAGCAGAATTTCCAGGTGACAGAATGGACCAGCAGTACACTCGAACAACAGTCTTTAAAATTTAAATTTACATTTTGAAACCTTTAGATATTTTTAAATATTAAAATAATAAATATACATAGAACCTGCTTTGATTTGTTTATTTTTATAATATTTTATATTACATATTCACCACATTTTCTTAAAATTTTTATAGCAAAAGTCTGTTTTTTATGAGTGTAGCCAGCGGAGCCGTGAGACTGTGACAGCGTGTTTACTTTGACATTAAATAAAGTTGTTTGACTGGACTGATTGTGCCGCCGAAGGAAGGAGCCATCACTTGTCCAACATGGCACGCATAAATAACAAATAAATCATTTATGGTCAGGGCAAAAACATTTATTGAGGCGCTGCCAGGCAAACAGACAACGTCAGCGGGACAAAGCGATTGTTGGGCAACATAAATTAATTAAAACTTTCTGCTCAACACTGGCGAGCAATGCCAAACTTTGCCTTGCCCAGGGGCAAAATCCTGGCTAACACACATACTCCCCACACCCCCGTCCTCCCAAAAAACACATACACACATACAGGACTCACACAATTGCCAAGAAAGGAATCGCAGTTGCTTCGATTAAGAAACGCTTGCCTGCGCTCGCATAAATGTCAAATTGAGGACACGAGTCGGGAACTGCAATCAGCAGCCAAGTGCAAATCTTTTCACTCCTTCGCTTATTCCTTCAGCATTTGCAAGTGTTACGTGTGTGCACTGAGAAAAATTCAATAAAAAAGATGATAATTGTGAGCATTTAAAGATAAAGTCTCCAGCATAAAGAGAAATATATAAAAATCTTTGATAAGTGCATTTACCAATAACTTTTTTATTAGAATTATAATACCTAAATCTTAATAGGTTTTTTCATAATTTCTTAAAAGAAAATTAGCTTTTCTGCTTCGTTTCTCTATGTGTGAACTGACAGTTTGCCGTTTTTAATTTGTCTTAAAATTTTAATTGCAACGACGTCGATGTTCAGAACGCTGGCAGGCAAGCGACGGGCAGCACACACACAATTCTCCCATTCTCATTTTCATTTCTTATTGACATGTCAATGCACCGCTCACATGTACGCACACACGGACACAGTGTGCAGTTTAAATATGGCTAAAAGCCAGCGAGAAAAATTCTATGGCATACCTTTGGGCGACCGAGGGTGTGTGGGGGTGGCCGGAAAGAAAATTAATTAAAAATGCGCAACAAACTTGCTGCGAAAAGTTTGCCCTCGTTTATGTTCGGTTTGTTCTCGCTCCTGGCTCCTTGTTCTTACTCGGCCCGAGTGCAAGTTAAATTTTCATCCCACTTATTCTAGGCTTCTCCCGCAGTAATTTCAGTGCATTTAAATATTCAGAAGCCAGAAGAACAACAAGTTTCCCACGTCACTCGTTCATTTGTTTGCCGTTTTGTGCTTATTTTAGCATACAACTTTTGACGTTTCCTCTATGCCAGATGCTTATCAATAATTTATTTATAAGCCTCACCTCAAAACACATGTTGTCAGTATGCCATGTTGCCCTCCACAGGCTCAGGCTCCATGTCTTGCCGTTGCTGTTGCTGCTGCTGTTGCTGCTGCTGTTGCTGCTGCTGTTGCTGGTTCTGCCGTTTTGTGTTTTATGGCCAGCAGAGTCTCATAGTTGGCTAACAAGTTGCTGCCAACTGGTAACTGGCAACTGGCAACTGCCAACCAGCGAAGTGGCACACATATGGGTAGAATGTTTGCTAGAGCCGGTCTGCATAATTTATGCTTTCGAAATGTGTTCATTTAGTTTTGCAAATTGTTGACATGAACAATCATTAGACCGTTGCACAGATTTCAGCATCATTTCACCCGTTAAAAGTTTAGCCAGAGAGCCAGTCAGCTAGAGAGCCAGTTGTCATGGCTTTCAGTGAAATTGCAAACATTCCTTGGCAGTGGAATTCAAGTTATTAGACCGGCTAATTTCTGATGCCAAATGCGAGTGACAGCAGTCAGCAGTCGTGTGTCTGATCACAACCCCTGGCAGGCAAGTCAAATTTTCTGTATTTGGTTGCTAAACAACTTAAGAACTTGACACTTGCCAGGCAAAATATTTTCATCAACAACTCAACAAAAATTAGCAAGTGTCAAAGATAAATAAAAGACGACGCACGACTCACCCGCCCATGCGCAGGGTAAACTATTTATTTGCCTGTTGAAATAGTGTCAAAGTGAGTGGACTCTTCACATGCGGGAAGCGGTTGCCACTGTCTTAGCCACCCGACCCCATTTCAGCCATCCCCATTGGCCCAAAGAAAACTTGACTAACTATGCAAATAAGACTGGCATGTGTATGTGTGGGGTTTACACAGGAAGGAAAATATCTAAGATATTAATTAATACATATATCTTATGAATGTAGAAGAAAAAAGATCATTACTACATAAATAATAATGAAATTTTCATAGTTATTCAAGGGATATAAATGTAAAGTCTTATGTTTTCCCCCAGTGTAGGCAGTTGAGGAGTTGTAGCCCCTCCGGCGACAGTTGGCGCAGAGTAAGTGCAGTTGGTAGAAATTAAGTAAGTTTTTAGCTGCAATTTTTGCCGAAACTATGTCAAGTTTGGTTTTAGTTGCCAGCAAAGTTTTTGCTTAAGAAAATGCCAAGTATAAGTATATCAAAGGAAGCTGGAAAAGCGCGACTCGGGACTCGAGGCCCGGGATGTAAGACACTAAGCAGACGTCGGCAGAACCTAATGAATTTCATGCATGACATGCAACTCACGAGTCGGAGTTGCAGTCGCTTAATTAAAACTATTAGGCGTGAGTCAAACTTGGCTGGGGAATAAGATTTGATGGCGTCACGCGCATGGCAGGTCCTGGCTCCTTCAAAGGCTACGCCCCCAGCAGCAGCAGCAGCCAATTTACATAGTTTCTTTAATGTTTGCTGCATAATTTTCACATTTTTCAGTGTCAAGCCCTGGCTGCATTGTCTCTCTGCCGCTCACACTCGCCAGCCCTTGGCTAACTGCTGGCGAGAAATCTTTTGCATGTTTCGGTCATATTCTAAAAATAATAGCACGCCACCGCCGCCCTGGGAGTCCCCTGAACCCCGGTCAAGTGTCCCACTTAGCCTGACCCTTCGTGTGATTTTTATGACCCGCCCAGCCAGCCGCAGATGAATCGTGTGGATATGGTGTATGCGGGTGCACTGCTGCACTGCGGGCTGCTGGCGAGAAAAATAGGGGGCGGTGTGTGGGAAATTATAACATTTGCCTGCAACTGAAAGCGAAAGCTTAACAAATTTCAGACCAGAGATTAGACAAAGCCAAGGAAACCCATTCGGATTTATGGGGCAGCAGGGATATGGCTTAGATAACATCTAATGTAATCCACTAAAGCGAGAGAAGATGAACGAAATGCTTAATAAATATTTATAGATTTTGTAAAAATTCATTTTATGGTCAATTTCTTTTCTCTAAGTTAAAAATAGAAGCCAAGAAAATATTTAGATAATACACGATTGCTTGTGGAATGACTATCTATCTGCTGCACTTGGCAAAATAATGAGAGCCACGGAAATGAACTTGTTTCAGTTGGTTGCAAACTTTTCGCTCGAGCGGTTGGACAAGATTGCCAGGCGATGGCGAAGTGGCTAAAAGCCCGGCCTTGCCAGCCCAGCTGAGTTATGGCCGCAGCGAAAAAAGTTTAATTCAAAAACTTGTACAAAAATGCACATTTAATGGAAATTTACAACCTGAAGTCGCGTCAGCGACAGCAACAGGAGTTTTCCCAGCACGGAAACCCAAAACAACCGCCACAAAGTTGCCCAGGGAGCGGAGTGCAGGGGAAAGGAGCGCAGAAAAGTGTTAACGGATTGTTTGTGCGCCAAATGGCTGGCAAGAATGAGGATGAGGATGAGAATGGAGATGGGGCTGGGATGTTATCCTGCAGTTGTCTGCCTTTGGCCCTGGTCCTGCGCCACCGGAAACGGAAATTGCGTAGCGCAGCCAAGTGCGTTGCAGTGGTGCAAAAAGCAGCGAGCCATAACGTGGACACCATGACGCCACCACCCCTCTCCATTCGCTTTCAACCCCTTTTCATTCGCCTTTCACCCCGCTCCCCTTCAATGGCTATGTTGCACAGGTGCTGCCGGGCAACCATTAACGCGTTTTGCATTTTTAAAGCGGTTCAGCGGCCAGGGGGAAATGTCAAGGCTGCGGTTTCTGGGAAATGGAGAGGAAATTATATCTGCGGATGAAATGGATCAGCCTGTGCGGCTTAGCTAGTTTAAAGGATCCGATTTGATTCCTAGAACCGTCTTAAAAATAATAACAGCAAGCAAAAGTACACGTTTTGTTAAATTAACTTAACGAGTAACAAAGTGATCTGTAGTTGAATTATTGCCCCATTTAAATAACTTTACCTTATGGAACCTCTTAAGGTCGATTTCTATACCCAATGATCTCTCGTTAGAGAATGGCTTGTAGATATATATAAGTCTAATATACAGCCCAAAGCATCTTAATATGCAACTGCTGCAACGACAATATTTTGTATTTAAAGTACTTGAAAGAAATTCGCATAATTAGGCGAAAACTTTAATTGAATTCGTAACGCAGCTACCTTCATTAGCATTATTCGCCATTACGACTGGACGGCCATCAGAAGATCATCCAATCAGCTCTTAACTCTCGACTCCTTAACAATGCAAAGCCATTTGCAAAACCAAATCAAAGCCAATGAAAATGCGAAAACTTTTTCATGTGCAATATCCCGCTGGCCAGATGAGCGAAAAGCGAAGAGCAAATGAAAATGGAGCACTCCATTTGCCACATGGCAAGAGTCCGAGTCCGAGTCCGAGTCCCAGTCCCAAACGCGGGCCCATTCCCATTTTCAATCCCAGTTTTCCTCGCAGTCTTTTGCACTGCACCGCAAGAGCCAAACAAATAAGAAATTAGTTGGGACGAAAGTTGTTGCAGCTGCAGCTTCGAATGAGAGAAAAATCGCAAACAGCGCTGAGGGGAAAAAAAAAGTTTTCCGCTAATGTCTTAATGTAAAAGTTTGTTAGCTGTAAGTGGTGGTGGTGGCGGTGGGTGGAGGCGTGGGGGCGTGGCCCTACCTGAGTGGGAGGTGCAACTTATGGCAACTTTTTAGCGAGCACGTTTGATTGAAATTTGTGGCAAATTGCTTCCAGCTGCAGCGAGCTGTAATGGAATGATCAAACTGCTATCAGTGAGCGGGGGCGCAACTATTGGAAATGAGGCATAAAAGGCGCCGCACTCTTATCAATTCCACCCCAAATGAGTGTAGCAACAACCTCTAGTCCCATCATCATCTCCTGCCCCGCCTCTGGCACACACGTATCTGCAGTTTGTGCAATGGCTGAATGGCAACAGCAAGAGCCAAACAAATTGCCAGCCATTACCAGCCAGAAGGGTAATTTTTACTTTTCCAGCTTTTCCAGGCGCTTTATTTGCCACCCAAATTTGTACGAATTGCTGCAGCACCACACCATCGCCCGGCAGTTGTGAAAACCAACAATGCTGCCGATGCTGTCGATTTGTAATAGGTGATTTGGCAAAGGAAATTGAGACATCAATAAATGTGGCTTGCCTTGGCTCGCTTTAAGTTGCCGAAGAAACATGGCCGGAGATTGAGAGCTCGGAGGATCAGGCCATATGCACAAAAATATTTCCACCTCTGAACGTTTCGTTTGCGTTGCGCATACGACATGTTGTCGGTGTGATGGCACTGGCAGTTGCACCGCAATACATTTGTTTGGTATTCAAGGTATTTCCCAATTTGTCAAGAGAAATATTTATTAATCAAACTACATTCGTATATATTTTATGTAATATTTTGTGTTCAGTGTTTATCCCTCAGAATTATCAGAGAACACTGGTTTCCCAAGGCAAGAAACCAAATTGCAATTGTCTTTGTACCAGTTCTAATTGCCCAAAATGCTTCTGTGGTGAACATTTCTCAGTCTTTGTCCTTCTTCCTTACCGAACTCACTCTGGATCTGGTAAATTGAACTTTATTGCCACGATTGGCTCAATAAACGTGACCAGGACATCGCTCTGGAAGCCAAATCAAGGCAGCTTTGTTGACCGGCTAAATTCGATATGACAATTTGACGAGGCAGCCGCAGGAAATGGCAGCAAAAATCGCAGTCTCAGTGCCAGAGGATACCAAGGAAAAACTAGTTTGATGCGTTTAAACCTTCCCTATATGGACACAACAAAAAGAGCAAAAAAACAGCGGGCATTATATGTGCGGTTTTTTTGTGTTGAATCAGAGCCACAACTGTTGGCCATACACAGATGATTGCGTTACCTCACGCCTGAAGTGTTCTTTTCGGTGACATATGCTGCAGGTGGGAATTCTAGACTGTTAAATGGTATTGCCTGAATTTCTTTAAAGCTTGATCTTTAAAGAATTGAAAAATAATAAAAACTACTTGGTAAAAATGCGATAATTCAAATTTATCAAGTAAAAGCTTAAGATTTTATAATATAAATCAACTTTAAAGAGTTTAACTAAAATAAACGAGTCGAAACTTTAAGAATATAGTATATAATTTAGTGTATAACAAAAAATAATAAGCAAACAATAGAGGGCTAACGAACGACATCACAAAATGCAAAAAGACAGCAGATGCAGATGGTACGCCCAAGCGGGGATGAGCTTAATGTTTGTGCAAAACATTAAAATAATAATCAAAACAATGATAATTGAAAGCACGCGCTGAGCAAAAAGAAGCCGACGGAAAAATGGAAAACAAATATCAGGATGTGTCACAGAACAGGCCCGCGCCATGGAAAATTCAGCTGCGGGCCAATCGGAAAATCATCTGGCATGTGGATAATTTCCAGCAGACTTGCCGCTGCATTAGCAAAAACACACTGACATGTACGACAATATAATCTGGCGACAATTTGCGCCTAAAAGTTGGCTGCATTTGTTGAATTGCAAACAAGCCTGGTTATTCCGCTAGAGCGCCGGCACATTGGCAAATCCAAATATTGTTGTAGCTGGCACCCCAGACTCTCTCTCACATATCATTTAAAATGCATAAATTTTGCCGCCTGCCGGGCATTACACAATTTTCGTTAACAGTTTTCGTTGCGAAAGTGTCGAGTGTTTGAGTTTGAACCGAGTTTTCCCACCAGCATTCCCAAAAAGCTAGCACAATGTCACACTGCAGAAAGTTTCTAAGTCTTAAAGTAATTTCTAAAAATTATATAAAGCTTAGTAGAAAAGACCATAAGCAAAGTAAATTAAAGTCATACTAAGATGATTTACAGTTTGTCAAGAAGTTTTTAATATTATCTAAGCCTTGCTTAAAATTTTTTCTACATTTTCTATTCGTATACTTTTTTTTCCCTGTGCACGCAAGACAAATACCAACACGGCCCGCGCCTTATTCATATATTATTTGCAGTCAAATTAAACCTAGCAGCTGTGAATTTTACATGTGTGCGGACGAACAAATTTTAGGCAAATATGAATTTGTAATACAATTGCGGAAAGTTCTGAGCAACGCTTCTGCTTAATTAAGTATGCCTGAAGTGGGCGTGGCCGCACGCTGCTAGATGTCGTCAAACGATTGAAATAATCAAATGAATTCCTATTACGTCATATTAACTTGGCCAGAAAGGCGACGGCAAGGGGACTGGACTGGACAGGACTGACTATTGACTCGGTTCCAACGAAAGTTTGACGGCAAAAAGTTGAGGCAATAATTTACACAAATTGGCAATTCTGCTGGCCGAATAATGTCCGTCAAGTTGGGCCATGCAGAAGTCAAAATTCGGTCAAAACTTTTCTCCGGCTGCCCCACAACTTGTTCTCACTTTATCGCATCTTTATCGGCTTCAGCTCGACAAACACGTCGCCGGGAAATTCAAATGATAAGGCTGTGGCTCAATCTGTGGGTGGTAATGGGTGGTGCTGGCTGCTGGGTGGTGGCTCTGGTCCTTAAAAGTGGGTGGCACTGGGCCAACGTGGGTGTTTTTGGGCTCTTTTCGGCTGCAGGGCATTGCGCGTTATGACAACATAAACGATATTTACTTTTTTCTGCCTGGCTATTGCCATTTCGCCTGCCATTTCTTTATTTCTCCCAATGCCGATGTCGATGCCTTTTATGCGAAGCTCTGCTTTCCCATCTAGCCTCTCTTTCGCCAAAGCTATGCCGCTCTTTTTCGGCCAAAGTTTTCGACTGTTTCTGTGTGCGGCGAATTCTTTTTGTTCGTTTCGTTTGGGTTCTTTTTCTACTTTTTGCTATTTGAAGTACTTCAAAGATTTTAGCATATTTTATTTGAATACTTTATTTCGTGAAATGCGTTAGTGTGTGTGTGTGTGTGGGAGCGAGAGGAGGGAGTAAGATTGAGCGAGATAAAGAGAGAGATGGTAGTGAAACGACATGACTTTTTCAGCTTTGTTGGCCCCACTTTTCCCCTACTAAGACCCCCCCTTCATATCCGCACTTCTAACTAGTTTCTATGTCTTTGGCGCAAAGTTTTGCCTTCAGTCGCTGTGAAATGAAATTTTTGAAAATTTTTCCGCGGGGAAATGAAAAAGTTTGTCCTGGTGGACACAATGCGGCTGCCTGGCCCCGATCTTTTCACCCCGGCGCAGCCACTTGTCCTACAAGTTCTAGTTAATATTACGCATACGCCGCGTATGCCCTTTTGACTTTTCGCCTAGACCCCAGTTCCTTCGACCATTTGCGTGTGCCAATGTGTAGGGAGAGCGCAGCTGCTGACGAGGTCCACAGGACGCACAAGACGGAGCAGGGAGTACGAAGCATGGAGCAAAGCGTGGGATAAGCAATAAAGGATAATGTCATTCAATGTTTTGTGTGTCCCGAAAAATAGCGAAAACAACAACGCCAACGACAACAACAACAACAACAACAACAGCAAAAGTGACAACAACCAAGGCAACGACAACAGTGGCAACAACCAAAGCGGAAACGCTTGCCATCGTCAGCGTCGTGCTCATCTTCCTTTGCTGTCGTTCTCGTTGTCATTGGCAATAGTTTCCTCTACACAGAGAAATATCATTGAAGGGAAACAGAAGAAAATAAAAGAAATAAAAAAACATTTAATAATAAAATGCAATCAAAAATTGTTAAATATATTTGTCATAAGTTTATATTTTTAAATATTCTATTTGGAATCTTTCCATTTCATATATTTCCTCGAAGGCAAAGCAATAGAAAACTGATCTCTTGGTTCCCAAATAGCATCAAATGGAACTATTTTTTCTCCGTGTACCGAATTTGTTGCTGTTTTCGGCTGTCGCAGCTTCTACTTTTAGCTCGCTTCTCCGCCAGACAATAGTCAAAAATGTCTTCATGTCGAGGGCGAGGAGCATAACAGAAATTCGCATTTGAAAAATACTTTCTTCATTTAACAACAATGTAAGGCGGCGGAGGGGTGGTAGGTGAGCGGAGGACACTGGCAGGGTGGCAAAGTGTTGGCATTACTGTAAATCGTTTTCGTTTTACGTTTCATAATGACAAAGACAGCGGCAGCGCGTCCAATGAAAGGC
Organism: Drosophila kikkawai; assembly: GCF_030179895.1. NCBI lineage: Eukaryota > Metazoa > Arthropoda > Insecta > Diptera > Drosophilidae > Drosophila > Drosophila kikkawai. The sequence continues at coordinate 30,251,675 of NC_091731.1, read as the reverse complement.
GAACCAAGTCGATTGACAGACAATGGGCGGAAATGAAAGAAGCGGCTCCCAAAAAAAAAATGAAACAAAGAGAAGTGTTTTTTAATGAGCGGTGTGGCTTTAACGCCAAGTAAATCGAATCGATAGTTTTCCTTTCATTAGCAAAGTATCTTTAATGGTAATCTATACTTATCAAATGAAAATAATCACATTGAATGGGATCGTAAGCTCTTTAAAAATATGCAATTGCCTTCGATTGTCGTCTCCATTGTGCCATTGTTTGGGGGAAAAGTGACTCAAGTTTCATGGGGAAACTTTTCACATAAGCGGATATACGGATAGGGAATTGATTTTTATACAAGCCAGTGAAAACTTTCAGCCGCTTCGGATGTATAAAATAAAAATAAAAAACAATCAGCAAAATGCTGGCGTCCCATATGCGCGACAAAAACACTTCACCCTGCCGACAGCTCATTTTCATCGGGATGAGAATTTTGCAGGAGAGGAGCCAGCGAGCAGGACATGCGGTGACATTTCGCCAAGAGGCGTTTGCGGGCGGGGCATATTTAAATCTAATTTCGTCACTCAACAAACAGCGACATGCTCACACATTCTCCATGCAACTGATGCTGATGTTACACCGTAAAAAAAATAATAGTCATTGGTTTTACAGATGACTGAATATATATTCCGTAACTATGATTTTTGAATTACCTTCAACACAAAGCTCCCTATTCATACTAAGTTTTATGACTTTATTAGAAGTAAATGAAAACGATATGAAGAACCAATTTAAGGGTTAATTTCGCCCTGTGTATTGACCCAGCTGCAGCTGCTTGCGACTCACTGTAATCGTGATTTCCTGTGCAGGCAGGACGAAAGGGTGGCAGGAATACTACGAGATAGAGCTGCGTCGGTGCCTGTCATTGTTGTTGTTGCTGCTGCTGCTGTCTTTGTTGGGCGCGTTAAAAATGTCACAGCGCATTGCATACTTATTGGCGCATGTGTTAATGCACCACCGCAACCGCCACACCACCCCCTTTCTCGTCACCTCTCTGACAGGCTAAATGTTACGCGCTGCATGCATTTGCGGCTGGCAAAATCCTACGGTTTTTCCCTTCACTTTTTTCCTCTATTTTGTTGCATTGTGTTCGACGTTTGCATATTCTTGGCTCGCTCGCACCCAGGGCCATGCGACCCTTTGTGGCAGGTGTTTGAATTAGCTTTCCGTGGGTTGGCTGGGCAAAGCTGCAGCACAATGGCTTGCAATTGCACAAAAGCTTATTAGGTTTTCTCCGGTGTGTGGGTGGGTGTGATTGCCATTTGGTTTCTGCTCGGCTGTGTGTGTGTATGTGAGTGTATAATACTTCTTTACAACAAATAATGCGCTTTGAGGTCGCGTGCTTCGCGTGTTTTAATCCATTCGCTTTTAGACCCGCTACTCCAGCTCCCTCAACTTCACCCTCTCCGGATCCAGGACCTGCAGCGCTTTTAACTGTGTGGCATTTTTACGCTTCGCTTTTAACGGCGGTAACGGCGGCTCCGAATCCATTTGACAATGTTAACAACAAAAGGAAACTCATATCCGAAAATGCAGTTTACTTTGATAAACAGAAGTAGTGGTTCCGCCGCGAAACTATTACGAGTTAGAAACATTTAAAGGTAGCCTAGTTTATGGACTAAGTTATGGGTTACGGAAAACTTTAAATTCTATGAGATATGAGCGAATATACAGAAAGTAGGTAAACTAAACGAGGAATTGATTGCAATGAATTCTTATCTAATTTTATGAATTCTCAGATATATAAACTCCAAGTAAAAGCTTAGAAAGATCTCATATAAATTGATTAACTTCTTGTTCTCAGTATTTAATGCTTAGCTCTAAGGTCTCTTCTGAAGAGTTAATATTCGATTAAATAAATTTCTTTCTAATTTTCCTGAGTTTTAAATTTCTTGGTATTTATTTCTGTAATTTGTCTCTTAAATGTTTTCAATATTTACCAGTGATTTTTCAGCTATCTTACCATTTTGGCCTCATTTATACATTTGTCTGACTGAGCCATGCATTTAATTCAGATAACAATGGCCAGCAAGGGCTCTTTTGGCTGAGTTGCCCTGGGCTATAATGTGGACTCGGGACACTCAAAACTGGATTGGAGGATGGCAGGGATTGCCGTACACGGCACTTTCAGCTTGAGCTGCTGTTGATTTAATTCAAGAGGCCATGCATTTCCAATGTCGAGGGCTCACATAAAAAATGTACAGCGATTCCAGGGCTGTTATCCCCTTTTTTCCCCGTAATTGCTTGGCTTTTTCGGACGATGCAAATACGAGTGGCACTGTAACATAATTTCCGTGCAAAATACATCAAAATGGAGCATCGTGGAAATCTCCATTTTCATATATGTAGACCTAAACTATGAGTGGCCCACACACACCCACACAGGAAAACGCTCAGGCAGATATGTTGATGTGGTTAGTTAGCATCTGTGTTTATATTTGTGTTTGCATTTTGCATTTTCTGTCGGTAAGAGATGATGCTGGGGCAGGAAGGGGGCAGCGTACACATGTCCATGTCCGTCACATTTGTCGGTGCACTTGCATTGGTGTTTACCTCCGTTCTACACCGCCTTTATCCTTTTTTTTTCCCTCTGTCGATTTGGCCTGGCACATTTGTGTTTGTTCAGCTACTTTTGCGGTTTGCCGCTTTTCGCGTACATCACTCCGGTTTAGACATATACGCCGCCGCGCCACGCCGCCGCCGCCGCCGATTTTTGCCTTATTTGACGCGCCGCCGCCAAATTATGAAAATAACGGCGCGCCGCGGCGCGCCGCTGGTGCGGCATCGGCGCAGCTTCAGCGCGGCCTTCAGTGTCATTGTTCTTTATAAAACTTAAAAAAAAATAAATAACTCATTAAAATGGCCTTTTTGCCTTATTTGACGCGCCGCCGCCGCCGGTTCTTTCTGACTACTACCCCGCCGCCGCCGAGTCATTTTGACCTCTACGCCGCCGCCGATGCCTTTAACCATCGGCGTAAACCTCTACTCCGGTTTTGGAAAAGCGCCAAAAAAAGAGATCCGGAAAAAAGTTTAAGTGGTCGCAAGGAAGAAGGACAACGAAGCCCTGACTCCGTGTTATAATTCGAGATAGATTGTTATGTGTGAACTTGTTTCGGAGGCTACTACTAGTCTTTTTGTAATAAACTATTTTGGGATATATTTTACAAAAGGTTTTGTATCCTTTAAATTGCTATTAAATACTCTTAATGATTAAGTTTTATACATAAATAAACTTGTCCAGAACTTTATTTATAGATTGTTCACTGATCGTTTACCAACAGATCCTAGTAAAATCCTGATAATTTCGATAGTTACTTACCTTTGAATGCCTCATCGTTCGCATTTGGTTAGATAATCCAGAGAGCGTAGAAAATGCATTAGAAGCGCCAGAAAATTGAAATGCATTACCATACAAATCTATAATTTCATCCAAATTAGAGCCCATTTTTATCACCATTCAATGCGATGTTTTCGAACAGGTTTCAGTGTGTGTGTGTTTCTGTGAGGGCGGGTGTTTCTGTGTTCGTACAACGGGGCGTATGCGCAATTTGATGTGCTCGCAATTCAATTAAATTCGGCAAATTAAAGCGAACTGGCAACGCTGAAGTGAAATTTAATTGCATGGGGGACCAGCTCCCACCTTTCGCTCTCGCCTTTCCCCTGGGGAGGTCAGGGCAAAATGCAGCACGTATTTATTAGCTGACGTGCATTGATGAAGGTCGAACCAACGAGTGCGTGATCCAGCGAAGCAGGCGGTGATTGGGGGTTGTTCTGTGAGGGAAATGATGCAGGAATAAGAACAGCAGCAGGAACAGGAGCAGGAGCAGGAGCAGCAGCTCGAACTGGAGCTGGCAAGGATTCCCTTCGGCCGCTGATTGACTCACGATTATGCAATAAAACAGCAGACGACAGGCAGGACAACGCTCAAATCCCCACAGAGACAATGGCCCGCAGACCGGGCCTGCATCCGTCTCTTTCGTTCCTTCGATTTGCCATCTCTCTCGCTGGGTGTTTGTGAGGGTTTCATTGGCTTCATTTCAACAGCAGCTTTTCAAAAGCTAAAACTTTTTTATGTCCAACTCATTAAAAATGTGCGGCAATGGACTTTATGCAGGCCAGCCCAGGGATCCTTGATTCCTTTCCGACTTTGGCTCAAGCTCCCTTCTGCTACCACACAAATACACACTGAAATATACCCGAAATCGGACACATATACAAGCACTAGAAAAAAAAGGAAGCCACTCTTTAAAATATATTAAAATTAATTAAATTTTCATTGGAAATATATGTGCAACAACAACACATATAATCTTAATATTATTTTTATAGCATTTTTAAATACATATTTTAATATTATAAAAAATTATTTTTCTGTATGTAGATTTTCGGATGTTTTTCGCTTGAATTTCCCGTATTTTGCCTGAATGCTAACGGTCGACCAAGTTGAAGCCAGAAAGCCAAATGCAATTTCCAAGTTTTTAATGTGCGAAATTTCTAATTTAAGATTTACGATATTTTTATGTCGAATTACGCAGCACAGCCAGCACCAGCACCCCCCTCCGCTGCCATTGATGTTCGCTCATTTTCGTGCTCTGGTGTTTGGCTGTGAATTCCTTTGGTTCCGGAAAGTTGGCCTGGCTTTTAATGGCAGCCGACTCTTTAATTGTGGGAACAGTGCGTAATGCAGGCCGCTATATACATATATAAATATACATACCGGATGGGTATATTTTTGGGCTCTTAATTATGGGCACGACCAAAGGTCAATGGTCGCCTTTTGATGCAAATTTTATGGACTGGAACTTAATTGGCCCGGACCATTGAATAGCATACACCCACGGAAGAGAACAGGAAGAGCTGGAAAATCTGCCCCGGGCAAATAAAATGCTCTGTCCAAATTGTTTTGCGACTGACCAATTGACTAAAACCAACAAAAATGTTGTAACTGGTGCAGATTTAATGGGCATTTGTTTTTCGGCGCGGTTCGGATTGGAGTTCCCATTCGGCCAGGGACTGCAGAGGAGGGTGAAAGGGTTGGGAAACGCAGCGATTGCAGCTGCAGTTTTGTTAGTTAGGGCAATAAATTGTTGGCTTCATTCGGATGGCTGCATAGAGCAAGGGGCCAGGGGCAGGGTCACGAACCAGGGGCCAGAGAAATGTGTCAGATGCAGAGATTGTATAAAATAAATTGGTCAGCGATTGATTTGGGGGATTTGCCGAACAATTTATTACCACCGAGATAAAGGCATTTGAGTGTCAACATCAAAATGGCAACATTCCATTCCAGTCGAATGCCCCACCCAGCCAAATATTTTCCCTTTAATCCTTTTTGCGTGACCTACACTTGAATAAATATATTGTAAATCATATAAAAATCAATTCTTACATTGATTTAAAAGTGTTATTATTCTTTCTTTTTGCTGATTCATCTTTAAAATTTACATTAACTAGTATATGCAATTTGTAGAGGCTTGAAAAATATTTCCCCATTTTTAGTGACCAATTTCAATCTTAAATCATTTCGCTGAGTGATTCTTTAAGGTCACATTTTACAGCACATTAGACAGACACCCAATTCCTGTGCAATTTAAACCGCTTAAGTGAAAAGAGAAGCGTTAACACGTGCTCCATGGCCAGACTGGGACCGAGGAGGTCCTCAATCCCCAGCGGTGCCCGAAAAAAGAAACCGCAAAAACCGTATCTCAATTGCAATCACTCAAAACAACGGAAATGACGCTTAGCACAACTTCCTGTCGCTCCGGCGGACAGACAAATGAAAGTATCCACAGCTATGGGACGACGCGCAGGCAAACCTCCTCCTCCTCCCGTTCGCCTCGCACCAGAGTTGTAATTCATGTCGCTGGGGGAGTTTTCTTTTTTGGCATATTTGTCAACTCTGTTTCCACTGCACACATGATGAGGTGAGGAGGGGCAGTAGCAGTGGGAATTTAGGGCCAGCCACGCCCTCCAGCCCAGGCCCACACACATCTGACTGGCACATTCAAGTGCAATTTCTGTGTAATGCGAAACTATGTCATTTCGGCAGGGACGCGAGCCGAAAAGCAAGCCCCAAGTCACCCAGAATACAGTCAAGCTGCCGTAAATCAAACTATCATAGTAATTGGGATTTACAAATAATAAATAAACACCTATACACTCAAAGAATATATCAATTATTTATCTGTTTAATTGATTTAAATTCAAAAGTAACAAGACATTTTCACAGTAACCCCTTGATCGCATCTTTGTAAATCTTAAAAGCCAGAAATCTTCTTAGAATTATTTCAATTTATAGATAACTGACTGTATTTGGCCGCAGCCTCTGCATGCAAACATGACACGTTGGCGCACTTGTGATGGCACTCGTGTCCACCTGGCAGCCGGCTCCTGGCTCCCAGTTCCGAGCGCCTGGCAGCTGGCAACGGGCGATTGCAGCTGCAACCGGATCCGGAACCAGAATCTCTGGCGCTGAGCTGGAGCTCGAGTGCCGAAAATAGCCGGCAACAACCGGCAAGCAAAGTGGCAACGAGAGTGACAGGCTCATGGTCTGGGCGGAGGGGTAGGAGAAGTTTTAGGGGAATCCCAGGCAGCCCAGCTGACAGGCGGCATTTGATAATGTCAAGCCCCAAATCAGCAACAGACACCAACCAACTGGGGGGTGATGGTAGAAGGCGAGCTAGCCGGGTTGGACAATTGCACGTTGCGATTTCAGCCAGTTGCCACTTGGTCGAGCACACATGGGCATCTCAAGTATCTGTCTGGGCCATCGTCGAGTGCGGTTCGTTCGCACGGCGAAACTAAGCAACTATAGTTTAACTCTTGCTCATCTCGTAATTGGCGCTAAATTTGTCTACCGCTTCTTGTCTTTACAGAACAGTTTCACATTTTTGTGGGCGACCTGAGTGCTGAAATCGAGACGCAACAGTTGAAAGATGCATTCACCCCATTTGGAGAAATATCGTAAGTACAGAGTATTATAGAATTGTAATAAAATAACAAAAGTATACTGGTTAGATATTCAGATACGAGAGGTAATCTATAAATCGTTAATGATTATACAAGAAAATAGTTCAAATTTAAAATTAAATGATCAATTTCTTGAATCCCCTTTTGATATTGTATGATATGACCCTATATGGCTTACTATAAGCTCGTTCGAAAGCACCAAAACTAGGTTGTTAAGGATTCTTGTACACTTCAAAACCTAAAGCGTTACCCGCCCTTCAAGTCCCCGTTTTGGCCAGCACATTAACTCCAATCAAAGAACATTTTGCCGCACTTGTGCCGTCCGAGAAAATTGTTAAATAAACAAGCAAACAGCAAATGAAGCCCCCGCCTTTCGCTCTTCACCCCCCAGGCCTCGAGCGGCCTATCTGCGCTTAATTTATGAATAATTAGCGAGCCGAGGGTGCATGTCGAAGGAAACCGCGAAATGTTGTGCCACAGCAACAGAAATCTCTCTTTTTCTGGCTTTGCTTTTGTTTCTCCTGCTGGTTTTTCAAAAGCACGAGTGAATGGACCATAGAAACGGTGGGGGAAACGGAGGCTTCCAGGCAACGGGCAATAAATTAATAATTTAATTTTCGACTTTTTTGTTTGAGCAGCAGGAGGGGTGATGGAGAGAGCAACAACAAACTGCAATGGGGACCAGTTGAAAGCCACAAGCAGCTGTCGACGCCGGGCAAACAAATGCCAGGCGAGTGGCCCAAAAAAATATTAGAGCAGAACAAGTGAAAGCAAATAAAACTGATTTATATACATACATACATACACCCCTGTTCAGGTGGGGCTATATACATATAAATATATATATATTTATGCTGCGCCTGCTCATCAGGTCAGTAACCAAACAAGGAAAAAAAAGACGTCCTGGGAGCGTGTTTCGCAGGCTTTTCATTTGCCACTTCCTTAATTAATGAGCATCAGCAGCCTTCGTCTCCATCTTCCAGGCGGCCCCTTGCTATTTGCTCTCTTTTCTTTTGAGAAACGTTGAACTCATTTTGCCAGAAACTATTTATTCGAGTGCACACAGAGAAAAAAAAACGAAGCCCTGGCTTAGAAAACGTTTACATAATATATACTTTAAATGTTAGAGTTTAACAAGAAAGGAAGCTAACTTCGGCACACCGAAGTTTGTATACCCTTGCAGATTGGTTTTGATGTTTATATTATAAATTTAAATGCTGAAAACACTCACAAAACAGAGTTTCATTACATTTTACTTATACTTATTATGTTTACAGTTTGACAGTTACAGTTTTACATTCCCAGCTTTACATTTTCTCCACATTTACAGATCGTTTATATGACAGCTATATGATATAGTTGTCCGATTTTCATAAAAATTTTACCAAAATTCTGAAATAATAAAAGAAGCTTATTTCTAAAAGTAGATAAGAATATGTTGAAAAACAACGAAGTTATAATTTTTTTCCTATTCTTTTTCCGATCGTTCCTATGGCAGCTATAAGATATAGTCGTCCGATTTTCATAAAATTTTTACCAAAATTCTGTAATAATATAAAGTGGCTATATCTCAAAAATGATGCAAAAATATTGAAAAACAGCCAAGTTATAATTTTTTTTCTAAAAATTTATCGAACATTTGTATGGGAGCTATATGATATAGTCGTCCGATCCGGCCCGTTCCGACATATATAGCAGTGAGAGTATATAGAAGACTCTATGCAAAGTTTCATTCAGATAGCTTTAAAACTGAGGGACTAGTTTGCGTAGAAACAGACAGACGGACAGACGGACAGACGGACAGATGGACAGACGGACAGACGGACAGACGGACATGGCTAGATCGACTCGGCTGTTGATGCTGATCAAGAATATATATACTTTATAGGGTCGGAAACGTCTCCTTCACTGCGTTGCAAACTTCTGACTGAAATTATAATACCCTGCAAGGGTATAAAAATGATTAAAATGCAGTATTTCAAGGGATGATTATTTTCAATAAGGCCGTGCTTTTCAGGAACTAGAATATATGTATATTTTTTTCTCCTAATAATTTATTGTTTAATTAGTCTAAAGGCAGCATAAGTTACCTTTATTAAATTCAGTTTTTTTTTTTCTCTGCTCAGGACCAAATGTACATTTAACATTTAGACGGTTTTGGTCTTTTGAAGTGCTCCGTGGATTTTTGGGCGCGGCTTGGCCCGCGGCTCTACATCTGCAAATACTGTTATTCCGCATGTTTATTTTATGGCGAGCGCAAATCTAGGAAATAATTACATTTTTCATCTACACCTGAAGTGTTTCTTTTCTGCCTTTAGGGCTCCCGAGAAACCTAGAGCTGGCGCAGCTTCAAAGACATCCTCGCTGGCAGCTCCTTTTGCCAGGACATCCTTCGTCGCTGGCTCTTAATTTATTGCTCTTTATGCCTTGAGTGCCCGCGTGGGAAATAATCGCAAATATGTTGTCGTCGCCGGCTTTACCTACTTTTCATCATCAGGTTAACAGCCCTCATGGGTGGATTTTTCATTTAGGAAGCTAAATTTATACAACAATTTTCGCCTCCCGCCCCGGCCAAGCCCGCCCACTTGGTTTTAATTAACTGACTCAACTTTGCCACTGCGGCGAACAGCAGAAAGTTTGCCAAGTGTAATATGTGTGGAGAATTCCCTATAACTCAAAGTTTTTGTGGTTTTCCTTTTAGGGACCGGCAGGCAGGCAGACCGACAGACAGACAGAACTCATTATGAAAGTCGATGGATGGAAATTATTGAAAGGGCGGCAACAAAAGAAATTTAATCCTGCAATTAATTGCTCGCCTTTGGCAACCTTCTTCTGCCCACGGAAATCATTAACGCAATCATAACCGTAATCATACTCATAATCCCTTCAAAATAATTAAGTCCCTTTGAGTTTCCAAATCAATCAACACCTTGTGCTTAATCAAAAACACCGAGCACACTTGTCCACTTTCGCAGTAGCCGATACCCTCCGGACTCCAGATGCTGTATATAAACATATATAAAGCTTCCTTATCGCGGCAGTTTAATGGACTGGCACACACCAAAAATCCGATTAGACGTTATCATGAGGCATTCTTAGAACGGCCATAAAACACAACGCCCCGTGGCTAGTGTGCTTATTTTAATGCAGCTAATTAATTATTCGGCCGGTCAAAAGGATCAACATAAAATCCACTCCATACACGGAGAGAAAACGATGTTGGTTGGTATTTCTGAAATGTATGAAGGAAAGTTTGTCTTGAAAGTCTATTTCTTATTAATTTTACCAAGGAGAAATCCATTCGATATTTCTCCCTGTGCTTTCCTTGCTGCCCAATTAGGGCTACTCCCAGAAACCAATCGACTGCAGCAACAGAAGCAGCAGTGTTAAGATAATGACGGGCACTTCAAGCCGTTCGAGGAATATGGGTTATAATACCGAAATTCAATTATCCGCCTGCGGTGGGCGGTACGAATTGCCTCTGCTTATCGATGCAGTCGCCGCATCGGAAAACCAAAGCCATAACCATAACCAGATAGCATTGCTCCTGATTAATTACATGCAATATGTTCTGGCCCCGACTCAAGACTCGTTTCAGGAGGCGTTTTCATAAATAAAACCAGAGGCAGCGGAGGAAGAGGAGGAGGGCCAGAGACAAACAAAGCCGGCCGGCACAATGGGCAAATTGATTAGCGAGAGGGACATGGACACGTCCTGCCCATTGCCCAGTGCCCCGTGCCCTTTTCCTCCAACTCCAATTGCCAGGATTGTAGTTTGCCTGATTAGTTTGCCCGATATTGTGGCTGCCTCTCATAATTCAATTACATTTTTGTGCTGCATGGCTAACGAGCCCTCGGCCTGTAATTGGCAGTCCTTCGTGCTGCCTCTGCGGCCTTTCATTGTTGGCCACAAAAGGCTTAACTCTTGGCCTTTGTGCCCAAGTTTGACCGGTTCAAATTTCAAATTTCCAAAGAAATGGTACACTGCTAGACAACATTAATTATTTCAATTGAGAAACTAGTTCTTTTAAGGTTATAAGTATGGCCTCTGAAAATCCTTAAAAAACAACCTAAGATAATTCCTTTAATAGATCAACTTCTAGTGGTATTTTTTTCTCTGTGTACCCATAGAAAAACTTGTGCCTGTCTCACGTGTAAGGGTTTTGAAAAGGTAACTGGAAAAAAAAGCAAATCAACAAGATAATAGTTGATAGTTGCGACTCGAAATGGGAATGGAAATAAACTCGCTCGCTATCTCGTTTGCTTTTTTCGGTTACTTTTAATGACACTTGGGAAAGTTTTGATTTTGGTTTGCTGTCTACCATCTCCAGACTCCGGCACCTTGCCCCCGCGCCGACATCATTACGTTGATTTTTCCCCTTTTTTCTCGTAGGGTATATAATTTTGTCGCCGGTCTTAGCGACAGCCCTCGATTGGGGCGATGCTGAAAATGAGCAAAACTTTCAACTTAATCTATTCAGAAAGTTGGCTCAGCCCGAGACCCCAGCCTCGGCCCGGCCCCTTTTCATAAACTTCAAAATGCGCTTGTGCACGTCGTCGAGTTGCGTCCGCTCCCTTCTGCAGTTTTGCAGTTCTTTGAAGTGCCGAATGGGGGTAGTGGGTGGGGGTAAGCGGAAACGGAAACCAATGATCGGCGACAAGTGGGCGGCGGAAATGGCGGAAAAAGTTGAGCGGCCGCGCCATCTAACTCCGGGTTTTAAGTAGGCGGCGGCTTTTGTTGCGAGGCGGCGAGTGACAAATCAAAATCGCATTCAAATGCGACGCGGCATGCAGCGGAAGTTAATGCGAAAAACTTTTGCCCCAAAACGCGCACAATCAGTCAAGCATCTCCTTGGCACTCAGTACCCCCCAGACCCTTTACCCTGGATTCTCGCCCGATTTTCTCCCGAATTTCCTCACGAATCCCGCCCGATTTTCCGCATTTGCCAATCCTTTGCTCTGTTTGTGCGTAGTGTGAAAAATGAGTCTTGGCAGTTTGTGTTGCAGCCGCAAAAGCCTGACACTTTTTCATGCCCGCCTGCGACGATTTATATTTGTGGCAAGTGTCAGAAGTTATCCCGGCCAAATCGGCCCGAGTTTCCTTCGACTTTAAAGCGGAATCCACTCAATCCAAATTAAAGCAAATTGAAACCGGTCCGAGTACATTCAGCTGTGTAAACTTTTTAATATAATTTTAATGGCGAGTTTGGGGCGGGCCAACTTTTGAACAATCATTAAATGGCAAAACAATTTTCGTTTTCAATTTGTTCAGATTTTGTATCAATACGCACAGGTTTAATGCTTAGATAATAGACAGAGCAAGGCGGCAGCTCTTAAGCATAAATTTATTTCATTTACCCACCGGCTGCGACTGCGGCAACTTTTCACATAAAATGCGCATTAATTCATTAAACTTGACAAAGGCGAAACACGAGTGCCAAGCACGGGCGGCTGCCTTTTTGGACAGTGTCAGTGCCAAATGTCTGAATGAGTGAATGAGTGAATGAATGAATGAACAAATGGCTAGCTGGCTGGCTGGCTGGCTGGCTGAGTGAATGACTGGCTGACTGACAATGTCCTGCGTTTTTGGGGCCAACTAAACGGAGCCAAAACAGTTTGCAAAACGGCGCCCCGCAGTGGCTAAATGTGTATAAATAAAAGTGCTTCAGCCGAGAGAAGAGCGGCGCCTTTTTAAAATTAAATCAACGGAAATAAAAAGGGACAACAGGGGATAAGGGAAGCAGCGAACTTTTTTATCGCGCCAACAAAGCAGCGCCAGAAATTATGCTGCAATGAAGACGACAACGAGTCCTGGTCTGGCTGGGTCCTTGGTCCATAGACGAGGGGCGACAATTTTTGGCTGGCGCTTAAAATGGCACTTTGGCTGCCTGTCATTTGCAGGCAGCGCGGCACAAATTGAATTTAACTGCAGTTTCTGGGCCTCTCGCTTTCGCCCATGTTGAGCCGCTGCCAAAAAATCCAAAACGCCACAACGCGGCGTCGACCCTCCGGGGCCCGCACATATGCTGGAAGTTTATCACTTGGCCAAATAAAAATTTGCTACTCGCTACTTGCTGCTCGGCCGGCCTTGCTCTAAACTTTTTGGCTACAAATTTATTGGCAATAAATTGACTGCCATTAAAGTAAGCGAATAAAAAATGGCTGCCAACGCATAAATCCCCCAAATAATTTGACAAAATGAGTCACACAGATTGAGTGGCCCATTTTATGGCCACCGGGCTGGGCCGGGACCGGGGCCGGGGCCCTCCTGAAGTCACAGGTGCAATTTCGACACGGAAATGTAATTTTAAAGCACTCAACGACCTCTGGGCCAGCCTGCCGCAAGTTTGAGCCAGAAAAAATTAGCGGGACGAGCGAATAGAACAGGCACAATATAATATAATCATGGACCAATAAAGCGTCCCGGCACACAGACAAAAATAAAAGCGTTTGAAATTGAAATAGAACTTAAAAATAATAAACATTAGAATGGACCTTCATTTTATTCAAAGCAAAATACCTATTTGAATATACCTACAGGTCCTGGATATTCTTTTTAATCTCAATCAAAAAAAACTGCTGACAAATTCCTCGAAACCCGATTGCATTTCCCTGAGTGTTGAGGCGCCCTATACAGGTGCCTGCCCGTCTCCCGAGTGACACTCTGAGACAGGATGGGCCAAGGAGCTGCAAACAAGAGAAATCTAATCAAAGCTAATCCAACAAAAGCGAATGGCGGGCAATGTCAAGCTCCTTTTGTTTGCCCAAAGTGGCGTAAGCGCGGAAATTTGCTTGGCCAGACTCAAGGGCCCCAGCAATGGTAGACATTTACTTAAAATACAAGCTATAAAATGAGCTGCCGGATGCGGATGCGGCGGATACGGATGGCCATGCAGATCTGCCGCAGACTCCGCCGAGTGCCTAGTGTCGAGTGCCCTGTAATTGCCGGACAAAGGTAAACGCCCGAGGGGCGAGCTCAAAGTACTATATAAAAGATAAAGGCAAGCGTGAGAGGGGGAGGAATTAAATGAATTTGATTTACGTTTTTAAAGCCAAATAAACGCCTTTCAATTAAGTCGAAAGCAGGAGCAGCAGCTGGCCATCCCTGTCCTCTGGCTTATCCTCCTCCTCCTCCTGCTCCTACTCCTGCCACTCCGCCTCCTCGTTGTCGTTGCCGCAGTCGTCTCTTATTGACTTTGGCAGTGGCTGTGCCGCTGACAGTGCTTCGGTCGTTCGTTGGCATTGGTCTCTGGCAAAATACTCGAAAAACCACCGCAAACACCTGACGAGCATTCATTCGATGCCACCTGCCCCAAGCTAGCCATCTCCTTCCTCCTCCCTCTCACCCTGTTTTCTTCTCCCCTTCTCGCTCTCTCTTTCTGTCTCTGTCTCTTTTTCGACCGCCCACAACCGCCGTTTGCATAGAGCGCTCATACGCCCTGTTGCCTCGTTTCACTTTTGTCGCTACCTTTTTGCCTCAGCATTTTACACTGAAGTAAATGTAAGATTCAAGAAAATTAAGTATGAAGATAGTTTTTTTTTTATGTGTACTTAGAAGCTAAATATTATGATTAAAGAAAATGTTAATAAATATTAAATTAAACATCTCAAAAACCATTTAAATATAACATAGTTATTATCATTAAAGAGATCTAAACTGTAATTCATTACTTTACTAAAGCATTTTAGCTAAATTATATACCAATATATATTGGCTCTATTTTTCCCTAAGTGCATGCTCTCAGCTTGTTGTCATTTCGGTAGCACAGCGCCGTGTTCACTGATTTCGCTTGCAAATTAATGAGAAATTAGAGACAATGCCAAAGTCAGAGCCGCAGAGCCGCAGATAGGAGCCGATGGCAGGGCCATTGCCGTTTCCATTGCGCAGTCCGCTTTCGTCGTCGTAAAAAGAACATTTGTGCTAATTTAGAAAAAGGCAAATTTGGACAGGACTTCATTACGGGCACGTAACGGCATTGGCATTGCTTGGCCCGTCCTGGCCCTTGTTTGATTGATTGAATTTGTCTGGGCGGGCAGAGGGGGTTTGTTCGGGCATCTAGTTAAATGGCAGTGACGAAGCCCCAGTCCGGCAGCCATACATATTTAATATTTAAATTATTTTCTTGTAGATTGATATCCATTTAATGTGTTTTTGGGACCAGAAACAATTTGCATAATGTCTTTTTGATTTCCATTTAGTTTCGGGGTGTATCAATTTGTTGGAAACTGGGTGGCGAAGGTTATCCCTACCCAATGCATTTGAAATTAATCTTTCTCATTCAGAGCATCAAAGCCATCGAGCGCCACTCCGCAGTTTGTCTGCAATTAAAATTAATTAAAACACATGAATGGCCAGCCGGCACGCCTCCCCCTAAGAGGGGCGGCCTAGAAGGGCATGACCTCTTCTGAAAAGTCTCCGCCCCAGTCGCAGTCGCAGTTAGTCGCAGTGCTCTGTAATTTGAGATTAATTTGCATATTAGACCGCTGACATTTCCAGCTACCGTGAAGGATAGTGACATGTGTGCGTAGTGACGAGTCGATTAATTGCGTTAGATTATCCGCTGGGCACGCACACATTCGCATCAACATAGCCATAAGCAGAGGGTTTGCTTAATTTGTGCCTCGAGCTAATTTCATTTCTTTGTTGTTATTGCAAAACGCACGAAGGACATTACGATTCCGGGCTGCCATCAAACGAAATTATAATTGAGACCCGACCGCAGTGAAATCCTCGAGCGCACGCGCTTTAATGGAATTACCAAGGAGACTGAGAGAAAAATCTTCTAGTAGATTTATCTTGAATGATAATTAACTGGTTCGTACCCTTAACTATTAACAATATAGGATTAACTAATAAATTAGAGGTTAATATAAAGAATGTAATGTTCAAGCTGATCCTTTTCCTCTGAAGAGAGTGTTTCCTCCTTTAGTTGCTCTTCTTTATCTTTAATATATCGAAATACTCTTAAATTTACAATTTAAATAAATATTTTTTAATAATTATATAGATCCCTCTCTCGGTGTAATAATGACTCCCTCTTGAGAAAGAGCGGAGTGAGATATGTTTGTATAGCTAAATAGCTATGCATGCCTAATGTCTGTATTTAACTGGGCATGAACCATGAGCAAAGTCTGGGCCTGGGCACGCTCGTAATTATAGAAACAACCTACTCGTGCCCACATCCATCCCATCCCATCCCATTCCCTGCTTCGTCACCCACTCACACCAGTTAATAATCAACTTACGCATCTGAACTGAAACACATACAATACATGGAAGGATAATGCGTGCGAGTGCTGGTTCTGGTGGGAGTGGAACTCCCATTCCTGCCCCTGATAATGTCAATTTGTCTGTGCCACATGGCCACGCGCTTTTTATGATTAAAATAGGTAATAAAATTGTGCATGTGTGGGGCTTTCGGCACTGTCCTCGTTTGTGTGTGCGGGGGTGCGCTTAAATTAATTAAACCAAATAGAAAAACTGAAGCGCAAAGCCACAACAAATTAAATAAAAACGTTGACAATTTATATGAAGTACCCAGAGACAAGGGAAAGGGATGTGAAAACCTCAATTCCTGAAAAAGAAAAAAAAGGAACAATGTGAGCATTCAAAACATAAAATGGTAATTCGATTCACATTTAAATGCTGGCTTCTGAGAAAAACTTATTTTAAAAAGGGCTTCATAAGCCAGCACTCATTAAGCTCATCAACTTTTACACACCACATGGATTTCCAGGGAAAATGTAAACTAACGAAAGCCAAAGAATTTTCTGGAATATTCAATTAAATTGCAAAGGGAAATCTGATTAAGTCGGATTCATAAAGAAATGAGAATCAATTAATTGACAATCATGGAGATAAAGTAACTCAGAGATTAAATAAAACATTAAGAAATTAAAATAGTGGAAAAAATATTCAATAAATAAACTCAAACACCATGTATAAATCCAAAAGTTACGCTTAAAAAACTGTTAAAAATTCTGATAAAGTAACCAAGGAGTCGCCTAGAATTTAAATGTCTTCCTCCTTCACCAAAGTGTCGCCAGATGCTGCCAGTCCTGGGCTGATGAATTTGTTGATTTATCACAGACATCTCGCACACACACCTACACCTACGCAGCCCAAGGAATCTCAGACACGGCATATGAATACATATATATATGTACTTATACATATACTACACAGGGTCCCCTGGCCGGGTGCAACTTGTGAAGTCTCTGCCAAATGGCGTGAATTTATTTTCAAGATGTAAGCAGATGTAGCCGGCCAGAGGAGTTCATTGGCATCGTGTAACAGCTGCTGCTGCTAGTGCTGCCACAGTGTAACAGGATAATGTGGGAGGTCCTCGGACTTTGGACTTTGGATAAGCCGGATGCCGGCCAAGATGCTAAGCTTTGCGACCAACTGATTGCTTCGTCCTTTGAGCCAGCTGTGAAAGCCGAAGCAGGCGAGCAGATGAAGTCATCAGATTAGTTAGTTTCAGCTTTCGTCCTCCCCTTTCGAGACACAGCTCCCCCAGCAACTCCGGGCAGTGATATTAATTCGCCACCACACCTCAACTGAACTGAGCTCGGGCTGAGTAATTATGTGCGCCAATGCTCAAGCTCGGGGGGAAATCATGTTGGGTATTTCCGTTGCAATTGCGAAATTTTAAACTTGTTAACAGCAAATTGAAGTCATTTCCTGTTGCAACAACAATATGTTGCGGCCGTTTTGCTGCACAGTGTGCAGGGGCACAAAATAAATGAGAAAACCACAATGCAACAGCAACCGACAAAACACGAAAATAAAAGAAACGAAAATGCCAAAAAGGTACAAAAGCGGAAATAAACGTTGCAGGCAGGCAGGCAGGCAGGCAGCCAAGGACTCCGGTCTCAGGACCTAGGACCAAGGACCAGTCCCCGGACAGGATAACCTGTTGACCACGTGCATACTGCAATCCAAACAACCCACGCAGCACATACAAACCAACTCTCAAGTTTTGCCGAAAAATGCCAAGAAAATTGCATTTTCGCCAGGAGGAGCAGCAAGGAGCAGCAGCAAGGAGTAGGAGTAACATGAAAAAGGTAGCAACCACGACTGGCGACAGTGCAAAATAAGTAAAAGGCAGCTGGGAAATAAACTCCAGCATTTTGTGTTTGTCAGGAATAGGCAGAGGCACTTATACACTCAGAAAAAATAGGTTAGTTAAGTAAATTAGGGGGATAAAGTACTCAAAAGCCCATAAGATTTAAAACAAGAGCCAAAAAATGTTTCTTTCTATCAAAAAATAATTCTTATATATTAGTTATAATTTATTTGAGGCTTACAAAGTTTTCTATTAAAGGAAAAGCTATTTTTCACTCAAGATAATAAGTTGCCAGAATCTAAGTAGTAAATTTTAAATGTGTGCTTAACTTTAAATTATTTTTAGTGTAAATGAAGAAGGTGACGGTAAGCAAAGGATTTAAGGAAGGGGCTGGCCAGGCGAAATGCGCGCATCGCGTGCTGCGAATGCAATTTTGGAGCTGCTGCACGACCACGCCTCCTCCGCCTGCGTTAACAATTTCCACAGGAGCGGGGCATTGAGGAAGGCT
Source organism: Drosophila kikkawai (assembly GCF_030179895.1). NCBI lineage: Eukaryota > Metazoa > Arthropoda > Insecta > Diptera > Drosophilidae > Drosophila > Drosophila kikkawai. The sequence goes on along the minus strand of NC_091731.1, from coordinate 30,233,093 downwards.
CACTCGCGGAAGGAGGGGGAGCGACAAATGCAATCTACAAACAATGAAATGAATTGTCAAGTGCAAACATGCCACTGACGTGCAATTGCAACGCATATGCAACAAGCCCCATTGGCCGCCGCAACGGGGAAGGCGAAGCCAGCCCCCGAAATATCCACCCACACATCAGCAGCTCGCATTGCGAATTTATTTTGCATTTCGCATGCGGCTGGCAGTTAAAAAACATGCCAGAAATGCGAGCTGCTTAGGCGCTTCCGCCGGGCGACTTAACAAGAGCCCATCAGCCGTCAAAGCGAGCGATAAAATGTTTTGGCCAGAGGAAAGGAAAAGGAAAGCGGCCAAAACGGAGCCCAGAAATGCTGCCACTTTTATGACACTGCAATTTGGTGAAAGCTGTTTTGGCCCCGTCTGTTGTGTTTTGTGACACGATTAAAGGACTCGAGGACTTGGACTGGGAGTCGGAACTCGGAGCTCGAGAGCGCTGTTCTTTTGCCGCTGCTCCTCAAAGATTTATGGTCCTCGCCATGCACTTGCAACTCCGCCGGATATCCGGCATGACACGACAAGCAGCCCAAAATGCATTGGCCGTAAACGGATACTTGGCAGTGGACGATTGCCCGTGGAATAATGTTCAATTCGAGGCCGTCGCCTTGGGCTTACATATATGCACTCGCCCAATGAGCAAAGATATTTAATATTAATATTAAGAAACATTTGGAAAATGGTTGGAAAACCTTAGATATTTTAATTAATATTTAAGAGAATTTAAAGAAATTACATAATTTTTCCATACTTTTCTTATGTTAGTATTTCCCCCAGTGCACATCCTTGTTGCATTCAACGATCTCACTGGCCGCTTAATCTTGACTCCATTCAGGACACCCACTCAGGATGTTTTCAGCAGCCATTCGGCTGACTTTGAGCTGGATTTTTGGTGACCAATACAACAGGAAGAAATACGAAAAAAAAAAAACAAGTAGCGAAGAATTCCCTCTGCCCACAATTGTTGCTCCGAGTTGAGTCTTGGCTTTTGTTGATTTGAACTTTTGTTCATTTTTTTTTTATTCTTTGACAAGGGGCAGCCGATGTGGGCATGGTCATGTTATCTTGTTGACATGCCGGACGTTGACATATCCATTTTTTACAAGCCTAGACAAGCTCACTGGCCCCTCCGGCTGCCTGGCCGTTCTTTTTCTATTTTCTGTTTCTATTTGCCAGGACTTATGCTGGCTCTCACCCTGAGTGCGAGTGTGTGTGTGTATTATAGGAATAACAATGGCATTGGCCAAAGGCAACGCAAATAACAACAACGAGGACAATCGGGGTTCCATGAAGGTAATTTATTATTTTTTTTTGTGACTTGATTTTTCTGTTTTGCGGGTCAATTCCTGTCCTTTCCCCGAAAATAGAAATAAATCAATTTTAAATCACGTCATTATTAAATGGCTATAAATGGAGGCATCTGTTGTGGGCGGCTAAGTGTGTGTGTATGTGTGTGCGGCACTCACACAACAATTAACACTTGGCCATTACTTCCATTTGCGGCATGTTAATTTGTTGCCACATCAATTGCTGCTGCCAATATGCGAGGCACATGCACAAACATACGAGGAGCACACAATCAAAGAATGGGCAGTACACTAAGGGAAATTTCGGAGCCTTAAGAAAATTCTAAAAAAAAAATATTATGTATAGAACTTCTAAGCTGTAATGATTAGGTTCTTTAATTTAAAATTCAATTTTATTTCAGGCTTTTTATCCTTAAATATTTTTTCTTAGTGCAGAAACACTCACACGTAGACAGCCCCTACAGGACTCGGGATGCTTGTGTAACAATCTCACCGACAGCTGCCGCTGTTGCGGTTTGCAGCTACAACTATCACAACAGCAACAGCAACAACAACAACAGGAGAGCGGCTGCAAGGCAACTTTGAGGGCCGGAAATGGGGGAGGCAACTATTGGGCCACGGCAACGCGCTGCTGACAATTGCCTGACACTGGGCAGCTGCTTTATTTGGCCGGCACACGTGGACCACCCATCGATTTGGTCCGGTCAAGTCAGACAAACAGTAGTCCGCATGGGGAAGTAGGCTGGCCATGGTGGGCGCCGAGAGGGCGTGGCAGGAGAGACGGCAAACAGGAGAGCAGGCCAAGAGCAAGGGCCCGACTTTGGCCCGGCGGACGAACAATAACGCTTGAGTGATTATGCAATTGACAGCTAAATCAATCAATGATGTCAACTACATGCCGGCAAAACACACACAAGCTTGCAGCTAGAGCACACACAACCCCAGGCAAACATACACACATATACACGTGTGTGTGTGGCATGTGGTAGCAAACTGGCGAAGCGTCCAGGTTGTTTTTGACATTTTCAATTTTTTATGACAAAACTCCAAATTGGTACAAGTTGTTTTTTGCCTGCCTTTTAGTATTGATTGCCATAAAAAAGTTGATGCCGTTTCAACAAATTTGTTTGTTGTGCATTAAACTTTTCAATTTTTTAAATATGTTTTGCTGCCAGCTTTTCATTGTACACTGGAGAGAAAGGTTTATAAGTTAAGGCTTAAATAAATGTGCAAAATATGATTGAAAAGTATGCATTTGCAGCTGAAAGAGCTATTTATAATATTACAATTCTATCTAAAAATATTTTAAATGACCATCGATATCTGGTCTTTTTAGAACCTTCACTTTTATTTAATCGTAGGCCTTAAAAAGAAAATTAAGCAGGACCAGTTAGCGACCATAATGATGACAAATTTGAAAGGCAGCACGTGGACTGATATCCCTGTATCTGTATCCCGTAGTCAGCCACACACTCGTATTTGTCAGATATCGTTCTTTGGCGCTGATTGCTGGCAATCGACAAATGCCAACGCACGTTCGCATTCGCATTGGAACATTGTTATTGGGACGTCGCACAGTAGCGCCTCTCGAACAAAAGCCGTTGCAAAAATCGAAAAAGTCATAATCGCAAAATCGATTCAAACCATAAAAAATCGACAGAGAATTTCCCAAGGATTCCGAATCTGTAACCAAAAAAATTTTAAGATTTTTTTTTTTGAAGATATTAGCATTCAAAGTCGAAATAGTTTTCCGTGTATGCGTCATACAACAAAAAATAGGTAAATTAGTCGACTTTCAGGTAATATTACACAAAAACTACATAACCAATGGTCTTGATTTTTTTTTTTAAATGACAGGTATATTCATTACCTCTTATTCAAATTAAAAGAAAGGGTAGTTTCGTGTGGGCTTGTACAGGTAAATCGCTACCTGCCAGGTGTCCATTTTTTTCACCTTTTTCTGACTAAAGTAGTCTATAACTTCTGAAGCTGCCCAGAGCCGGCGACTACACTATGACTACGCACTGCGTGTATCTTTCCTGAAGTAGAATCCGTTTAGAAAGTCTGCGTCCAGCTGCGACTCTGGCATTGCGAAGCAAAACACTGAAACAACTCAGGGTAAAATATACCGAAATACCGACACAATTTCATACAAACCAACAAAAAATACTAACTGTAGCGCTCACGGTTCTGTGGCGGTTAAACTTAGAACAAAAAAAATTTTTTTTTTTCAGTTTTCAAATTATTTTTATTTAAGCAAATACATTAAAATAAAGATAAAAAATTAAATAAAAAATATTTTTAAAAAATTGTCTTCATTGAGAAAAAAATATTTCTTTACTTTGATACCCTTTAAAAAGGCGAATGAGTGGGCGTGGCAGATTTTCCAATACATATGTTAATATTACAACAATTACCTGTCAAATGGCGTTTAAATTATTTAGTTATCTTATTTTTTTCAAAAGTTATGATTTTTGCAACGTAAAATGAGAAAAGGTGCTACTGTGCGTCGGGCGATACTGCCTTAGATGATAAATATTTCATTTTCGAGTCTCGGTCTGGTGGATTCTCCACACTCTTCAGCTCGATGTATCGATGACGTTTAATTTATAAATATGATGAAGCTGATGTTTGTCTAGCGCACGCCTGGGAGAGAAATGTACTACAAAAAAAAGATATAACTCTCCTGTATGCCCAGCCTCCCACAAGCACACAAGAGGTCTTCAATCAGTCCCGAAATCGGGGGGAAAAGTTTATCCCCAAGTTTACATCTCGTAAGCGGAAGTGTTCTCCTTTTGTGTGTGTTATTAGCTCTGGAATATTTATGTCCGTGGAGTGGCTGCTGCTTCCTGTTTGTTGCCGAAACAGTGGGCCCCGTATTACATTTCTTGCGCACATACAGAGAGAGTTGCCTACCATCTGGTCCACTGTGCTTATCTGAGGCAGCACATCATCAATTATGGCCACCGGAAGTAACATTTTTGTCTACGTCGTATCCTTATTTTGTTCCCATTACAACGAGAGCAACATGAGTCGCCCAACTCATGATTTGGCAGGCCCCCCAAACTCCGGCAGCCAGTGAATAATTAATGACAAGGACAATGGCAACTTCCGCTGCGACGGGATATGCAAAACACACTCGGGGGAACTCATAAACACAGAGCTCTGGAAGGACTCGGAGCGGTGGGGCTCGAATCGATTGCGTTCTCAATAACGCGTGAAAAGCTCAGCTTTCTCCACGAGCACGGGCATTATGCAAATCATGGCAGGAGACAGATTCTAAAAATCTGTTTACGAACGAGAACATCTGTTGGAAATCTAAAATATTTCTCAACAAAGCCTCGCCTCGCGCACTCCTTTGCAATGGAATTTGATTTTAGGTTTTGTTTTGCTTTTACCCCTGGGATTGCGGGATGATGGTCTGCAGCAGTCTGCGTCTGCGATTCATATATCGTGCTTCAATAAAAAAATTTTTCAATATTTCTAACTCAGGCACACGGACGCACACACTAAGCCTGGCCACAAGGAAAATGGTGGGGAAAGCATTGCTCCCCCATGGCCATTGTTGTTGCAGGATTAACCAGGCTCTTTCGGTTGCTGTTCCTGTTGTTGTTGTTGTTGTTACTGCAGCTGTGTGCTTGGCAGAGTTCAGTGTTCGGGACTCTGGATCTAGGATCTAGAAGGATGAGAATGCCAGCCAGGATGCGTGTATTTTCCAACATATGCTGCCAACTGCACTGAAATTCCTTTCAATACAAAATACAGAAAATTGATGCCTCTGAGCTCACAATGCATTGCATTGAGTTCTTTGGACGCCGGGGCATAAAATAAATATTTGTTCAATTATATTAAGACCACAACGCAGAGACTTGAAATTCCGATTTCCAGTCCTCGCTCAGGAATGCTCTTAAAAATTCCGCCGATTTTAGGGAAAGCCACTCACCACCGAGGCTTGTTACACCTTTGTGAATTATTCGAGAGACAGCTTTTGCCCAGAAATAAATATTTAAGTATCTTTAATATCGATAGGAACACATTCCACTAAAGTACAAAAATCCTTTTTCGAGTGTGCCAAAAGAAAAACCACATATTAGCCACGTGAAGATAATCAGCACCAAAGGGCACTCGTTACAGTGCCCGTAAAACGAAACGAAAAACAAAGAGCTACAAAAACCAACAGGCGGCAAGGAAAATCTGCTGCAAGGCACACAGCTTAAGCGCCGATGGACTGGCCAAGACAGACAGTCGGACAGTCGGGGGAAATGCAACTCCCGGCCGGGTCAGTCGAGAGGGCTAAGAACGCTGCACTCGACTCCGCTGGCCGTTGCAAAAGTCAAAAGCATAAAATCCGATAGCTTCCGCTAAGCTGGCTTATTCAAGCGTACGTACGGCTAATAAAACATTTCCAAAGGATTTCGCTAGGATTTCACGGCCCAGGTCAGCTTGGAGATCTCGAGTTTTATTTACGGACTTTTGGGCCAGCCACATGCGAGGTGCCAGAGGGAGGTGCCGAGGAGTTTCAACGGAGGCAGGTCGCAGGTGGCATTGAAAGGTCACACTTGTTAACTTGTTGGCGCTCTAAATTATTTCTTAATTGGCTGGACGCTGGCTGGGAGTATTCGTAATGAACCCAACGCGGCGACTGGTGTTGAATTGAAGATTAAAGTATATCTTTATCGGTGTCTAAGGTGACTGCTTTTGTATTCCCCCGATGCCCGATTCCCAAAAACTTATCTCCAGGAAGTGACTCGTACAAAAGCGCAGAATGGCAACCAACAAATTCAAAGCCAGGCCGATGCTTATCCTTAATGATGCTGTAAAATGTTCTTTTGCTTTTTGTACCCAGTAGTTTTTTAACTTTGGGGTATGCTTAGATATACGTATACTTAATATTTTTGCTTAGAAATTTAAATAAAGAAATCTAAGAGTATGAATATTTGTCCAATGCTATTGCTGTTTTGAATTTACTTAAATATAACTTCAGTCAAAGGGTAAATCCTCTTCGATCTTAAAGCCCACTCCCTTGTCTTTCTTCTTATCCCAGCTTTAGCTTTATCTTGCCCACTCCTGGGCCACAGTTTACTTGGCAAAAGTTTCCCTCGGCCGCTTTTTAGCGTCCTCAGGCCCGAAGCAATCAAAGTTTCGCTCAGTTCGAGTAAATGTCTGGGGCATTTGTCTTGGCTTCGAACTCACTTTTAATTGCTGGCAGCGCTTGGCTATCAATATAACTATGGCCGGCGATGTGACATGCAAACGAATTTTGGATGAAATTATGCTTACCAAAAAATGGATAACGAGCCAACTTGTTACAAGTTTTTAATAGAGCGAAACAAAGAACTTTTTGGCCGGCAGACTCCACACTGAAGACAGTAGACTCCAGACTTCAGACTCCAGACGGTAGGCAGCAAAGTGTGGTGGCTTAAGCTGCTGAAAAGATGATGAATTTTCAACCGACTCCCAGAAGTTGGCCAGTCGTCTTTTTCCCTTTTTGGTGGTGAAAGCCACTCGGATTTCTGGTCTTTTTTTAACGCTGTGTGGCCCGTTGCCGGTGTAATAAACAAACTTTTGAGCAAAGTTTAGTTCACTACTTTCGCATCGTATTTTTTTGCCCCGCTCGGATGCTGAGTGGTGCATGTACGACAAGTTTAACACCAGAAGAGATGCCAAACACGGCACGCTTAGTTAGCCATGTAGATGACGGAGATGATGTGGCCGGTGTCCGGGGGTCGCTGGTCGCATCCAGTCCATTGACACGCCGGGGTCGCTCATCTTTGGCATCATTAAGCGCCATTTTGCGGACGGAGGTTACCGCTTTCGGGTTGGGGACTCACGACTGCAGGTGCGGACCCATCGCCCCATGGAGTTGGCCAAGTGTAGTCGGGCAGAAAGTGAGTCTCAACGGGGCACAGAGATCTAAAGGCGGACATTTCAGCTTTTATGACTTACAGACGACCTCTTTAGCTGAGTGAAAGGGGAATTTAAAATGGTTTTTCCTCTTACTTTAATATTCTGAACACATTTTTAATATTTTATGATTAAAGGGATAACCTACACTTAATTTAAATCCGAAAAATGTTTCTAATTTCACTTTAAATATATTTTGCTGCCACGCCTTGCTTCGCTTAAAAACTAATTAATCCAAATGGATTTTTGTTGTTGCATTTTGCACTCGTGCATATAAAGCAACATAAACACACTCTCGCACACTCGCAGACACACACATGATAAAGTCGAGTTAACTGTAAGCGGAGCACTCAATGAAAGCGAAAAACGCCAATGAGAAAAGAAGCAGGGGAACGGGAAAGCGATGGCGGGGAAAACCGAAGCGAACCGCAAGCAATTTGCATGTTTGAAACCGCCATTCCGCCCAGCCACCACCCCACGCCCATTCACTGGCCATCAACCACTATTGGGGCCAAACACGAAAGGGGCCGACCGTGTGTGGCATCATGCAGAAATCGGGGACAGCGTTAAAGTAGCCTTATCGCCCCGGCATCAGCTTCAGTTGCAGCGGCAAAAGCAACACCAACAGCTGCAGCAGCACACGGCGAGAAAATATGTGCCCTGCAAATAATTTATGAAAATTTTTAATAAAGAAATAGTAGAGTAGAGTAGGTTCTTTTATTATTAATCCCTTTCTTATACAAGGACATAGAGTGACTCAAAAGATAACATATTTCTAAATGCAACATCTTATTTCTCTTAGTGCAACATCAGCAACTTCAATGTGGACAGTTTGAAGCAGTTTTATTGACGTGTGTCCGGGCGTGGTCACGAGAGGGGTAGGATCCATAGATTCAAGGAGATATATCCATCGGGGCAACGGGGTTGGTGGGAAGAGGATTTACCCAGGAGGGGTTTTCAAAAGGGGCTTTCAGAGGTGGGGCCGTCGCTGTTGCGTTATAAATAACGCCTGCTTCATTGGTCGGTCGGTGGAAAATGCACTTGAACATTTAGCCTGCGGCTGGCATCGGTTAATGGAATTTATCCATTTTCAAAGCCTTAAAGTTTACGAGAAGGATTTTAAGCAATTGCTTTTGTCCACTCTCAACCGGCAATAATTCATGTCAAATCAATGCCGTAAGGAAGAGGCTAAACCTATATCTTATATAATTTATTGGAACGCACACATATTCGCATACGAATGGAAAAGTTGGTGGATTTGCGTGTATGTGGACAACGGCGCCAATTTAATTTGAATTTGCCAGTTTCTTTTTTTCTGCTTTCCTGCTTCTGGCGTCGTTTTGGCAATATGTGACAGGACTGACCATTTAAGGATTTTAGCTGATGAGAATCCAGCAAAGCGGACGCAAATTGAATAAAAGGAATGGTCAAATAAATGTAGTGAAATGGAGAATCAGTTTTCCTTTTCGGGATTAATTTTAGGATTATTTTATATCTTGATAATTTTGGTAAACTAAAATCTTTGTTAATATCATGTAGTTTTTCGAATATTTTTTAACCTTTAAAAGTATAATTTGAAATGCTAGTTTATCTCTTAAAAATCCATGGATATGATCAATTCCGTGGCTGGAACTTAACCCTTATGAAACAGTTTCCATGTTTTTGTAGCTGACCCAACCGCCATATTGTTTATCCGTCCTTTACAAAGATCCTGCCATTGTGCGGTGCAGCTGTTGGTATGGTATTTCTGCGTGGTTTTTGACGGTACTCTTTTGGTTTCGGTGCGAGTACGAGTATTTCGGTTTTTTTTTTTTCGCCGGCACATCGTTTATTATGCCAAGCGAGAAATGCAATATTTTCTCCTGCGCCGCTACGTGGCCGACAAAAATATTTACAATTTGGCAGTGGCTGTGGTAGAAGCCGAGGCAGAGGCAGAGGCAGGGGCGGCGGCAGTGTCCCTTCACCAGAGCAGCACAGTGGAGCCACCACAGCGGCAGCTGCTATAGAAACGGAAGCCATAAAAGGAAGCGCACTCCATAAAAAAGGAGGCCACACACCATTCGGCTAAGCTCAAAAGCGGCAACTTCAATCTTTGAATGTTTTATTTACTGCAAAATCGATATGGCTTTTTCCCCCACACGCTCTCCGCTCCGCCCCGAGCCTGCAACCCGTGTTTCTACGTGCTCGAAAGGGGTGGCAAAAAGAGGGGGGAAAAAAAAATGTGCCGAAGGGATGGCTGGGGTTAAGGGGCTATTGGGCCAAGGGGTGAGCGAGCTTAACACACAAGTGCCAAGCGTAACGAGTTGCATGCAAATTTCTCCTTTTTGTTTCTCGTTTTCTGCTCTGAAATATCACCTTCGCCGCCTCTCTCAAAGGGAAATTTCAATAGCAAAGCGGGGGAAAAGCGATTGGGGGATGGCGAAGGGGAAACGTTCAGTGTCCATGGCAAATCACACACCACATAATTTTCCCGCTGCACCGGAGACACACACTCGCACAGCAGACAGACGCGTAATGGCTGTCCTGGAATTAGTGAGACTGTCGCTGCTGCGTCGCCGTTGCGTCTCTGTCGGGATCCCCAGGCGCATTACGTATGCATGACGTTGGCAGGGGCTGGCGCAGAACGAGATGCTGGGGCAGGAGCAGCAGCTAGAGCTGGAACAGCGGCGCCGATTGGTGAATGGCGTAAATGCCTGGACAGAAGCAAGACCCGGCTGCCTCCCGAAAAACTAGCAACACAAGTCAAGCAGCCGCAAACCAAGCGATAGATGGCCCTCTCTACACTGTACAAAAAAGTATAGCTAAGATAAAAAATACAATATAATTTGTGTCAAAAAATAAAAGCAAAGGGGTCCAAAGATCTGGAAAATTTTATAACTTTGTTAAAGTTTTCAAAGAATGTATAAATTATTTCCGGTTTTTCTTCAAGTGCCGGATAGGAAAATGGAACAGAGACCACGGGGTGGGGGTCAGGTCTCAATGCTGATTGCGATCGCTGCCGGTTTGGCCATTTTGCCACGACTCCGCCACGGTCGGGTCCCATGTTGATAATTCGAAATTTGTATTCCAATCTTCAAATTGTCTCCAAAATGGAATTGATTTTATGCAGATGAGCATGAAATTGTCTCAATGCGAGCTTTGCATGTTGGTGTAAATAAATGTAACGACGACGGCGGGGACACAGACACGGACACAGACCCGGACAAGGACGTGATGAGTCCGGCTTCGAATTTTTTTCCTCGGCCATTTTGGCCCATTTCGCAGAGTGCATGCAGCATCAAAGATGCGGCATTTACGAATTTGTAATTCACAGCAATTCAGCAGGGTCTGTCGTTTCGATTCAGCAACCGCAAACATATTTCCTCGAACGAAAATTTATTACTTAATTCCATCGGACGTTGGGACGGGATGGCAGATGCCACTGGCCGGAAAATCAAATCAAATAAAGAAGTGGAGGGGAAGGGGGACAGCAGCCGCAGTGAAGAGCTCATAAAATGCTCCAAGAAATCCACTTTAAATATTTGGCTAACCAGAAAGCCAGAACTGGAGAGGCCCTCCCTCTCTACCCTCTTCCGATCCCCGAAACTCAAACAATGCGCTCGCTTGCATTTCATTTGAATTTACAACTGTATTCGGTATTTGAACGGGCCGCGGGGGGAGCGGCTGTGCGATCGAAGTAACCGTGCCACGCCCCTCCCAGCGTCCAACAAGGAAATGGAAATCATCATCATCAACCATCAGAGCCATCAGCCATCAGGGTTATCGGCGTGGAGCAAGCCAATAAAATGCAAGCACGAGACAAACACAAATCGAATAAAAAATGCTTGGCGAAAATTCGCAGCGGAAATTCAAACTGGAAACCGAGGAAGAAACGGAATAACTGTGTGCAGTCAATAGCCCAATGTGTAAACATGGCCAACAAAAATATTTCAATATTTCAAACACGCAACTCAATGACGATTGGATTGGAATGCTGGATGAGAGGGGCAAGCTCTCCTTTCCCGCTTACCAACTTGGCCGAAAGGAAATTGAAGGACAACCGCAATTCATTGATTTAGTGCCAGGGATTTTGACTTGGCTTTAGCTTGTACATACATACATACATATATATATCTGTATATACTCTCCATTCTATATTCTCCCTCGTGGCGTATACGCGATGTTATCGCTTTTCATTTGTTTGCACTGCTGAGTAATTTGTGTTTGCCATTGCCGTTGATGTGTTTAGCATGTCCTACTCAGCCCCCGATCCCGGATACCCTGAGGCCCGATCCCCAACTCGGATTTGTAAATTATATGTTATGTCTGACAAGTGCGGCGATGGGGTGCAGATAACGCTCTTAAAGTGGCCAGGAAATTGCAAATTGCTGGTTAAGTTGCGTACGAGAGTTACGCCCTGATAAATATGTTACCAGTCAATTTCTTGGCAGCTCCAAATGATAGCCTAGCCTGCTTATGTCTATATTTGAGCTGCCAATAGCCATAATTTAAGCTGCACCCAATAAGGAGTTGTGCAACGATCAAATTATAATAATTTACATATTAAATTCCTGAAAGTCTTGAAAGAAACCTTAAATTTAGTGATATTCTCCCGCCGAGTGCTGTATCTCCCGCCGCTATCAATGACTTGGCTTGCATATTTTCCCAAATCACTTTCGGGGCCCGTAAAAATCCCATGCATAAGTTTAGTTCAACCAGCCAACTTCGAAGCATCTATAAATCATCTATGCAATTTTAATTCAAATACAAAAGAATTTCCCACACTTGGGCTGGGCTCGGGAACGGCAGCTATAGCTGCATTGTTGGCATAAACCAATTGCAAAGGCTAAAATAGCGAGGACTCCACAACTAATGCGCTCAGCGCGCACCGCAAACATTCTCTCTCTGCCGGAAAATTCAAAAAAACAGATCGGGCCAAAAGCCACTCGTGTCCCGGGCCAAAGGCTTTGGGAATAAAGCCAAACTATATGCATGTCTGTAGTATAAATAACCGCATTTGTCTGCGTGCGTGTGAGTGTGAGCGTGTATGCGAAATATTTTGTTTAACGTTTATAGTTTTATGCACTTAAGATAGCAAAATATTTTCCTTCTCTTCTGCTCGTTAAATTTATATTCGAGTATCAGGCACAGAGCTTAAGCCAAAAGCAAAACTTTTGCCAATATTTGTAAAAAATATATTGATTGGCCAGGGCCAAGGGAGTGGGCGGCAAGGCTGTATATACATAGCTGGAGGGGAGGAGACCAGTGTATAGCTGTCTCTTGACTTATGAACACACATGTACACACAGATCCTGCTTCTGCACATGCACTTATTCCTCCCCTAAAGGTTTTTTGAATTCCCCTCTACTGACTTATGGCTACGCTTTGTGGGGTTTCATTCCGGAATTTATTTATGCTGGTCTAAGAGGTGTTGAATTATAAAAAAAAAGAAGTAATTTGAAGAGGGAATTAAGACTCGGAGTATTTACAAATTATCGTATGTATATTTAATTAAAAATGACAACACCAATTTTCATTCAGATTTTGTAATTCTCACCCCTAAAAATATGAAGGATCTTTTGTAATAAATCAGTATCAAATATTATATAAGGACAGCTTAATTCAATTAAATACTACTTAAATTTAAATTATTTAAAGCCTTTAACATATTTCAAAACCAATTTCAAAGGGTATTCCAAATAATGTTGAAAGATGTATAAACTCTTCTGCTTGTGTTTTGCATCTCCTGGGTAGGGGAACACTTTCCTCAGCGACTACGTCGCTCAATTCTTTAGACAAACATTGGGCACATCTGCCACGCCTCCAGACCCAGGTCCCCACCCTCGGCTGCAGTCCCCTTCTGAAATTTTCCAAGCTTTTCGTGCATGATAACAACTGTGTGGCAAACGCAGTTCGAGGGCCATCGATGCTCCTTCACGGATATCTTCCGGCTGGAGAGCAAAGGTTGTGTTTGTTTTCTGTTAAATGTTCAAATATATTATTGCAGCCCGAAGAAGATGTGCGAGAGCGCACTTGCAGACATTTTCGAATTCGTATTTACATGCAAGCAGGAAATTGTACTCCCCCAACACACACTCTTTGGCTTGTTGTTGTGTCTGCATGTTAAAATATTCAAACAAAAACGTTATGAAAATATGAACTGTGATGTTTATCGATTGTGAAATATGATATACTCCGGGGACGGGGCGACTGGCGTCGGAAGTGCACACACACACACACACTCGCACACTGGTTTGGCCTTTAATTTGTTAGCACAATCCCATCGGCAGGCAGCGCCGCTGACAGGCATTCTACTGTATGTATGTGTGTGTCTGCACAGGGAAAAATAAAGCAGATGAGGCAGCCAATTGGGAATAATGCCAATAAAGTTCGAATTTTTTTAAATATAATTTACAAATAAAGTAGATAAAAGGATGCATAAAATTGGTTCCAAATACCTTTCTTTGCTGCCTAAAATGTCTTGTTTTTTTTCATAACGAATACACAATTAATAAAGATTTAATAAGACAGCTAAAGTAATTTTTTTTTTTTGCTGTGTGTGAGGAGAGTTTGCTCTGCATTCCGTGATTTTGTGTTTGTTTGCGTGCCTGGCCAAAAACGAGAGCCGGATCAGACCTTTCGCCCGACCAATCCTAACGGGAGCAGACCCCACGGAGTCAGCCAGTCAGTGCCCCTCGGCACCCGGGCATTGGCTGCCGAATTCCTACGGTAGCTAATAAATATTAAACTTTAATTAAATATGTTTTTTGCTCGATATTTATGTGGGCATCGACTGCAACTCACTGGGCAATTGCAGTGCAATTTCGCTTCTGGCCAGCCCAGCCATAAATTTACAACCTTGAAGCGCCACCAAAGCCAACGAGCCAAAGGCCATTAAAATACGTTTCTTTTTTTTTTCGCCGGCCACTTAACATGATGGTGGGAATGGGGAATCGAGAAGAGGGGTTAAACTAAAACTCATATTAAAAATTGACTTTTATCGTGATTTACAATCAAGTTGGCCTTTTTTAAATGCCGTGGTCGACATGCGGGTTTTGCCTTTCTGGCTCCAATTGCACTCTGGAAAAAGAATCACAAAAAATCAGAACGCTGTAAAATTTGCAAAATGCTGAAAAACAAAGATTTAAATAAGTTTTTTACTTCATTACTAGAATTTGAAATATTTTATAAATAAAAGGTAAATTTTTTGTATTTTATTTGATAGAAAGTTAATGAGTTTTCAGCTTTATTTAAGGTAATAGTGAAGATAATATTGTCCTTTTCAAATAAAAAATTTATATAAAGCCAAATTTAAATTTTTTCAGTGCTTGGGTTTAGTTTAGGTTGCCGAGAAGCCGCCACACCAGCTCCGACAGCTTGTTGTTGCTGCTGCGGTTGCCCCACTCTCACACACACACATGGGCGTAGAAAGAAAAGGGGTCTGTAGGAGGGGGGGCGGGCTAAATATTTCTTCGTGGCTTAGCTTAGACGGGCCAACATATTTAAGCCGAATGCTGACGCCCGATTCTCGAGCAGCGTCCACGACATGGCACGACACGTGGTTTGGTGGCAAACGGGCTTGGGAATGGGAAATGGGAATGGAGGCCGTGGCAAATCCCCTTAGCCACTCCCCCGGCGCCGCCCACTGGCACATCCTTGAAGGCGGCGGTGGCCTGCACACTATATCTGCACTTCCATTACGAAATCCCTTTCTTTGGTTTGGCTTTTCCTGCGCAACGCTTCATATTTCCTCACACGTAATTCCATTGGATTTCCAATGTCGACAACGACTTTGCCTCTTGACTTTTACTTTGCCCGACGCTGGCTTTTTAATTCGCCAAAGGATCCTGTCTGTATCGCCTTATTGGGTCAGCAAAAGTCTATAAACATCAGCACAGATAACGCTGAATGGGGTAAATAAATTATTTTAAGCTGTATTTTAATTGTTTTTCGCTCGAAAACGAGACTAAATTGTGTTTTCTATTTTCTCTATATTTTTACAGAGACTGCAGAGTTGTGCGTGATCCGCAGACGTTGAAATCAAAGGGCTATGGCTTTGTCAGCTTTGTCAAGAAATCGGTAAGCTATGCCAACAGATTGGCAACATCAAAGGCCAAGCCTTTCGGCACCAATTAGAAATGTTTCAATCAAGCTCGCATTAGTCGCTACACAAGTTTAATTTTCTAAGTAAACACACAACAACAACACACATATCTTTTTGGTTTCGGTTTCAGAAGTTTGCCAACTGAAATCTTAATTAAAACAAGTAGAAACTTTAGCTGGATTCCCGTTTGACATCCGAGCAACTTAACATATCAAAAGACACCTGTGGCTTACCCTACCTTTCCCATCCACCGCTACACCTTTATACCTTTCCACCCCCGTCTACATACATTTTCCCTTACTTTCCCTAAGATACACATAAGCCAGAGACAAGCCAAGCGAAGCGCACACATTTTTAAGATTTAATGCATTCCTCCTTTCCTTATTTCGGTTAACTGCCAAGGGGCGAGTATTTGATTTTATTTTCTTCCTCAAGGACACACTCGTATATCAAAAGCAGGCTGCTCACGAATCTGTAATGTTTTTTTATGGCCGCAGATGCAGCCAGTCTCACGGGCTCCCCAGGGCAAAGAAAAATCCCAAGAAACCACCCTTGGATCGTCCTGGGGCACTGTAAACATTTACACATCATATTCAATATGTTTAAACCGCAACTGATAAGGGTCCAAATAACTGCTGGCAGGACTCCCGCTCTGTGTGTGTGTGGTGTGTGTGTTGTGATTGAATTTCATGTGCCTAATAGGTAGAAAATTCGACAAAGAGCCACAGAAACCGACAGGCTGAGACTATAACTAAGTTTATGCGAGGTCGGTCCTTGGGAAATCAATTCATGAAGAGTGTTTTTATTTACAGTTTCATGGAAAAATAAACCATGAAAAGGGCCTAGAAAAGTATCACCTCTTTAAGAGTAATATTTAAGATTAAATTTATAAAGTTTGATCTTTCAGAGGCCTTTTAAAATAGTTTTCCAACTGTGAAATATTAAAATTTACGCATATTTCTTATTTTTGGATACATGGATGGATGGATTATAGCTTATATTGACTATTTTCCCATCAAAATCAAGCAGAAACCTTCTATAACCCATGATACCAAAGGCATAAACAAGGCATATAGCATCAAAGACGGCAGAATCGAGTCAAGCGAATGGCGTGTCAGTCAGTCGAGCAGAAAAAATGCGCAAGCCTAAGGCTTAGAGCCACAAATCACACGCAGACTCCAAGAAATACATATAGACGCTGGGAGAAGCCAAGCGCAAAGAGCCAAACCAAATCAGGGCAGCAGTCAGATCCTCCGGTGAAGGCGTAAAAGCCAAAGGTGCTGCTAGTCAATTAGGCGGCAAATGTTCAAAATTATTAATTAAATTTTAATGTTAATGCCATGAAATGTGTGCCACACTTGCCCGATGCCGGATGATTTGCTTGACGTTGAGAAGATCAGCGCGGATTTGCGTGGGAATGTGTCGTGTGCAAATACAACATAATCTCTGACACTTGTCTCCTGCCACGCCTCTCACAGCCCACCCGCCGCTGCCTGTCACTCACATCTACATCTATATGTATCAATAAATACGTATACATATATATATATTTAAGCCACAGTCGAACTTTCGGCTGGGAGCCTTTTGGCAACTGACTTGTTTTACTTGGAATTATGGCCAACGTGGCGTATACTTAATGCCTCTCCACAGCTAACTAGTTAACTTTTTGCGCTGCAAGTGGGGAATGACATGGAATGGGTTGCCAATTTTCGAACTTTCTCGATTAGTTTCGATGCAAAGGCTAACGCAAAGGCACAGGCTGGGGTGGAAGAAAGAAGTGCAAATAGCAAACTCAAATATTTCAAATTAAGTTTCTCGACATGCGTTTTGTACACAGTCACAGTCACAGTCACACACACTCACCGCCCTAAGCCGCCACAACCACGCCCCTTGTCCTTGGGCCGGCGTCACTTGCAGCTGATTTAATGCAAATTTTATTTATGCGAAAAGTTTTATTAAATTTTTGTGCAAAGTTGATATTTTCTGTGGTTTTGCGGAAATTGAAAAGTTATTTTTCGTTTCGAGTGTGTGCCAGTGCATGTGCATGTGCAACTGCCAGCCGGAAAAGGAAGAAACAGTTTTCTTTCATTCAGCACTTCCGTTTGCCGGCGCCTGAAATTTTGCCAATCGCTGGGGCGCTCTCCGTTTGCATAGAGCCAATGCCAAAGCCGTAATGCCAAAGCAGCTCAAGCAGCTCGAAAAATATTTAACGCAAATTGTTTGGCAACATGTTTTAAATAAACACCATAAGAGCATGGCTCTGAGAGCCTGGCTCCTCTTCTATATATTTTTTGTCTGCCTGTGCGACGCATACAAATTGCCATAATTTAATAACCATCAAGGCAAGCTGAGCATTTGCATGGGGGAGGCGGGAAGACGATGCCTGTCTGCGTGTCATTAGCATCATAAATCACAACAACAACAGGAACAGCATCAGCGGCAGCAGCAAGTACGAAAAAATTTACGCAAACATTAAACGCAATAAACATGTCGATGCCAGGCTGTGGGAAACATTAAGAAAATACATAACACTAACAGGGAAATATATTTTATATTATTTATTAAAATAATTATATTTTTAAATATATAAACAGGAGTTAAGAAATGATTTAAACCAATTAAAATTTAAAAAATACTTTACATACAGAATAAAAAAGAGAAATCTGCATTATATTAAGTTTATATAGTTAAAAAATATCTTGAAAATAAAATGCACAAATTTTAATATATTTTTATTAACTCTTAATGATTTTTTCTTAGTGTATAATCACTTCCGGAGCTCCTTGAGCTTCAACCGAAATGCTAATGTCTGCCACTGTCGACGGCTTCTGTTATTGTCACACACAACCAAGGCATATTAACATATTATTGCACACTCACAGGGCAAAAAAAAAAAGACAACAAAAAAACAAGAGCTGGGAATGGCAAGGAAAAAATCCCGCTTGCTGCATCTTGAGTAGCTTTTCTTTTTGACACAAAACTGATTTGCCAGCGTTATGGGAACAAAGGCAGGCTCAGGACCCAGGCTGCATTTAATCGCATTACTCCTTTCGCTCTGCCCTGCCATCTTGACAGATTTTTCATAGCATAATGCACTTAAATTTATTTAAAAGTTGCCGCAGCCAAGCGGTGGGGTGGGGCGGGTCGAAAACGCAAACGAATTGACAATGTGTGCAGCGAACAAGATATAATGTCGACTTCCCGGCCACGCCCCCGCTTTCTTTTCATCATCTTCTTGTGCAGTTCATTGTTGCATTATTATCATTTGTTCTTATTGTTGTCGCTGCTGTTGCGAGAATGCCTGTGGTTAACCCCCACAACACCCACCACCCACTCAGGCAGCCACCCACCACCCAGTTTGTGATGTTTCTTTTATGATTCCGCTGCGTGTTGCCTTGTCATGTGCATGTGCACTTAAATTAAAAAGCATTCCGCATACATTGGCCTTAATTCGCGCTGCGTTGCATTTTGCCAGTCCCAAAAATATGGCTGCAAGATTGATTAACCCATTCGATGCTTTTCGGAGGAGAAAACTAATTAGAAAGCTCAGTTATAGATATTTTATGTTTTAAATAATTAACAGTATCATCAATTTGCTATAAAAATAAGTCTTAAGATTATTTCACTCTCAAATTATTTTGATATAAGAAAGAACTTTTTTTAGGATGGAAAATTATTGATTGTAATAGATTTTAAATTACCCCGACTCAGCCAGCATTCACTCTTAATTGGTCAAAAAGATTTCTTGCAAAATTCCAATATGCCTAATATATTCCCTTTAACTTAATGTTTGCCTTTAAAGTTCCGCCCCCCTGGCTCTGACTGGTTTTCAATTTATTTAATTTCAAGCCTGGCAATAAATTTACTGAAGCGTAGAAAACTCGGTTATAAATATAAATGGCCTGGACATTCATTTTATGCTTTATATAATAATTCAGGAACTAGTGATTTGAGGGCGATGTAGGGACACCACGGACTACAAACTGCCTACACACGCGTAAGCTCGGAGCCCGGAGGCAGTGACTATAAAAAAGTATTTGTAGTAGATGGGGTAAGCGCTGTAGGGGAGTGATGCCCAGAATGGGAAACAACGCCCGAAACTGGCATACATAAATAAATCCCATGGAATTATGCCTTGACAAAAATGCGTTCTAGCGTGAAATACTGATTTTTTGGTCAACAACTCCCCCAATGTTGATGTGTGGTCAAAAATCGAAAAGCGTTTGGGCCGGGCCTAAGAGGAATGAAAACAGTTTTTACCGTTGACTGGGCCAGACAGATTCAAAGATGACTGGGGATTCTGAACGCCTTATCTCTGCTCCGTTCGATGGCCACATCGTCATCATCATGGCCATAGCCTGGCCTTGCTTCATCATAATCATCATCGAAGGAGTCGACAAATGGAAGAGCATTTCCATTGAGCAAACGATTTGCCACTTGAGTTATTTTATAAATATCAAAAAATCATCATCAGCAGGACTCCGTCTCCGTCTCCGACTTCGACTGCGAGTCGAAATGACTTGGGGTTGAGTTTTATCTGGAAAGCTTTAATATTCAACTTGGGGTCGGTTGGTTTCCTTCACGCTTATCTAAATAGCCACGTTAATGAATCTGACCGAAGAACAAAGCTAAACCGGCTTACGAGCTGGCCAGGGAAAACCTTTTAGCCCGAAAAGAAAAAGGGGCCAGGCCAGCACTAAATACTCGGCGTCTGCTACCTTTTTTAAGACAAAACGGTCCCCAAAAGAAAAGCGAAAGCCAGAACAACCTTCTTATTTCCCCCTGACAGCGAGGTGTATAGTATGCGAGGGTGTCTATGTGTATGTCAGGATTATCCCCTTTTTGTATTTGAGTTCGAGCTTGCCTTTTTTTTTGCACCTTCTTTCGCTACAGTTTTTCGTTTTCCTTTGCCCTTTTCCGCCTTGGCACAAGCCATTTCCTTATTGTTTTAATAAACATTTAAAATGTCTTGCTCTCGGCTTACTGGGCTGTGTGTATGTGGCAAACGAAACGTCAGCCGCAACCAGCAGCAACCATTTTGCGGGCAGTGGAAATGGGGATAAGATAAAGGGGTCGATCCCGGCGAGATCCACATGAAAAGTATGACAAAACCCTTTTAAACCACTTAAAAATTCTTCAACTTACTTTTGCCTTTCTTCATTCGCTTAATGAAGGTATTTCGCCTTTTCGGTTTTGTTTCCCTGTTGTTACCCTGTTAGCCCGTTTTCCCTGGCCAAAACTTTGAGCCCCTCCCATTCCCAGACTCTCCAAACTTCCCCTCCACTCATTTTCGTTTTCGGCCAAGGTCCACAGTCCGCAGCAGCATTAAAGGATTCTGCGCCTTATCAAGTAATCAATATTTACAAAGGCCTGCTGGCCTGACTTTGCGTAACTTTCGCTGCAAATTGAATCCGTACGCCAACCAAAATGTTCTTAAATTTCTGTGTCGCGCCAAGGAAACTTTTCAGCGCGGCATGTCCATGAAAATTAATTAACTTATCCCGAAAGCGGAAGTTGTCATTTAGAAAATTTTCAGCGCAAAATGTTCGACGCGTGTCGCAGTGCCTGAGCAGGCCTGTGTTGTGTCTGAACTTTTAATCAAAGGCGAATTCATTTGCGAGCTAAAACCGAAGCTGGACTAGTTCGGTGACAGACCGGAAAACGATTCAAGTTTTCCTCCTATTAGCTGCAAATTTGCCATTCACCATTAATTAATTTCGCCCAACCGAGCAACAACAAGCAAAGCCGCACACACAAACAAAGTGTGTCGCTCCAACTGCCAATGATGTGATCCAAGACCCAGGGCAGTGCCCATTGTCCTCTGTCTCCGGCTTGACCCCAATGCCGTAGGGATGCAATTAGCCAGGACGACAACAACAGTTACGGTTTCGATTTGGGTTTTTGGGGGCAGGCCAGTGCTTCGATTCATAAATAGTTTCGCAAGTCGTAGTGGGTGCTATATTGCGGTCGGTTTGTCAGGCCTCCACTTGAGCAAGATGAATTGGCAAATTGCTGGAGAGACTCTTGAGCCCCGAAATTGTGTTATAATCAACTCATTAGGGTCGCCCCGACATTTCGGAAATTGAATGGATTGGGCAGAAATTGGAGGCATTTTCACCTTTTAATTGAAGGCATTGTCTTGAATCTAATAAAGACTAAAGGAATCGATATTTAAGTAAATTTGGACCGAGTAACTTTATTTTTTATGAAAATATTGAATAATGATACCACATTCTTAATAGATTTTATATTTCTTCTTTTATAAAGCATTATTTTGATAGCTTTCTTTGCCATTTCATAAGCTTTCACCTCCTGTTTTCTAAGCAATTTACCGCCAAAATGATTGATAAAGTTTGTTGGCTTCAAAGACATGTCAAAGCTGGGAAACAGCGCTCGACCAAAAATGTCCGTTGCACCCGGGAAAAGTTTTTTGAGTGTGCGTGGGTGCGTCTGTAGTCAGGAGTTGGGCATTGCATTAGCCCTGGTCAAAGTTGCTCCTGCACTATCCTCCCCCGCTGTCCTCAGACAATCAGGGCAAAAGCGAGCATTTTGTTAAGACAATTTCCATTGACACATAAGATTGCAATTGGAATTGGCAAAAAAAAAAAGAAAGGAAGTGCACTTGAAGTGACTGTCTCTTCTGCTGATAAGTCCTGAATGATGTTTCCCGCAGCGAAAAGCTAACAACATGGTCAGGCAATGGCTTAAAGCCCAAGTAGAGTAAACTGTGAAATATTTAAATAACATTTCATGCCCGGCGGGAAATCAGAGGATGAGAGATGGCAAAGGGGTCGCGGCATTGTTTGCTGGACTTGTTCTTGTTGTGGTTGAACGTGAGTTTATATATATATAACACAATGTATAAACGTGTGTGTGTGTGCCGCAATCAACGATGCGTATCGCTTAAAAAATGTAAAATTTATAGTTTATGCAAATATGAAAAATGCAACTGGCAATGCATAAAAATGCGCACGCACGCAAACTGAGCGACGTTGCTCGGGAAATAAACGCATACTTACACACACAATGCACACCCCACACACCCCACATACCCCACACACACCGCACACATGCAGACATTAAATTACGGCCAAAGTTGGGCGACAGTTGCGTGGTTTATCGCTGACGGGGCAGGCACTCAATTGTTGACTTTTGCTCAAGTGGTTAAATTAAAGGCCCAAGAAAACCAATACACGGCAATTTATGTTCGAGGAATTCGCGGCATTTATATAAATGACATTTTCTTTACAAAAAAAAATGCATATTTAATGGGGACAAAAATGCGAAATATGCAAATAAAACACTCATTGAATTCGTTGAAATCAAGGGAAGTGAATATTAAGTGTATCTATCTGGACAAAGTTTTTATAATAAAAATAAATATTTAGCTTAATAGGTTTATGGGGTAATTTATAATAGTAAATCTATCCCTGAACATTTAAGAAAAAGATGGAAATCTCTTGAAACGCTTGGCAATTAGAGACATTTTTCATTAAGATTCACTCTGCAGAACTCAGTCAAGTTTTCCCCTTCAAAGTTCAACTCCAGTTTTTTGGTTTGAAAACGTCGTTTTTTCAGCTGGATCACGTCAATGCCGATTCCGAGCATTGCACGTCGCAGACCCCGCCACAAAGACTGAGAAAATTAATGGAAAAAAAAAAGAAAAGGCGGTTAGGTGCCTAGTTACAGCTACAGTTTCAGTGGCTGCCAACCGCAGTTGGTTACGGATTTAGGTTTCGGATTCGGCTTCGGATTCGGATACGGATCCGAGCTTCCTGGTTCGCCTGGGCCGCCATTTAAGGAACGTGCAATGAGCAGCTGCAACGTCTGAAGCGCCGCAAATGCCATTATTGCGTTGCATTGCTTTCCGTCTTCGGTCTTTCGGTTTGCCGCAAGTAAATTGCTATGAAACGCCCACCCTGGCGAACCCACACACATACAGTCACATGCTCTCTGGCACACACACATTGAAGGCAGACTGCATGCAAGGACCTTCTGGCAGTTGCAATCATTTCGGCATGAATCACGTTTGATACGCACGAATTACCTTTTATGCGAAATTGAAATTATAATTTGTGCACGGCCTTGTAAATGCTACGTCGAGGACCTTCCTCCCGTCACCTTTCATTCCCTCTCCCTCCATCAGCCTCATGTACTTCACACACACACACAGTCGAGGAAATCAAAGACCGGCTAGAACGTCGGCTAACCACAAGGAGCAACTTTTCAGCGATTGTTTTCTCTTTTCTTTATTTAATTTTTTTTTCCTATTGCCTTAGCTGCACTTTAAAAATTTATAAAATATTATTTCTTTATTATTTTTATTATTGAAAATAAGTTCTTAGAGTAATATTTCGGTACTATAAGTTCTTTTAATCGTTTTAATATTTATATTTTTATTAAAGTTTCTTTTAGCAAGTATTAACATTTTCTCTAAGTGCCATTTTGTTGTATTAATGCCTTTTCCTTAACACTTTCCAAGCTGTTTGTTTATAAATTTTGGGTTGCCTTGGCTGAAAAAACAGAAGCTGTCTTTGGCCAGAGACTTAGCAGCCGCTGTAAGCGGCTTAAGCGGCTAGACAAACCCGCGAAAATGGCGCTGGGCTTTTAGCTAATTGCTCTCTCCATTTAATTTGGCTCGTTGCAGGAGGCTGAAACCGCCATTACCGCCATGAATGGCCAATGGCTGGGCTCGCGCTCGATACGCACAAATTGGGCCACCCGAAAGCCGCCGGCAACCAAGGCAGACAGTGAGTATCCTTATCCTTAGAGTCTCAGAGTCCTCGTCCCGCATTCCACTCACCGATGTCATTGTCACCGCCATGTTAATCTCCGCTCGTTGCAGTGAATGCCAAGCCGCTGACCTTTGACGAAGTCTACAACCAGAGCAGCCCCACCAATTGCACTGTCTACTGTGGCGGCATCAACGGAGCCCTGTCCGGCTTCCTCAACGAGGAAATACTGCAGAAGACCTTCTCGCCCTATGGCACAATACAGGAGATACGGGTCTTCAAGGACAAAGGATATGCATTTGTGCGGTAAGTGGAGTGCGATAAGAAAAACATTAGGATATTCTTGGTTACTTGGGCAGGCATAAATAATATTGTTAAGCTGGTTTATTTAATTAAACAATTATTTCTTTTTATCCATTAAATTTGATGTAAACTTCTTTTCAACTGCAGCTTCATAAATAAAATAAAACATAAAAGCGATCGGGCAATCGATCAAATAATAGAGCAATCAATGAGCGTTCCCACCTCCGCTTAATATTTTTTTTGTTGTTGTGTGCCCTCAAAGGTATACTACATTAACCCTTTGTTGCCCGCCATTTTGATTTGGCTGCTCTCTATGTGCGTGAACTGCGGTCTGCGGTGTCGCTTCATTCCCATTGTCGTTGTCGTCGTCGCTGAGTGCACACACGCCCGCCACATCAGCATGTCATTGTGTGCGTTAGCCCCCTCCATCCGAGCCACCCGCCGTTAATAAATCAACAACACTTTTACACTCAACAACAACAATCACAACAACAAGAACAGCAGCAAAAACGAGAGGCAAATTTGAAGTTACAAACAGAACAATGAACCGCAATAACAGCGACAACAACGATGGCAGGGCAAAAAAAAGGGAGTACAAAAAAATATTCCCACATTGCATCGAGTGAGCAACAAACAAAAAAAAAAAAGGAGAGGAGCAAGGACCAAGGAGTCGGTGGTACCGTAGGAGCATTGGTTGTGGCGCCGGTGGTGCTATGGTGTCGGTGGTGGAGATCGCAGCTGCCGTCACGAATGCTGATAGGGTTTTAATGGCAGCCGTTGGCCCACGACGAACCGAGCTCACCCCACCGCAGCCAAACGGCGGGATATGGATATGCTTTATGCACTTGAAGAAAATATTACAAAATTAGGCTCCATAAATTAAATTACAAAAACTACAACCTACAAAATAAGGAAGGATTTGTTAGAATTTTAATTTTTAATTAAATAAAGAGAGGAAAGAGAGATCGATTGTTGTTTAAAATTATTAAAGAAGACTAGGACCTTTTTCTAACCAAGATCTGGTCTTTGGGGTCTAAAGCTAAAGAAATGTAGACCTTGATCTTGTATTTACATTTATTTTTCTATATATTTTAGGCAAGTGTAGGAGGCAAGTGTGATGAGGTTGGGGTAACAAACGCATTGCAGTTGCCGGCCATGTCCATGGGCGCCTTTTGTGCACTGCTCCAAAACTCATTTGTGTGTTGCAAACGTGATGCAAAAAAGCGAGGGGAGATGGTTGCTGGCGAGAAAGTGAGCAGGGAGAAGCGGCAGGAGTAGAAGGAGGGGCCAGGAGCAGAGCGGAGGCATTGTTTGGCATTTTGTAACATAATGAGCTCGGGGACTACAAGTGCAGCAGCAGCTGTGGCAGAGTTGCTGCATCATTATAGCCAATCCGGCAACAACGAAACAATTCCACAGACGCTTGTACCACTTTTGCGCTTTGCTGCCGCAGCGGGTTAAGCGGAAATTAAACCAGGCCAATCTGCTAAATGTAAAAAAAAGAAGTAAAGAGAAACTTGAGTAAAAGAAATAAACTCCAGCTAAAATAATTCAACTTCTTTTTATAGAGGTGGCATAAACAAAAGTAGTTGATAATATTATTAGTTGCCTAATAAAATACCTCATTCAAGCTTAGTTTGTGCCAATGAACCCGCTTAATTATAAACATGTGTTTTTTATTGTCTTTTACAGTTTCTCTACCAAGGAGGCGGCCACCCACGCCATCGTGGCCGTGAACAATACAGAGATCAACCAACAACCGGTGAAGTGTGCGTGGGGCAAGGAGAGCGGCGACCCCAACCACATGTCGGCTATTGCCGGTCAGGCTCTGGCCCAGGGATTCCCCTTTGGCTCAGCGGCGGCAGCGGCGGCCGCAGCGGCTGCCTACGGACAGCAGGTGGCCGGATACTGGTACCCGCCGGCACCGACATATCCGGCGGCAGCTCCCGCCAGTGCCCTGCAGCCGGGTCAGTTCCTGCAGGGGATGCAGGGCTTCACCTATGGTCAATTCGCCGGTTACCAGCAGGCCGGCTATATGGGGTGAGTTGAGCCATCAATAACTAAATTTTATTTTAATTTATAAAACATGAAAAAGTTATATGAGAATTTCGAAAAATGTTATTGTTGATCTAAATTTGTATGCAATTTTGATTAGTTTTTAAGAAGCTTAAATTAATGCAACTCGGTGATTTAAATTAAATTATTGCAGAATGGGCGTCCAGCTGCCTGGAACCTGGCAGAGTGTGCCGCCGCAACCGCAGCTGGCCAGTGCAGCGGCCGCCACCGCACCGCAGATCACACAGAGCGTGGGCAGCGCCCTGCCCCCCGCGGCCGGAGTGGTGGCCTATCCGATGCAGCAGTTCCAGGTCAGTCCGCAGGTGAGTTGGCATGGCTTTGAGGATTTCGCTGGTGCCTAACGCTTGTGAATCGCTTAGCTGGCGGAGGATGAGTGGCTGGCGCCCAGTTTGCTCGTGTAGCTGCCATGAGGGATGGCCATGTATCCCACACAGCATCACCAGCAGCAGCAGCAGCAGCAACAGCAGCAGCCGCAGCAACATGAGCAACAGACGTCCGGAGAGTATGTGAAGGAGCCGCCCTACCAGCAGCAGCACCATCCCCTGCAGCAGCCCCACAGTCACTCCCATCACCACCCCCATCATCACCAGCAGCAGCAGCATCACTACATTCCCCAGCTGTACTATCCATCGCATTGGGTGCAGCAGCAGCAGCAGCAACTTCCGCAGGTAGCAAACAACGAGCAACAGCCGCAGCAGCAGCAGCCGGCGGCGGTGTCGCAGGTTTACGGCCTGCCCGAAGTGTAAAAGGCTTCAGGATTATGTGGCCATGGACGCACATATTTCCCCGTATGCCTCGGAACCCAGATCTAACCCTAGACTAAGTACTCAAGACCGATGCAAGTGCAACAGCAACAACCACACTGGCCAGACAGTGCAATAGACATAATTCCAGTTGATCTAATCAAGCGAAGTCGAGGTGGGAGATTGCCCAAAACCAAACCCAAAGTTATGAATGTGTGTTATTTGTGTCTATTTTTGGTGGGGACCTGAACCCCCAATCAAAGCAGTAAACCAGACAAAAAGTTTAAGAAAAACAGAAACCAGAAGCTCTAAATGTATTTTAGTAGGTATAAACATATACACGAGTATAAAGGTATGTATATACCAGAGTAAGAATAGAGTGGGTGCTATATAAAGAAGGTAGTTATGATTTACCAAGGCTTGCCGTTTCACATTGCAAAAGAAAAAGGATACCAAAGTATGAGCGGAAGTAAAACAAACGCTAATTATTAAGCCTAGTCTAAGCCGAAATAAATAGTCTAAGCCCAGAGAAATAGAAAATATTAAGTGGGAAAAGTGTTTCGTTGACTGAAAAATTCGTTTTGACAATTTTCAACCCATGCATCTTCGATGCCGTTCACAAGTCCGATTGTTGCCATGAGTTGACTTCGCAATAGAACCCATTCCGACGATCATTTCACGCCGATATATCGATATATTGACGTGCATAGGCATAAGAGTTAGCAAGTAGTCCAGGGCAAGTCAAATGTTCCACCATTAGCTTCGATCAGTTGATTCACAATGATTATGAGTGTTTATCCAGCATTATCTAGAGAAATATCAACGTAAGCGTAACTGAGTTAAGCACCGACAACCACACACCAGAAATCGAGTAGAAAATTGCACTGAATACCGAACGAGCCCGATGGATCGAGCCACAGATTGTACCAGTAGATGGACCCGTGACTAGATAAAACTATATATACTGAACGATATTCAAACCAGAGGCTACACACCCACACTGAGCACAACCATACACCCACACACAGCGTATTCATGTATCGGTGTTTGTGTAACGTGTAAATGTACTAAGGGGTATACCTACATATAAGAAAAACAGGAACACAAATGGGCAGCAGGCAACAGCAGCATAAATCTAGCGAAATATTTAGACAAGGATATGATGAGAAAACGTGTAGCAAAAGCAAAATACAAAATGTAGTCAATGTTTAGCTAAGAATCTTAAGTGTAACTGTAAAACTATACACTAAATGTAAACCTAAACACAATTATTTATGGTATTTACAGAGGCGAAAACTGCAAATGAGAAATTTTGAAATGAAAAACGGAAGAGAAACCAAAAACGAAAACGAATACAAATTGTAAACTATTTTATACATACCGAAAAACCAAAAATGTATGAATCAAAATTAGAGAACTTTCAATTGGGTCAGGAAGGGGGCAAAGGAGAGGAAAGTAGAGTAGAGCCAAGGAAAAGCGAGTCTAATTTCTATAAGTTGTGATGAGAGCAAATCGATGTTACGGACAAAGGAAACTGATTTATTTTTTCAACTTGGCCTGACGTGTTTTTTGAGAGCCATCGACAAAACTGTGCATCGGCGAATGCATCACTTTACATATATACAAATCTATATATATACATATATATATATATATATATATATATATACACCTATATACTAAATGTTATTTGAGCAGACAAGAAAACTGTGTGCGAGAGCAAGCAAGCTATGCATATAAATATAAATATATATATAAATAATTAAAAGTATATGGCGAAACCAATGGAAATTAAATAAAATTGTAGCTGAACATATGTTGGAAATGTTGGAAAATTATGGTAAATTACGAAATAAATATAATGAAGCGATGGAAGAGGAGAAAGTGAAGGGAAAAATCAGAAATACTCTACGACATATACATAATAGCATAATTATATTTAATTATGTAAACTTAGTTACGGTGTAAGCAAAAGGAATATAAATAAATGATTCAATGTTGTGTATGTACATATAAAGTATATTTAAAAAAAGAAACCAGATCTATATAAAAAAAATCCATATAATTACAAACAACAGCAATATGCGCGCATAACAAAGGCAGACTAACTAAAAGAAAATTGTATTAATATTTGCATATAAATGTAAAAAGCCCAATGCAAACAAAGCTGCCGGAGAGCATCTGTTTTGCATAGGCCGGCGCAGACATATGATAGATCATAAAATAGCCCCATCAGATCCAACCAACCAACCAGCCCAACAACCCAACAACACAGAGTCAAGCACACTGCGGATATAACATATAATTGCATTTGTGACAGCAGCAAACATACATATATACATACGAGCAGCATACATATATATGGTAAAAAGTGAATTATGAAAGGTGTGCAAGCAAAATGCCATAATTATGTTAAGCGCCTATCAAAAGCCTATCCAATTCAATCAAAGCCGAACGAAGCCCCCAGAACAAACTCACAAATACACACTCACTCAGCTATGGACAAACACACACACACACACAAGCACACTTGAGTGTGTGGCTGCAAACACGTTAATATATGCATAGAAAAAGGCGCTGCCAGCGATTGCAGCCGTGCAAGAGAGAAATAATCAAATAAAATGGAAAAATGTTAATCAAAAAACAGAAAAACAAATTAAAAAAAAACAAAAAAAAAACAAGTACAATGACGTCTTTTTATTTCACAAGTGGTGTAAAGTGGAACAAAGGTTTAAATAAATTATTAAGAGGTTTAATAAGGTAAGTTAATTAGGGAATGTGGAGTCGGAAATAGAACAAGTTTTGTCAACGCTAAAAACAATTGGAAATCAAATTGATTTTTGAAAAATTTGTAGTTTCTTTTTAAAATTATTTTAAATAGTAAATAAAATTCTTGACCTATTCTAAACAATTTCGAATTAATGTATCAAACGTTATGGCAATTATTATTGTCAAAGCGGTTAATAATGTGGAGCCATATTTAATTTATAGGTTTTTACAAAGTTTTCTCTTCAATATATTTTTAACCGATACTCCCAAGCATTCCCGAGCACAATCTCAATATTTTCAGGACCTTAAATTATTGTTAATTTCCACCCAGTCTCCCCGATGGATCGCATGGAATTATTTCAGACCGATAAACTGCAAATGAATTTGCAATGCTAATTGGAAATAAGAGAAAAGCTGCTCCGAAGTCACCCGCCCACATTGGAACCCGATGCATTTCTGCCCCGCATTTTGGTGCTGCTGCCATTGTGCACTTTTTCCCTCACCCGTGGGCAATCGTTGCACGCCAGTCACGTAAAATCAAAATTTCCCCCCCACATGTGAGTGCACCTTTCAACTGCGGGGTACGTACATGCATATACAAAAAAAAAAAAAGAGTCTCTGGCATTGCGGCTCATTGCACAACGGAACTGTACAATTTCAATATTTTACTGCATTTTCCACTTTGGCCGTGTCTCTGGACCGCCGGCCCCTGTTATCCTGTCCGCTGGTCTGCCTCCTGCCAGAGGACAACCAGTCGTCGTTTCAGTGCCAGTGGCAGTGGCAGTGCCATTGCCTGTTTAATATGCGCGCACAAAACGGCACGGTGGCGAAATATAAATAAAACAAATAGGCCCCCGTTTCACTCTTGCCCCCACTCCCTCCCCTCCTCGGGCGCACAATGCATAAAGTGCACATGTTACTCATACGCCCCGTTGGCCGCGCAAACGCAACTCGCATCGAGCTCGAAATTGGGCGCCCCTTGGATTCATGAATCAGCCAAAATGATGGTCGGGGGAAGCTTTTCATTCGGCACTCTTGAAAGAGAAGGGGCGGGGGGCAGGGCTTCTTAACAAACACTTGACTCACTTTACAGCAGTTTTAGTGGATAATTCTTTATACCGCCCTGCCATGCAAAATATTTGGCAATAAAAACTAAGCGCATAAAATTTCACTGCATCGTGTCTTTGTTTCTCTCCCTGCTCTTTAGAAATTGTTTGGATTTTGTTTCCTTTTTTTTTTTTTTGCCCTTGTATATATATTTTGTGCAGTGCATTATGTACGGTAAAAGGACAACTGCAGAAGTGCACCTAAGCTGCCAAATATAAAAACTCTCTGCTGCCGCGTAGAGTTTGCATGAAGATTTTCTGGGGCTTATTACGAGGGATATTCTCCAGCCAGCCAGAACCTTAACGATGCCCGAAGGCTGAATGCCTTTGTCTCTCGTGTTTCCCCAACTTCCCGAATCGCAATTCACCTTCCACCTTTTTATGCTCTTTTAATAGCACTTGTTTAGCAAGCAAACAACGCTGGCAACTTAAAAAACTCTGTCGCTGCTCCATGCTAAAAATTTTTATAGCAAAACTTTGAGTGTTTGTCTGTTTTATTAACCGTGCCTGGCTGCTGCCTCATCCGACTCCGTGGCGCTGCCAAAGTCAAAAGCCCAAGTTTTCGTCCTGTCTTATTCATAACACACACACACCCATATATGCGGGGACTGCACTTATGCTGCACCACCACCAGGGCAGGACTCTTAGCGAGCATTTTATGTGTGTGAGCCGTCTTGGCGAGGGCTGCTGCATTAATTGATGGCAGTCCTTACTCCTCCAGATGTCCTAACTAAGCTAGCCATGATCGATGTCAGCGCGGATAGTAAAAGGGATTATTTTTAATCAGATTTCATAAAAAAATGTAAGCTTATTTAAATTTTTAATTACAAATAAGTCTGCTCTTAAGTTTTTTTCAAAATATATACAAACAAAAGCCTAACTTAGTTCTCTATTTATTCTTTAAATTCATTAAATCAAACCCTTTTTTTGCCCCGTGTGATTTTCACCCGCCATTAAGCTGCAATATCTCTCCACCATCGCTGCACCACCATCACCATCAGCATCGCCAGCACCGCAACGACAAACAACAATCTCGTTTTCAGAAAGCAAACGCTAATGACAAAATGCTAAAATTTGCCCAGCACTTGCCGGCGGTAAAGTATAGGGGAAGGGGGGGAGTGCTGGCGCTAGAGGGGGCGTTGTCTGGAAGTGCGGCCAAAAACCGCACAAGAGCGAGGCATCCATTAATTTTCGCACAACCGCAAAATTCAAAATTGTTTATAAAGCTACGCAGGATGCGGCAACGGCAGCGGTGGCATCGGTGACACGTGCGGAGATAGAGAGCAGTCCTGCTATCTCACTACCTTAACCCGTTCGTGGCCAAGGACAAAAAGCGAAGCGCAGCGGACCCAAATTGAAATGAATTTTAACGAGTCAAAGCGAAAAGTGTCAGCAAGTAAGGGGCGTTCTCTGGGAAAATATCTAGCTGAAGCTGCTTATCCCAAAAGCACGGAAAGAAATTTTAAATAAAATATATCTGTCATATCTATGAAATAAAGTAAGCCTTAAAAAGTCCTCTCAGCTTACTTATATTTTTAAATTCTAAAAATATTCAATATTCTATTGACTTTCAATTTGATCGTTCAAAGTTTTGAATCCTTTTGTTCCCAGTGCACTCTCTATTTATCTTTGCAATCTCACTCCCTGTCGGTTCGCTGCGGGGCCACTAAATTATACGCAGCGTGGAGAAGAGGATGCTCCAACTCAAATCTCACTCCTCTTCACTTTATTCGAAATCCTGTTCCCATAGTCCTGGCCCTGGTCCTGGTCCGATGCGTGGGCCAAGTTTTTAGCGCGATATCCGACGGAGCTTCCTCTAAAATTGCGAACAAATTACGCAGAAAACTATTATCGTTAGGAGCATATGTGACGCCGTTAGACAGAAAGCCAAAGGCCCGATCCGGAGCAGGGCTAACACACCTAACACACCCGGCACCCGGCACCCGGCGCACCTCCCTGCTGCTGGCGGCCATGGCAAATGACTATGACAACGGCGCTTGAGTACCTAAATGCAGCTCCAGGACTCTGTTACCCTTCCCACTCTCCCCGCCGAGCTCTTTTTGGCACACTCTTCATGCTGGGCCCGCCTATTTAGCTCTGTCGCATGTGCGACGCGGTGTGGTGGGTGCGCGGTATGTGCATATGCAATAACCGCCAGTGCCACCAGCGGCTCAACCGCCTCCTCTTCCTAGTTCAAAATCAACGGCACCATCAGCATCACCAGCGCTGTAGCGCGGTTGGAGCCATCACAAATGGACGAGCTCGCTTATTGTCTGCTTTTGTGTGCATCCCGAAAACCTCCTGGCTCCGTCCGCGCTCCTCGATCGCTGGCTGCGTGGAAATTGCTTTGCCATGTTAATGTTGTTAGTTGATTTCAGTTTTGGCTTTCAAAGCCGCCGTTAACCCGGGGAGTGGACAATAGGGTCACGGCGGAAGGGAACATTCGGAGGTGGGGAGCGAAAACAGCGAGTGCTAGAGGGCTGGTTTTCAGGTGATGCCCGCAAAGAGCATTGCCAAAATTGTTAAATACATGCTATCCAAAAACACCCAGCATGAGGGCACACATGAGAACACTGAGAAAAAAGTTGTATATTACCATAAAATAATTAAAGAGTTATCTTTTGAAGGAATAAATTTATCAAATATTTTACAGCTTGCAAATTGATAAGGTAGAAGGCCTTCTTTTTCACCAATAAATCCACTAATACTTCCCTCTGTGTAAGTTTATGCCTTTGAGTTATGATCTGGCTTCTAATTTTGGTAGGTGGGTGGCACAGCTACACCCACTTTTAATGGTAATAAAATCTAAAGCTGCTTTTGAGCGGTCATGAATTCGTTGAACCGTTGCAGCTGCTGGCGCTGCTGGCTCTAACGGAAGGCGGAAGGCGGCTGATGTCCATCCGGCGGTGCGACAAAATGGCCGCTGTGCGCAACGGAAGTGCACTAAACTAAACTAAGCCAAATTAATTGCCAGCTGTGGTTTAATGTGCCAAACAAAACTTTGATTGCGCCCCCAGATACGAGATGCGAGCCATCCGAGCTGCATCATTTGCATATTGAACGCAGTCCTCAGGGAAAGGCTCCCCCAAAAAACATGAAGTATTCGACATGGAAAGCTATTAATTCCTACCGGAGACTTTATTAAAGACAAACACACACATACAGCCTGTTTGAAACTGCAATAAAACCGGTCAAAACTTAACCCAGCCCGCAAAACATCTAAGCCCCCAAAAAAAGGAGTCAAAAAAGGAAAAAACCTACGAGCATAAAAACAGGAAGAGAGTGCACAGTGCCACAGTACGGGAAAATTAATGGTTCTGACATGGAATTTTAATAAAAATGCTTGCGTCTAGATAGCGAGAGGTGAAAAACTGGCCAGATGCAGACTGCTAATGCTCCTCCAGCTACCGAACCGAACTCAACTGAGCTGCATTGCACTGCCACTGCCACGGAAGCTGCTGCTGCTGCTAGTGCTGGTGCTGTCATAATGCTGCAATTGTTCATTATCCACTAATGAACAAAAAGTGTGTGAAAATCGCACAGACAAAAACCAAAATGAAGAAAATGCCGCACAGCTCGCTGAGAGAGATGAAAAAGGAACAGCGGCGAGTGACACACGAGGGGGTTAAGGCCTGCGGATGGGGGTTAAGAGAAAAGGAAGGCCTGGAACACGTTGCTCTGTCAGCAGGCAAAGAGTCAGTGCACTGAGGGAAATTGGTATAATTATTATAAAATTATTTCATAACAATTTAGGTAATAATATTTTCCACCTGGTTGGAATTCCAGCAGAGATATGACTGATTAGAACCCTTTTTAAGACCCAGTAAATTTGGCTTTAATTCCTTTTACTATGAAAATAGTTCGGCAAGTGCAGGTGCCAGCCAAGTAGCATTGGCTTTAATTTGCGCTGCTTCTCGCACGTTTTCTTATTTGCCATCTGTATTGAGGCCAGGAGGCAGGGGACCAAGACTGGGGGACTAGGACTGGGATGTGAAACTGAAACGGCGGAGGGGGGGGCCAGGTCTGGAGGCCGGACTCTCTGAGGGTCGGCAGACGTTGCTTTGAGTGCATTACGTGGAATTTTTGAAGCACTTAAGCTGCTCCATAAAATGCTGCCGTTGCTGCTCCTGCTGCTGGTGCTCCTGGTGATGCCGTTTGCTTTGCAGCTCCCAGCTTTCACGTGTGACAGTTGCAGTTGCCGCCGCCCAAGTTCTGTGCCTTTGGTTCTCGGTCCTCGGTACTCGGTCCTCGCCTCTCGGCGGATCCTTGGTGGGTCGCTGGCGCTTTTGTCTGCGGCGTTTTTGTTCGTGCGGCATTTTCTAATGACAATTGTTTTGCAATATAAATTGCACAAGTGCGCAATATTTGCCTTTGTTTATGCGAAAACTTCAGCATTGCCTAGACTCATGCGCCTGACACCTGCCACCTGCCCACCAAAACAAAAAAGGCGAACACACACACACAGAACACTCAGTACCACCCAGATATATAGAAGAAATCCAACCATTTGTCTCGCTCTGCACGTCTCTTGTGCTTGGCCAAGGACCCTACCTCTTTCTCTCCTTTATCTCTGCTCGCAATTCTCGGAGGCTGCTGTTTCTTGTTTCATTACGCCGACAGAAATTCCCGAAAGCCAAGGCAAGGCAGCGAAGCAGCAGTTGCATTCAATGGCTTTTGTAGGGGTCGTGATATTTGCTAAATTAAATGACGTGAGTTATGAGATACGATTGTTTGACCGGGTTTCTCTTCAGCCCCAGTACACAAGACATGTTGCAGGTTATGACACACAAAGAAATAGGAGAATTTCATTTGGTAATGGCTCAACTGAAGTCTAAAGTGAACTTGATATCTTTGTTACTGATTAAAGACGCAGTCATGTTGCAGAAATTAAATATATAATATTTTCGGGCAAATAACAAAAAGTATAGATTAAATATTTTTTTCTAGAAATAATTATAGCCTTGTTGTTATTAAATTCAGTTTAAAAATATAATAAAATAAGATGAAACCATTGATTAAGCTGCTGCTATACCGGCAATAGCCTGAGCCGCAAAATACTTGACGTCCGCATCCGTGTCCACGTTCAGTTTGTCAAGAGTTGGCTTCACTAGCACCTCTATGACAGTGCCCTCCAGGAAGGGGGAGATCTTCTGCAGGGTTTTTGCCACATTAAAACGAACATTGGCAATGGGATCGTCGGCGAGTAGGATAATTGTGGGCAGCAGCAGTCTGGCGGTCATATCTGTGCCGCAGACCTCGACCAAAACGCTCAGGCCGAACAAGCAGGTTATTCTGTGCAAATAGTTCATGTTATCCGACATACCCAGGATCATGGGAATAATGGCCTGCTCCGCCCAGGGAGCTCCGAACAGCTCAACCAATTTCTTCATGTTCAAAACGGCAGCCTCGCGAATGGCAAACACATGATCATTGAGCCAGCGCTGGCACAGATGGCTCAGCTTCTGGTCAAAGAACTTCGGTCCCAGCTCACCGGCCAGAGCGGGCATGTACTCAACGATGGCCAGTCGCACCCGCCACTTGGAATCTTCGGCCAGCTCAATGATTGCGGGCAGCAGCGACTCCGACACCTGCTGGATGCCAATGATGTCGTTGATGCTGTGCAAATTGGAGACAATGTTCATCCGCACTTCCGGGCAGTTGTCGCCGAGTTGAATGAGGAATAGGTGGAGCAAGTGCTGCATGGTTTCGTAGGCCCCAAGTATGGGACTTAGTCCCATGATGACCGAGGCCAGAGCCGACCTGACATGCGAATTCAGATCCGAGACCAGCTCGCGAACACAGGGCAAAATGCAGCTGAGTATGAGCTGCACCTGGTTGGCCTTTGTTAGATTAGCACAGAAATCCCTAACCTTAGAGGCCATAGCAGCGCGTACCTCAGCCTCTTCATCCTTGAGCAAACACTCGAAGGTTGTCAGCAGGCAGACTTCAGTAATCTCCGGACCCACCGCCATCTGCAAGTCCACCAACTGATCGGCGACCATACAGCGCACGCGCCACGACGAGTCGCTGGCGCACTGACGCAGTGTGGGCAAGACCAGCTGCGAAGAAATTCTATTAACATTTAAGGATCTTAGCTAATTAAAATAGCTTACATTTTCCACATCGTCCTGCGGCAGAATCTGGGCAATGCCGACGCAAGCTTCAACGACCAGCAGACGAACAGAGTCCTGAATGGAGAAAGGAATCAAAATGTTTATAGATCTTCCCATAGTGTAAAAGATTTTGGCTCACCTGCTCATCATTAGCCAACTGCACAAGGCTGGGGATCAGGTCCGACTTGAGGTACTCAGTCTCCACGACCTTGCAGAACTCGCCCAGCTTACTGGCCGCCGCTCGTCGCACCATGGCCGTCCCGTCGTGGCACAGCTTAAGGAAGCTGGCGCGCAGTTCTGCCTTCACGGAATGAGGGACACGAGGATAGCAGACCGAGAATAGGGCGCAGGCCGAGGTGCGCGACGGGATCCAATCGTTCGAGACGAAACGTTGTAGTGTCGGAACCACATGGATCTCCAAATCCTGGGCGCTGTGCTCAGCTGCCACGGTGCGCAGAGATTCGACGGCCTTGTCTCGCACCACGCTCTCCTCGACAGTGGCCAAACTCTCGAGGGGTGGAAGCAAGTACATGGCAAATCCGGGACCGCCCACGAGACTTGTGAACTTTCCCAGTTGATCAGCCAGAGCCAGCAAGACCTCAACATCGTAGATGGCCTCGGTGAGGAAGGGTATCAGCTCGGAACGAGTACGCTCCTCGCCCAAGGCCTGAGCAATGGTGGACAGCTTCTTGATGGAGTTTAGGCGCACTTGCAAATCGTCGTTGTTCAACTGATCGATAAGCATGGCTATGGGATATAAGGAGTCGTCCGCAGATGACATATTTTCTAGTTTTTTATTCTGGTTAAAATCAAATCGTTTTTTTTTTTAATTTACTGATTTGATTAGTTTTCCAATGAAAATTAGATGATAAAAGATATTCATAGAATTGACATATCTATCTGAAATACAGAAAATCCGAATCCGAATAAATTTTGTGGAAGTGGAAACCCTTGTCCTAAATGGAGTCCGTTCTTGGTCTCCGAGTTACTTCAAGGTGACCGCTATGTTTTAAAATCACGTTATCCCTATTTGCATATCATTTCGCAAGTTAACGGCAAGTGCGCTTACCGCAAAACACACACACACACATATATATATATATATATATATAAAGGACTCAATTCCTTTAGCGGTGCGTGCATGTTTCTGCGGTTCTGGCAGTTGCAAGTTGTAAGTTGGCAGGCTGTCCGAGGCTGGTTTTAAAACCCGCTTCCAGCACTGCAAATATGTAACGTTCTGCTAATGTAAATTTATTGTTAAGCAAAAAGTGGGAGGTGAAAGAGGGGAGGGAAGGCCACGAACCACGTACGCCACGCAGGTCAACGAGGCAACCGCAGCGGCACCGCGGACGGGGCCCACGACACCACCACTAGCTCCGCCACCCCAGGAAGCGCCATCACCCACATTTACACTGGCAAAATAAGGGGATTTTTTTAAACATAGATAACAATTTCAAAACAGTTATTCCTCAAGTTTTATTTATTTTAATATTTTTAAAAAATATTTTGAATTTTTATCTGTAAAAAAAAATTTACTGATACATTTATACAACACGTAATATTATTTTTGTAGCCCAGTTTACATATTTTTTAAGCATTCCTTGTAATTTCGGACTTATTTTTTCCTTGTGCACCTCGACAGTCACCTGGCAAGTGCAGCGGCGTACAATAAATCTAATTTGCGTCGCATTTAATGACTTTGTCCAGGCCCCGGCTTCGGCCTTCGTTGCCAACATCAGCGTGAAAATAGTGGGGTTCCCGAATGCTGGCCCCTAACGAGGCACTAGGTGGATACCCGGGCTCCTGGCCAGGTGGACAGCAGATGGAGATGGTGACGGAGACGGAGCTGGGGCAGCAGAAGAGATGACATTTAAGCCGTTGTTGCCCGGACAATTTGAGCCAGCCATATTTTTAGGGAGCGTCGCAAAGTGCCTCATAAAGTAATTAAAAGCGTTAATTAGAATTATGTGACAAAGTTAATGCGCAAATTGTAAATTAAACAATGCGCGAAAAAGTTGTTTGGCTTTTAGGGTTGTGCTTTTTAAGCGTTAAGCCATCCAACTAGTATGATGGGCTTGTTAGCTGGACTAACAAGAACGAGTTTCAGCTACCTCTCTCTTGCTTTCATCAAAGGAAATTCCGCTGACTAAGCTAAAAAAAAATATATTTATATTTCTATATTCAATAAATTGTCGCTCATCTGACAAATGAATGCTTAAATTGGGGGCCTGACAAGAGTATCCCCAAAAACACACATGGGGCGTATTTATCAAGTATTGGAAATGAAAAAAGTAAAGTAAACCAGACACCATGAGTCTGTGAAACATTTGTTGCTTCGTGATTTGGCTGATTTATACTCTTTGATATGTGTGCCTCGAGCTCAGTCAAAGGGCCTGATAATCGAGAGTGGAGCAGCTTCATTGGCCTAATAAAATGCATGAAACGGCCGTTTTATCTTCAAGTTAAATTTATGTCTAGCATAGAAACTGAGATTATGCGAGGAACTTTAAGAATTTTATTTGAAAAAAGAGTGAAAAAAATATAGATCTTTAAGATTTATACATTTAATAAACACAAATTAAGCATTGTAAAATATTAAGCAACCTCTTTTTTAATTATTTCACAAAAAGCATCACCCATAAACCCATAACATAAAAT